>NW_005054363.1:3852530-3886956 GCF_000277835.1 Geospiza fortis
CACCGCGCTCCGCCAAGGGCACCCTGCCCCGCGCGGTGCCCCCGCCCGCCCGCCGCTCCTCGGCCCCCATCCAGGAACGGACCGAGCAGGAGGGAACTCTGGGGGGAGACGGGATTCTGCCTCATGGGAATGTTTTGGAGCCGTGAGTTGAGGGGCTGAGGGGACCTTCAACTCAAATATCAAAGGGATTACATGGGGCACCCACAAACAGCCACAGCAAGTGGATTTACTAATCCCCAGCACCGTGTAAAATTACAGGCTATGTCTTGGAGCACCTAAGGAAGCACCAGCCAAGCTCACTAGAAACAGAACACCTAAGAAGCATCTGCCCCGAGAAGTTCACAAGGCACTGCAAATAGTAAATACCATGTATTTACTATTTAAGACATCCCACTTATTTCCTTTCATCTTTTCCTGTTGGTTCGTCTCCCTTTTCAAATAATGGCCCAAAGTTTTTTGGATTTACTTTCTGCAAGCCTAATGGTTAAACTTCCTGAAGTTTTAGCTAGCCAGAGGAAGGTAGAGAAAGAAAACAAGCAGCTACACAGAAAAATATTGTTAGCCTATAAAGAAGGGCAGATGCTTGCACAGGCAATTATCATGTAATATCTATTTTTATACTGTTTTCATAGTGCTCTAATCTCTTATTAGATGGTTTTGAGGGTTTTGTTGTTTTGCTTTGGTGCTTTGGTGTTTTTTTGTTTTGGTTTTGGTTTTTTTTGTTTGGTTGGTTTTTTTGTGATTTTTGTTTTGTTTTGTTTTGTTTTGTTTTTAACGGGCTTGAAAGTGTAAATATTCATCCAGAAAAATTCACTCTTTTGCAATACAGAACCAAGAATAGGTTCTTGTTTCAGCAGAGGCTTCAGCTTCTTTGATATTGACCATTTTTCCCCCTAAATCCTTTAATCTACAAAGCGCTATTTTTATACAGAGGGCAAAAGTGTATGGTGGGAACTCCAGTATACAGGGATTTTGTATTAATACTAGACCAACTAGGAACAGAACATGCACAATCGGATCTGGATAATACATTTTAATTCTATTTAAAAGTGTCTCTAAAGAGATTCAGCTAAGACTCATTGGATTTTCTATCTGGCAATTTTTACAGAGCAGCAATTTCCTTACAACGGTTACAATTGCCTTAACTAATGCAATTAGACAGAGAGGTGGTTATTAAAAAAATAAATTAAATTTCAGTGTAGTATTTTTGCATACTGCTTTCTTTTCCTTCCTCCTCAAAAGCGGACAAGACACGGAGTGGCGTTAAGACCCCTCAAGAGGGAAGCGCTCCTCTGAGCGCTGCCCCAGCGGGCCTGTCCGGCCCCGGTCCCTGTCCCGGTGTGTTTCTGCCTGCAGCACCACGGACAGCGGAGCAGCGGCGGCCGCACACGGCTCAGGGACGCCCTGTCCCCACCCGGGGAGCTGGCACGACACAGCCCAAAGTCAGCTCGACTTGGCTGCTGGCTCCAAACAAAGGAATGAATGAGAGGGAGTAGAGTGAAAAAGAGGCCAACCACCCACTATCTCTCGTTTTCTCAGGAATGCAGAGGTATAATACATACATACAACCCTAACATTTGCATGAGAAACTCTCTCCCAAAGGGTGTGGGTCCCAAGTCCCTCTTTATAGCATCAGATGATGCTATGCATCATATACTATCTACTACTATTGTTCCTTTCTATATTTTCCTTCAAATCCTGGGCCTTTGCCAAAACACTCTGACATTTCTCAACCACATGATGCTCAGGGTGGTGGCAAAGAAAAGAAAGAGAGAGGGTGAAAACGGGCAGTATGCCTATAGACAAAGAGAAAACGTGTTTCTTACTCCAGAGATTAAAAAGATAAAGAAAAAAAAAGAGAAAAGCTTTGTACTCACATCTCAGAAATGCAGAGCAGTTGTTTACATCTTGGGGTTTTACAAAGAAAACTCAAGAGAGCCATCTGGTGTCCTAACGTGTGATAAAATGTGTGCAATTCTAGTCAAAGTGAAGGTTCTGCTAACAGATGGATTGCACAAGTATGAACATATCAGATACCTTAAAAACTGGGAACTGCATGAGTATATGCATTTAGGACAAATGGATATATCCTAGGTATGACATTTTCTACATTAAAACAGAGTTTTATCTCTAGTTAACAAAACTCTGGATATGAAAACAAATTATTAAAAGGCAAAGAGGGGAACAAAAGGCATTCAGTGCTTTCTACTCTCCCATCTATTAATTTCTAACTGGTATTTTATTATGGATTTCAGAAGTTTTCTAAACAAAAACATTATAGAATCTATAAAACTGATTTCTTTGATGAATTTTATAAAGTACTTTTATAAAGTAAAAAATTCAATGTATATAAAGTCTGTATAAAATACTTGTTTTTTTATATGTTAGGGGATGAAACTTATTCCTTTTTTGGATGAAAATGATTCCTTTTTTCTTTAATGTATTACTGGGAAGAAACCATATTCCATTTCAGCTAATTTAACATGTAAATTTCAATGTGACCTTTTTAGGCATGAAAGTTCAATATTAAAATATACACCATTGTTATTTGCATATGTGCATGTGCTAGAGATACATAAAATGCTTTTATAAGAAATTCAATTAGGAAAAATGGTATTCAATGCTTTATAGTCTTTTCTGCCTAGATCCATAAGCTACAAAATGTATAGAACTTAAAGTGTCATCTTTACACATTATTAGCTTTGGGTTTTTTTCTTTTTTATTCATTTATTTTAACTTATTATATGTTTTGCAATAACTTGGATAATGTTACAAGCTGCAGAGTAATGCAGATCAATGCACCTATGAAAACTCTACAGAGATTTTCTTTCATCAACCATTTCAATATAAACAAAAATATCTTCTACAAGTATGCAGTCATGTGCACACACTCCATCCAAATTTTCTTCTCCCAGATATCCTGAAGCCACTCTTGATATCAAAACCGAAACAAAAAAAAATCAAATAAAGCCCAAATTTCTTACAAACATATATTTTCTACAAGTGCAAAATGTCAGATTATTACATTACTACTAAACATGTCGAAGTTTCATGAGCTCTGGTGAAGTTTTTATTGCACTTGCCTGCGAAGAGTAGGGCACACAGAGTTCAGTTGTCCAGTTAAATACACTAGAAGATGATGAGGTAAAGTCAGCTTACATTCTGGAAGTCATTAATAAAGTAAAGTGAATCTAGATGTTCTTTCTGACTCTACAGAGTTTTGTGTCTTTGCAAATGTTTGGTTTTTTCCTTTGGAAGATGTGTTCTATAGTAGCACAAGTACTAGCGCCTTACTCCTTATACCATTCAAAACAGAAAGGATGGTCTAGGGGTAAAAAGTACCAACTTAGGCCTAACAATTGAAAGGTATGCATAAAAGTACATCTAGACCACTGGGAAAATTTATTATTCCAAGAAGAGACATTTCAGGAATGGAGAAATTACTTGTTTTAAAATTGTGATGGATTTGTTTAATCACCCTTGTGGTGCTTCTAATCAGACTGATTACCAAATTTCTGTTTCCAGCTGAAGTTGTAATTCTGATTTGTTGCTTCTGACAAAAACAAATTATTGAAGGTTGCTGGTAGTTTAGGTGGACCATAATTAAATTGTCTAAATTCAACGTACATACTAAGACCCCTCCACTCCCTCAAATATCATAAGAAAACGCAATACAGTCCTACAAATAGAATTACTAATGTAATTGCATAACTGATATACTCCCAAGGCACACAGTATGTATGTATAGGAGGGATGGGTGCTGATAAGCAACAGTAACTTTCAATTCTTGATTTAAATGTCTTGAAGAAAAAAGATGGAGCAAGAGAAGTAAGGACTTGAACAAAGTGAAACATAATCTACGGCTTACTCTATAGGTTGGTAAGTGTTTAATTGTACAAAACTGAATAAGCTAGAAAAATGTTTGTCAACTTAAAAGATCACATCTTTCATGAGCAGACCAGTATGAACATATTAAAACATAGATAATAATTCCTTTTTCAGATAGCTTATATGCATTCCATGTTTATAAGAAGACTAGTGCAGTATGTTGGTGCGATGAGCTGTTAACAGTTTAAATTAGGTCAGTTTTATATGTTCTTGTCTATTAATCTGGATGTAATTCTCCTTGTAATGTATTGTTAATTTCCCAAAAGGCAATGTACTATGAAGCACTGAAATTTAAAATCCTTAACACCCTGAACACTTGAGTGATAAGACTTTGATAAGACTTTGAAGATAAGACTCATTGATAAGACTTTGAAGAACATTAAAAACAAAATTTGTTTAACATGATAATATGCTTCACAGAATTTGGATTTCTATCATTTCACACATCTTTGTGTCAAAAGCACTCAGCTTTCAGTCTTAGCATTCACAATGTACTTGAGGAGCCAAAATCATACCTATTAAAATTTACTAAATACGCAGAAGTCCTATGGAGTCACTTGTTTAAATAGATCAGGTGAATCTGTTTAATTAAGAAAAAAGTAAGCTTCCAATATATTGTCAAAGGACTGCACATATTTTAACCAGCTCCTTCACAGGATTTGGCTTATGTATCCAACTCATAAGAAAAAAACATTAAAACAGGATTCCTGTATATGCAAGAATAAATTAATGCACCGTGCAAGGAAGTCTAGCATTAGATGACTGGTTATGCAGAGAACTATCAAAATATTCTATTCCAATACATAACACTGTTCAAATACATAACACCTACAACTCTGCCTATGGCAGCTCAGGTGCAATATTTCTTCTGCATTGACCATTCACTTCTTTCACATATTACGTTCATTTCTTTCACATATTTCTTGAGATACATCCATAACTCAAAGGACTAAGTACCTCTACACTAGATACTGACTTACTCTTTAGACATTACATGATTCTTAGATTTCTTTTGCTTTCGCTTTTTTTTACATTGCTGTCCCCCTTTCCTTTTCAGCGCCAAATTGCACAGAGTATCCTGCAGTAATGAGTCCTGTGTCAAGTAAAATACCTGCTTTAATTCAGAGTTTCATTTTTTATTCCATGGGCTAACTCTTCATCCTTCAACAGGGAAAAGAGGTGGATGAAGATTCTTAACACTATTTTTAACAATTGATCTTTTGGCCACATAAGATATATGATTACAGCTGCTAACTTCTAGCAAAGCTCCTGTGACATCTTTCATGACCCTTTCTGTTTTTCACTCTATCTTTCCTCTACTTCTAATACCACTTCTTTTGAGACCAGGTGAGCAAAAGAAACCAGCTGGGTTGACAGGAGTATCTGTACAGCACAGAGATCATATAAGGATCACCAAAATAGCTCACCCAGACCTGAAACTTAAATCCAGTAAGTCTCTTTTAAACAATTAACAAAAACAGTGAAGGAAGAAAAAATTAAAAAATAATCAAGACCACTTTCAGTATATAATCTGAAAAAGCAATTAAAAATCAAATACTTTGTGTTTTCTCCAGTGACATATATAATATTTTATCTTTAAAAATGAAATAATCTCTTTAAAGAGAGGTTTGTAATAACAGATACACATTGCCATTAATTTTGTTCTTACTCAAGCTAATAGCAGATCTGCCGCAAGACTGCTTCAAACAAGGCTCTGGTGACACAAGCCAGAAAAAGGACTTCAATTAAAGAAAAACAAACACAAACAGCCTCCCCCCCGCCCCGCCCCATCTTTAGTCCACACAGCTGCAGAGAGCAGTTTAAGATTTAGAGGTCTAAAAACAGCATGGAGAGCTTCTTCATTAATATGCACAGCTTAAGCCAACATCTGTTGTGTTTACTTATCTAGCCACAGTAGGACTTGTCTGCTTGGCCTGACTTCTGGAACATGCAACAGGCTTTGCTGTTATTCCCTCAAGTAACTGAAAGCCCCTGTAAGGTGAGTCTGCTTAATTTTGTTCTACAGAAACAAAGGAAACACTGTCCCTAAGAAATTCAGCCTCTACAGTGAATTTGCTCTGGAGTCAGTACAGCTGGCAGAGCATGTAAGCTGCTCTACCTGTTTCATGCTACTCTCCAGTGAGGATTTCCTGCACCTAGAACATATTTGCAAATGGATTTCTTGCTTTCCTTGGAACCAATATGAAAACCAATGACAATATGAGAAAAAAAAGTGCCATATTTCTGAACCCTTAGGACAAGGAAGACGGCTGATTTTGACCATCTCACAGAGATCCAGGGGAAAAAGCACTTTATATGCATTAAAATAAAATACTGAATAGAAAAGATAGTATGAGCAGAGATGTACATAAATTGCTATCTTTAGAAGGAGAAGAATTATTCCCCTCAAAATACATCTAATAATCTTTTAAGTATAAAAAATGATTTTTACCAGTGACGGGAAGAACTGTAGAATGCCTTCCCATGCACATGAATGCACACATGCACACACAAAATCACCCACAACACCATTTTGTTTCTTGGAACAAAGCATGAAAAATACTTCCTGCCAAATAATCTAGGAAAAAATGGTCTTATTTTCTGCTATGTGACCTAAAATTGACAGTGTGATTAATTTCACAAAATAACTTTCAGATAATCATCTTTGTTTGCAATTACTCTACTTTTTATTAACTTTTGAATAACTTTTGATTTGCAATCCCTTTGGTACTATTTTAAAGACATTTACAGGGACAAAAAAGCCAAACCAAGCCAAACCAAAACTAGCATCCTGTTCTTTTCTTGTTCAAGAGGGAAGGTCATGCAGTATTTCTCTAGGTACTGAAGGGAGAAAATGCAGATATAGAACAATTCTGGTTAATGCCATGTTCATCCAAAGGGTGAGAGCCTTGATTCCCTCTCAAATCTAATTAAATAGACATGACCCATCCTTTGGGGTTTAGACACAACCAATATCCTCTGAAAAAGTCCCATATACCTGTTCCCCTTTCCAAACAAACAGAAAATTCAGTGCATTGTCTAATACTTTCATTGAATGCAATAAATTGATGACAGATATAAATCTCTGAATAACAAGTATGGCTAGCTACTTTTCAGTTAATCTAGATTTTTAGAAGTATCTGACAAGGTAATATCGTTTACGTTAGCATAGGAACAGATTTTTCCTTTCTCCCCCTCAATGTTTCTTTCACTCTATATTATTTTTTTGACTGAAAGATTTCCTTTGCATTGACACACTACTGTCAAGCAGAAGATGCAAACAAATATTATCTATTACAAAAAAAAAAAAAAAATCCAGGAGAAAACATTTTAGATTTCACCCTTCACTTCTCTCTTTGATAATCAGTTTAATTCAGCTCTAGCTTCATCAACAGCAGTGGTACTTGCTGTATCAGCATTTCCATTTTACTTCTTCCAAAACAGAAACATTGATATCCTCTACACTTTATGTCTTTAGAAAAACCTAACAAAATCAGTAATGAATGCTTGGACCTAAGGAGAAAAAAAGAAATTTAAGAACTTCTGTTTGTCCATCTTGTTACTTATATGATCTAAAACATCAAGACAAATTTCACAGACTTTTGCTATCCTTTTATTTATTTTGTAGACATGCTAGATATAATATAATGAATACTGGAATTATTTTTAAATCCTGAAGAAAATTGAGTACCTGCTTATGTTACTGTGCTGATATTCCTGGCTATTAGTTCAAATACCATAGTATTTATTATTAGTGGTAATAGCATGAATACTTCTAATATAGTGACTTTATTTTACAACCCAGTCTTACAGAGTCAATACAAAATATCTGACATTTAAGACTTAACTCATCAAAACCTTTCAACATCATATCTCTCTAAAGTGCAGTGCAATTATCTGATTTGCCAGCAGTGGACACTGTTTGTCTAGTTATTCACAGATATATTGACTGAGGAATATCTTGCAACACATACTTTTCTTTATATTTTTTTTCTTTAATTACTTGCACTGCAATAATTAAAGAAAAAATGGAGTTATTTGTACCAGACAATAGCTGAGTAAAAACTGTGTGGTAGAAATATTTTTCATCATCTGTGTAACAGCATACTGCACCTTAAAAAAAAAGAAAAATGTTAAGCAACTTTAGGAAAAATAAATGTAGACTTATTCACATGGGGTTGGTTTCTACATCAATCATAATAATTTCAAGTTGTAGAAGATGTTCTGATGTAAAAAATAAACAATTATTTGCTTGTATTTTTCATGGAGTGACATTTATGAGACTGAAACTGTACAGGTTTTGCATTTTTCTATAAAATTCTTGCAAATCATGACATGAGCAAGCTAAAAATTCTAAGGAGAATATTTACTTCAGTTTCCTCTACCATTTGTTGAATAACACAATTGTTCAAGATCTGCAAAGAATATGTTTTACCCCTGATATTTTTAGAGGGGCTTTGACATTAAGCTGAAAAGTAGGGTTTTTTAGGATGAAAGAATAGATAGCTACAAGACCAACACAAAGAGTTGCAAAAGGTTTAGTAGAAATCAGCCTAGCCAGTTGGAAGACAGTTTCCATTCATCTTAAAAATAGAAAGTAAGTGTATTTTTAAAAAGCCATGCACAGGTTTAATCACATATAATACTATCTTAGGCACTATTAAAAAAGTTACAGCAATCACCTACTTATCTCATTATTCAAATGTTTCATTAGGCTCCTCCATAAATGCCTTTCAGTCTAACACTTAAATAAATGCAGTTCTCATGTAAGAATGTCCAGCATCTTAATAGCATAATTAGCTCATTTTCTGCCTAATGCAGCTGAAACCTCATAAACAGGGCCCAACAGCCTGATGCCAGTATGTGTACACAGGACACCCACAGAGGTTATCAGAACTATGCTTTTTTGTCATATGAAAAGTCAATTGTATTCAGGGGCAGTGATACCTTAAGTTTTAGCCTTCATGTTTTTCAGATTCTTTACTGCATTAGTGTATAACTCTGAACTTCATATAAAGTGTTAGGAAGTTGTCTTCACATTTAGTTAGACAAAATAATCCTTTTCCAGCCAGAAAACCAAGGAACGACTGCAGCTTCAGGCCCCAAAAGTATAAACAGGAAATGAGGAGAGCAATCTGGTAGGATGGGACTTCATAACCTCAAGCTGTAATTGGACAATTTGCCCCAATATGTAAATGGATCAAAACTTTTAAAAGAGTGAAAACTTGTGACCCAGCATCCATCTTGGGTACAGCCACAGCCAGGCCCTTGTACTACCCAAGTTGTATCCTTTGAAGGCCTTTAAATAAATACCTACTTTATTCCTTTAGCTCTGTCTAGCCTCTGTTCTAGGTAGCCTCTCAAGGCATCAGTAGGATCATTTGAGATCTGCCTAAGACTGTTGTGAAATTGCCTCCTAGAAAGCTGAGAACCTCAGATATATTGGTGTGAGGTCTAGCTTCCAGCAGACTGCATTCCAATCTCTGAGAATCTGGAGTATTCACTTGGTCAATGACTTTTTCAGTATTTTATTTTATGTATAAAAGTGGCTTAGAAGCCATCAGTCAGTGCATGAACAGGTAACACAGAATACTTGGACTAGAGTCAGAGACTGCTGAAACTTCCTTCCAGTCACATCAGCTCTTCAACCTGCTCAGTCTCTGACACTGGTAAGCAGAACACTGTCCCTTCCCAAACCCCACTTTTCCCAAGCAATCTACCTTAAAACTGAACTCACTACTGGTGGACAAGGTTTCTCTTCAAACTCAATTCCCTGGGAACCATTTATTACCAAAAATCTGTAAGCATCCCTTGCATTGCCTTTCTTTGTTCAGGTAGGTCTTGTACTTGCAGACACAAACTTAAATTAAAATTTATCCCAAGTCTCAGGGCTTTTTTTACTTATTTCCAGACTTAGTTTAAACTCTATGGAAATTTGATTTAGCTACAGATGTAGGGAGGAAGAGCTAAATTAATACCAGGAAACAGCTTGATGAGTGGAAGCTCTCTTTGATGCAATCCAAACTGTGCTCTGTAAATAATAAGTGAGAGGTTCTGGCTATGCTAGACTGACAAGGAAGAACAGAAGTCATTAGAAACAGAACAATCTGGCAGCCAGATTGCTCTGAACCTTAGCTCCTTTGCTAATATTCTCTCTCTAGAGACAAAGCCATCCTTTCTGGGCCTTAAAGCTCAAAGACAAACAATGTACATGTAATAGTTTATTGTGAAGAAAAGAGGAAAGTTTAAAGTTATGGTTGCAGTTTTACACATGTGGAATAGGGTACTATATCACTCTCTAAATATCAATCATATAAGTAAGTTTTTGGTGATTTTGTTTACTATTGTGTCCTACAAAATAACAGTGCTTTGATACTAGTCACAATTTTTAAATTAACTGCCAAAATCTTGGATACAGGCAGATTAACTTTGCATTGGATCAATTTTTAAAAGAAACGTCCTTATTAAGGAAAAAAAAAAATATGACCAACAGCAGCAGACCTGGATCTGAACAGCATACAGGTATTTCTAAATCTAATGGTTTTCTTTTTCCCAAGACAGAAAAACATTTCTGTTTTACAACAACTGAATATGTATGCAAAAAAAGGATTAACAATATTTTATCTAATAAGGTGCCTGAGCACCATTTATTTCTGAAATTATTTATGATTATAAGTCAGCACATTTAAAAATGTGGAGCTTTCGGCAATTTAAACCTTGACTGCTTCTTACATGCTTCACAAGACATCGAATTTTCTGAAGTACAGATAATCTTTACCACTTCTAGTATATTTTCAAAATATTATTATCTGATGCCCTTGATTTATGACCCATAACATTTATCTCCCTTTACAAGAAGTTAATCTATCAATGGTCTACACAGGCTCAAATATGAATATCAGCAGTTGCCTGACAAAGCTTAAGCAATTTAGCTCTCAGACACAAAAAGTTTCTCCAAAGATCATCACAGGACATAATTTCTTATATTTTTACTTAAAAATATTTATTTAGTAATTATGCTTTCAAAAGGCAGAGACTTATACACAAAATTAAACACACAGCAACACACAATTTGTCCGCTGCCAAAGGTGAAATGTAGGACTGAGTCTAGAAAACAAAACTTCAGAGAGCCTGTCAGGAATAAATCTAAATGAAAAGATAGGTACAAGATGGAAAGGTATAAGAAAATGTGTCTTTAAAAGTCCTCAGAATTTTTTTACAAGGATAAAGGAATTAAGGTTTTATACATGTACACTGACGTGAAAACATACAAATGAGAGAGAGACTAGAAAATAATATAAATAAAGATCTTGTTCAAAGAAATCTGTGACCAGTTTAGTGATCTAAGCAAATTTCAAGTCAATCATTACTAAATTAAGACTATTTTCTTTATTCCAAGTATTCAACAAAACAAATGAAGCTACAGAAAAGCCTTTTTGAGCTGAAAGAGCAGATCTGTTTTGCAGACTGAAAAATAAATTGGCCAATTTTTCTATTAAAAAATAGTAAATGACAAAAATTTCCAGAAAAATTGTACTTACTTATTTTGAAAAAAGGAAAATAAAAACAATTCGAAGAGTATCATACTCTTGCCAATCAACAAACCTGATCTTACTGAAATGGAAATCTATATCACAAGTTATGATATAGAGCAAAGTTAGAGAAAATATTTTAACAATTTCAGTCATCTCTAACTACTTGGCAATAGACAGGAAGAAAAAGTATAATATTTAAGGAAAGATAGAGTGATTATTCATGGAGAAGCCTTGCTGTGCCTTTTTCTGATTCTCTCCAAACAAAAACTAGGACCTTTTATTCACATACAAAAATTAAGGCAGACTAGTGAATTTGCCGGGAAAATCCCATTCATAAAACAGCTAACTTAACATGAATTGTCACAGTTTCAGTTAATAGTGGTATTCAGCACCCTGCATACACATACATTTTTCCAACACAGATTCTAAGGTGCTGAATGCAAGACCCCATTCTTCTTCCACTGGCCTTAAAAGTAGCTTTTAGATTTAGATTCCTAAGCCTAATTCCACCTCTCTGAAATGTAACTTTGATGCTTCAAACACAATGAAGTATTAAAGTTCCTATAAGGGTTTATACCAACAAAAAAAGTTTGAGATAAGCTTTTTAGAAAAGAAATTTTCAAAGTTATTTAAAAAGTTATCAGTTTTCTGTAGCTAATAAGTGGCTGTTTGAAAAAGGCTTTCTGTATTCCAGCATAAGCTGAAATATCCTGGATTTCCTTTTTTTCCTGCTTCGAGTGCTCAAGCCCATCAGAAATCTTTAGGCCATTTAATTTTTCTCACAAAAGCCAGCAAGGGTGCTAATTAAAAGATTATGTAAAACAGTTATAATGTGAGGCACTGTAGCAATATAAATTATCAGGGATAAGCCCCTTTCATGCATTCAGTTATATATGCTGGAACTTTAATATTTTGTATGGTAGCTCTGATCATTTCTCCTGCTTATTCAGTGATGCCTGAACACATCCCAAGACAGATTTTCTTTCTCTTCTGACTATACTTAATCAACATTCTACCATATTAATAAAAATCTGGTGTACATGTACTTTTTTGCACACAGGGGCTCCCATAATGACCTTAAAGCTGAGAGGAAAGTAACTGCAGATTTATTATCTATCTAGCAGAAATTAATAGCACTGTGAGCATCTATTCTCTGTGATAAGAGCTGGCTATCTCCTCACTATTTCTCTGCAGATAAGTGGCAAGACACTTGTAAATGCTTCCAGCTTTTGGGCTGGAAGTGAAGAAGTGAAATGAAAGCATTAGATGAAAATCTGGGATGCTCTATGTTGTAAAGCCCTCCCAGTTCCCAATACATATTCAGAAAAGAAAAAAAGAGCATCAGCCATTTTCACACACACTGAGTTTGAAAGAATATTTCCATTTTAAATCTTCTTACATTAAAATACTATATAATCCATGGGCCTTTTGTATGAGCTAATTTTGTGCATTGAACTAAGTCAGCTATTAAAAAATGCTCTTGATGCAGTTCTGCCATAAAGCTAAACAATATACCTTATTTAGCTAAGACACAATACACAAGTTTACTCATTCTAACCATCAGCACCATTGCCTTGGGAAAATGAATTTTAACTTCATTTGAATTTAAAGTCAGGCTAGAGGTACTGCCCTGCTCTGGGTTGCTCTGCTCCAGATAAACACAGAAGTACAAGCAAAAAAAGCCCCTCTATTTTTCCAAGATCTCTTTGTGGATACTCAATTTTCAAATGTATATTAATGACAACAAACTGACTTTTCCTCAAATATATTTTCTCTCTCCCTTTTCTTTATTTGGTAGACAGCACCAGTAGTCCTCTTGTTTCTCTGTTCCTTTACTTAGGCTTTGTTAATTTTATATTGTCACCAAAAAAACCACAACCTTTTCACATTGTCGAGATTCAGTCTGTGCTATTTTTGAATTGCTAATTACTTTGTTTTAGCTTCCTTATAATCAAATCTTATTCTCTCCTTTGTGGCAGAGCTTTCCTTTGGAAACCACTGAGGTACCCCCACACTGCTCTGTATATGTGGTATCTCCTGTAAGGACTGAGCCTCTGTAAAAGCTGGGACAAGACAAATCCTGCAGACCACTGGTGATCTCCATATGCTAAACATTTCTGGTTTCATCACCTATCCATCCCACTAATGGCTTTCTCCCACAATACAAAATATACGAGGAAATCAGTGCTGCTTCCAGCATAAGAGTATTTGTAAAGTTTTGATGTAGAGCACAAAGCTGTATATCCTTTAATATAAATTAAACTATATAGACTACTTAAGTATAAATATGGCCATATTCTCAGTGGTGTCCATGTAGTTTTAATGTTGTGGTAATTACAATTATTAATACAGGAAAGGAAATGAACAGTAGGTAGATTTTAAAAGACAAAGAATAGGTTTTTTTCTCTGATAAACTCAATATTACTGTCAATTAGACGCAATTTCCTTGCTTATCCTCTCCCCACATAACATGGCAAATAAAGCAAGAAACACCCTAAACCACACATTTAGAAAATTAAAATTTTATGAGTAAAAAAGAAAAAAACCAAACCAGTATGTATTCTTTAAAAGCAAAGATCATAGAGGCTCAGAACAGTCTAATTCACTTGTAATGTTGACTTAATTGATAACCTGACAATTGAAATTACTTGTTTTTTTCTGACAAATAAATACAAAAGCCAGGTAATACAATCTCATTCAGAAGTTGAAGATTAGAGTGACAGAAATGTTGCCCTATTCCCCTTTGCCTACTCTCAAACCAGTAGGTGGCACAAAGAGCAACAATAGTGCTTAAGCTCACCCAAAACACATTATTATGTACTACACGTTCCTCACTACAAGATCAAAGATAATTCCTTTATTCTTTGTGTAATACTGATTCAACTCAAGCTCCAAACAATGCTAATATTACTCAAATTTTTGAAAACACCCTCATGTTTTTTATGACCCCTTAAGAAATCTTCAGCTAATCAAAGAAACATTGTTGAGACAGCACTGTGGGAATCTGGAGTGGGAGATCATGCAGAAATGTGTATGTAACACATAAAAGCCTTAAGAACTCTTTGAGGATTCAGATTTGCAGTTGATACAGATTTATAATAACAGAAGATGCAAAGAACTAGACTGAGGTCCCCTAAACATCATTAGAAGTTTGAAATTTAGGCTCCCTCTACATGGATCGACTTGTCCAAAGGAGACAAACACCCACTGAGACTTTGGGAAAATCTCACCACCCCCTACTGATTATAAATAAATCTGTGCTCCCAATAATTAGTTGAAATGAGAGAGGGAAGCAGAGAGAGGGAAGCATTCAACAGCTTTGGTAGAATAGGAACTGTTTTTGCATCCAACTTCTTAAAAGGAGCTCTCTGGTCTCGATTTAGGTTCAATATCTGTCCCTTTTTCATCAAGATTTTACAAGCCTATTTTGTCCAACCTGCAGATAAGGTTATCTTCACTCTTTCAATCCTGTGTTTTGCTTACTATTCCTTTTCTTCTTTTCTGGAGATCTCCCCAGGTGTGGGAGAGATACTGCAGAAGCTGTTCTTTCTCTGCTCAAGACCAGGTTCAGACCAGAATCAGAGAAAACATGAAGCAGGGTGAAGCCACTTTGCCTTGGAGCACTCGAGTTGTGTCAAGCTGCAGTTGGCATAGTGCCATTTGTGTGCTGAATCACAGAACTGCTCAGGTTGGAAAAGACCTTTAAGACCATCAAACTGGTATGAAACAGGAGAGGGAACATTGATTTGTTTAGCACAGTCAACTTGTCTTTGTGTTTATATGGTCACAGATGTCACAACTTTCTGTAGATACAGTACGAAGATATTCAAATGAAAAGTGCAGAGAGAAATGAAAATTAGTTAGCTGCATCTACTTTAGCTAAATAATTTCCTATGGAAATCATTGCATTCAAATCTTGCAAGAGTCAGTAGAAAATGTGGACATGCTAGATACATTGTAAGAAGATCTCAGGGATTAAGGGGCAATACTAATGATTTATTATTATTTTATTTTATTTTATTTTACTATCCTGAGCAGTAAGAATGATAAACAACCTTGGAGGATTATTATGCTCTTGGTTAATTCGGTAATACTTTTTTAATAACCTGAGTTAATAATCTTTGTGAATCTCATGACATCAGACATGATTCCAGTACTTAGCAGTGGCAGAAATTATTGAATGTATTTTCTGTCTCACTACCTTCTGCCTCCAATTTTTTGCCCTCTCTTGCTTTTTCCCTCTACCCACAATCTTTGCCTTTCCCTTCAGAATTCTAAACCCTGTAAGTTATTCACCTATCTTCTAAGGGATTTTTAGACTAAACACTCTAGGGTAAAGAACCGCCCTACCAATAGGAAATGAAAGCCAGGAAACCTCTCTTTCTTCTGTTACAAGGCTACCAAATTACCTTCTGCTCTACTCTCTTAGAAGGTATTTGCTGCACAGGGCTACAGCCTGAACAGAAGAAAGAGATTGCCCCTTCTCATTGCCTGATTTGTAAACTGCCATTCGCAAACCCCTCCTGTTTGCAAAAGATGTGTTGCTAAGATCTCTTTATCTATACAGACATCTCTATATTTCTACCTATAGTCCAAAGCAAGTAAATCTATAACCGAAGAGGCTATTAAAAAAATTATCATAATTTTATTCCGTGCTAGCTGTGCACCATGGTAGGAGAAATTAAATAAATCTAATGTTTAACATAACAAAGAAAGTTCTGAGCCCAACCTCCAGAAAAGGCTCTGGCTGTAAATGCCAAGTGAACAAATACAAACAATTCCAGAGTAGTTTATAGCACTATTGAAGAAAAGAACTAAAATTTTATTTTGTTAGTAGAGACAAGGAACTACAGATAAAACAGATTTTATTCACGCAATTTTTCTGCTTGACAGAGATACTGCCTTTGCACTCGAATACCAGTAAAATTTCATGTTTAAAAGTCGCATGAAGAAATTGAGTATTTTCATTTTAGTTAAGCAAACAAGAATTAAAAGAAAAAATTCTTGAAAGTAACTAATGCTCAGGGGTGACAACTCTGCAGCCTATTACAGGTGGAGTTGACATGGCTTTAAAATTAATTTTAAATTAGATACACAAAAATCAAGGTATCTCATTTGCTGGTCATTTGTGAGAGTCTCAACTGTCTATACTGCCTATAAAAAGTTTGCAGTATCAGTCACTATTTTGAATATCATAAAATAAATATCTACAATACTTTTGTATGCAAAAGGAATTGTCTTCTTTTGACATTCTTCCCCTGTTGTTGTGGAAAGGTGATGTTTCCCTGGTTCAAACAAAATTTTATCTGAATGTAGAGTTTAATATGTTAGCATACAAAAGGATTATATTCTAGTTAGCAGAAAACCAGCAAATCTTTTTTTTTTCTTTTTTTTTTGACATAGACTAAAAGCAAAAGGTGTAAATTCAAGGAATACTGTCAGATGCCTGTGTTAGAAGCCATTTAATGAGAAAGTTTCACAGCAGGTGTCTTAACCATTAACAAACCCAAGAGCTACAAATTAAACGTTGACAGGCAATTTCGGAACATCTAGCCATTCCTCACTTCTTACATATAATGGTGCAGTAGAAGCAAAATTAATTGTCATGTCGATGTCAGCAAGAGGCAAAAAGGAAATGTCAGTGATTAGTCAGTGAATGTTCCCACCAAGATATTGAATATGTTCAGACAACTTCTCCCCTCTTATGCAACTTTTGAAATTCTGGAAGGGGCAGAGCTCAGCAATGAAGAGCCAGGAGTAGGGATCCATTTCTTGTTTTGAAAGTGATTAGAGGTATAGAAATGCAACTTCCTGGTCACAGAAGATGTGGTAATTCTGTGGAGATGAAAGGTCTTAGCCAAGAGCACGTGTCTCTTTGCACTTGCTCTGTGTCTGTTTAGATAGATATTCAGTTCCTGAATAAAATGCAATTTCATTTGCAGTTTTCATTTATCTACTAGTCTCCAGCTCCCTTAGGTGAGCACTGCTTCCCTCTTCGAGTGACCAACAGCTTTAGGGGGAGTAAGGGCAGCTCACACATCCAATAGAAAAAATGGCATTAATTTTAGCAGGTTAACCTGCAGGATATTCATGCTGATCCTGCTCCCCATGTAGTCACAGTGCTGGAGGGCAGAGAAGAGGAATGTGAGACCACAAAGAACCTAAGTCCTTCCAGATAAATGGCTTTATAAAAACTCGACAAATTTTCTTAAAATACACCAAAAATACACCAAAATTCTTAGTGCTCTGTAAGACGTGGTTGCCTTGCATGCCCAAACTTCTGAAGTTTGCCTGTTCATCTGGCAACTGTTAGCAGAAGTGTTACTGCTACTGGAAGTCTATGACTGTAATATTCCATCACAAGGACTTCATAAACATTAAAATAATTGAGTTGCATTTTTAAATGGAAAGCTACTTTAATGAATGTTCTTGAGGTTTTTTTGTAAAGAGACAGTATCTCATGCAAATATTTGGGCGATATCAAAGTCAACGCCAGGGACATAAAATGATTTAAACATTTTCTATATTGATAGAAAGAGATGCTGTGGACTCATGGAATTTTCAGACTATTGTATTATGTTCACAAATGTTCTTCTATAGTTCAGCATTGTGATTACTAGATCAGCTACTAAGTTACCTTTAGAATACAAAGCTATAGAATAAATATTAAAGCAAATTATTTTGATTTAACCTGTATGTGGTCTCAGCTTTCTAAGCAAATATAGAGCAGTCTGACCCAAGTCTCGGTCATGACTTCTGCAGGACAGGGCTTTTAAGTTTTGAACTCTGATACTTGACACAAAAACTGTCCTTCCAAGGGACAAGTCCTGCAACGATCTGTGGTTCTGTGGTCCTATCTTGGCTTTCCCTGTGTAGCAAATGAACTTTAGTGGCTTTATTAACCTACTTATGAATTCAGATAATTTATAGGAGGTTGTAGAAAGGTGGGGTTTGGCATCCTCTCCGCAGCCACAAGTGACAGGACAAGAAGAAATGGCCTCAAGCTGGGCCACAGGAGGTTCAGGCTGGATATCAGGAAGAATTTCTGCACTGAAAGGAAGCATTGCAATGGCCTGCTGAGGAAAGTGATGGAGGCACCATCCCTGGAAGGATTCAAGAAATTACTGGACACGTCCCTTAATTCTGTGGTGTAGTTGATGTGGTGGGGTTCAGTCAGAGATTGAACTGGATGATCTTGGAGGTCTTTTCTAACCTTCATGACTTTATGATTGTGTAAAATTGTTCACTGACCTGTTTCCCCAATTATTTCAAACACGCCGATTCAATGAGTGGGTTGCGTGAGACACAGAAACTGCATATTTCTATTTGTTATAATGTTGACAACCTCTTTCATTCCAGCCCACTTCATAACAAGTGCTTATTTTTATTACAGTGATAGTACTAATGAAGTGACTTTTCATGGAATCAATAGCAAAATGTCAATGATTTTGATAGATCAGACCCAAAATAGCTGCCAATTACTGTACTCCAAATTTATTTTGAATGTGTTTAAAAATGTTTATCTCTGTTAAGGGAGTTGGGGAAAAGCTGCTTGCTATTTCAGCCTGAAAATTTATTTGTGCAACAGGAAATATAAGAGAAGGATAATAAAATACTGCATTATACATGGTTTCTGCTTTTCTGTTGTGGTGGTCAGGACACATTACATGGTTAGTTTAATGAAAACCATTAGAAATTTGTGTCCAAAAGTTACATATGCTGAAATAAATGTCCTTTATAACAAAAGGCTTTAATGATGAGAAAATTTGTGGCATCTCCTCAAAAAAGGTGTGATTTTAAATGCCTGGACCCCAAACACCAGCCTGGTATGAAGTAGTAATACTGAATTTGTCTTAAGTAGTATAAATAAAAGTAGGGTAAAAAGATCCTGGATGCTTGCAAATGAATTTAATTTTAAAAAATGTATTTTGGACAGAAATCATAATTATCTTACTCTGGTCAATAATTTCTAAAGCAATTTAAAGGAATTTTCCAAAACAACTCCTAAACTCTTCCATCACATAAACAAGAAGCTTGCTTTCCTAGGAAATGGCCATGTGTTTATCACCCCAGTTTTGAGCCTCAACATAAGGCCAAGGCTTTCAAAGGCAGGCTCCTGAGGCAATGTTTTAGGGTAACAACCTAGCCACTAACACTTGCAAAGGCTGATAATCTCCAATTTGGAAGGCCAACCCAAAATCCTTGCCCAAGGTTAATAATGTCAGTCATGCTACAGGACAGTAAAAGTCACTGAGTCCTTTTCCTTTTGCTGTACTAATACAAATTCCCAGTGTTTCATAAATAAATCATATATAAACTAGTAGTCAGCAGCTTATAAATAATTTTTAAAATAACCTCATGTTTTGAAAATTGAAATAAGAATGACGGGAATGAACACTGAGGAAGATAGCCATAACAACTGACATTTGATGGAATAGTTGCCTACATAAATTAGCTCATAAGGAAGATGTAAAGAAACATTTTGAACAGCCTAAGTTCAGCAAAATATTTTTTATAAATATTATTTATATATTGAAAAAGCTGTCTTTAAAAAATATGTCCTCACTTTTTATTGCCCAGCTATTGTACCATGTTAATGCATGAGAACAAGGAAGCAGAACAAAACTACAAATAGAAGCCAAAAAAAAAACCCCAAAAAAGCGGGGGGATGGGGGAGGTAATTTAAATTATTATTTGTGGCAGTGGAATACATATGGTGAAAACTAAATTTAGATTGGCTGTGATCCCACACATCCCATTAATTTTGGCTTTCAGATATGGAAAGACTGTTTGGAGCAGCCTCAGCACAGTGGGGTCCTGGCCCAAGACACAGAGGTATCAGATGAGAAGAGTAACCATGCGTAAATATTCATATGCATATATATAGCAGACAGGAAGCAATGCATATAATAATCCACACATCCATTCTTCCATGTCCCTGAAACATCTCTCTGAAATGTGTCTGCATGAAGATCAGATATTTGTCCTTAATCACAACATTTCATTGTCTAATCAGGCACAAGAAGAGCTTATGCACTCCACTGCTGACAGGGAAGAAATTTGTAAGTGAAATATTGTTTAGTGTGAACAAAATGAATGGAAGTGTGATTTTGTATAGAAGGGAAGGAGGGAAAAAGAATGTGCAGGTTTGCAAGGGAGCAATCTTTGATTTACAGGATATAGGTTTCAGTTTCAGAGAAAGAGTTAGTCCAGAGCATCCCTAAATTACAGTCAGATCCTGGCTGGAAAACATACTCAAAAAAATCTGCCTGCAAATTTTGCAGAAATCTGATCTTTTTTCATTCTAATGATTGATCTGTGGGCTCAGTCTTCATTACACCACCTCTCACGTTATACCATTTCTCATCAGACCAAAACCTTGAATTTTTTGTATGACAAAATTTCCACTTAAAAAAGAACAAGGAAAGACTTTTTTTTATTTTCACCTGGCCTTCCACAACTTTGCCCCCAGTTGCTCCAGTAACCCGATTGGCAACATGGGTGCTGGAGACACATACCATGGAAAACCTCTGTAGAGAGAAAAGTTCGCCCAAAAAAGGAATCCTGGGATACCAGGATTCAAATTCCCCTGTCAAAGAAAAGCTATTGCAACCCAGATCTGGAATAAGAAAAAAATCTGTACTCTATCACCTATCACCTTGCATGTGTGTACCAAACTGGGAGTCACAGTGCCAACTGAAGTGTCCCATGCTGTATTTGTCTGTGTAGCAAACATGACCTGACAAAGAGGAAACTGTGCCAGTTTTACATCCTACAGGCCAATCCACTTAAGTGTCGACGGTTGGTCACAAGATTTTCGGGGTGAAGGAAGAGACAAGATGGGCTCCATGATCAGAAGGCTTGATTTATTATGTTATGATATATACATCTATTATACTATACTAAAAGAAAAAGAAAAAGAGAGTTTCCAGAAGCTGCTAACTACCTAAGAATAGAAAGTAAAGAAAGAATGATCAACAAACCTTGCTCTCTCGGACTGTGTCCGAGAGAGCTCAGTTCTGGATTGGCCATTACTTCCAAACACTCAATCTGGGCCAATCCAGAACTGACCTGTTGCATTCCACAGAAGCAGATAACCTATTGTTTACCTTTTGTTTCTGGGGCCTCAGCTTCCCAGAAGGAAAAAATCCTAAAGAAAGGATTTTTGTGAAAAGGATGTCTGTGACACACTTAAGTCTGTGTTCAGATATAAAGGAGCACTATTAGAATTGTTCCATATGATCTCACATTTTAAAAAATCCAGATGAAATGTTTCAGACTAAATTGGTTATCCTTCCTAGTTTTCTTTGTTTCTGAAAAGTTGCCTAAATTAAATATGTTAATGAAGGGTATGCTTATCATTCTTGTGACCTCTGAAGAGAGATTTTACTTGGGAAAGTGATAGAAGTGAGAATAGGAAAAATAAAAACACTGGAAAAACACAGCTACACTGTTTTTTTTTTCTCCTACCCCCCACCCTTTCTTTCTATTTTGATCTATTGTATCCCACAACTTGATAAAACTACTAAATTAAGGACAGTATTTGAAATTAAAATATGAATTAATTGCTTCATTAGGGTTTGCAGGTTCCATTCTAGAGCAAAACACACAACTGAGGTTTGGCGTAAAAGTAAGCTGTATTTAGGGTACAGTAAAAACCACAGTAATATTTCAAGTGTAATATTGCAAACTACTACAAGTCAGCTGGAATACGTTAGCTGTTTCTGACTGTCAAAACAAGACAAGCTATGATTCAAAGAAAAAATAGCTATTTTTACTACTAAAGTTCTGCAGTTGGCCCTAAGTTACAGGTGAGGGCACTATAAGCAAAAATAAAACCTTGGTACAGGCTAAATGCAGATACATTTAAAGTGAAATATCTTTAAAAGGCACAATGAAAACATCCTCACTGACATTTCAAATCAAAGAACAGTAAATCTAAAATTGAAAGGGGTTTTATATCTGGTATTTAAATACAATTATTTAGAGAACAACTGTAACTGTAAAATATATACTATATGCACATGCATATAGAGGTTTGAAGATAATTACCAAAACTCAAGATTTATATAACCAAACTGATGAAAATTTAAATCTTCTGCCCAGTGCACCTAGTTAGGGAATGATCTGAGGGAAAACTGTACAGCAATAGAAATAAGATACTAATTCAGACATTTTCTTCTATGATTATCAAACCTCACTTGATAATTTTGCAGGAGACCTGATATTCTAAGGTAGCTCTGTTTTTACTGAGTAAATGAGACTGCAGAGCATTTCTATATTTTTTTTCAAATAGGTTTCTGATATAACAAAATACATCACACACTCAGAATTATTTGAAATTTAAATGTTAGTATTTTCTTTTCTAAATTGCTAAATATGGTTTTAATATTAGAAACTAGTATCTTTCTGGTATTACTTTTATTTTGCAAATGTGAAAGGCATTTTGAAAGACAGCCACCATGACTTTTCCATTAAATATATTATTTCAGCTCAAAATACTTAATTGAATTGAGCAGGAAAAAAGGCCACGTTTAGTCACTGATGTAAATGAGATGATTTTAAAGAACACTCAGCATCAAACTGTTCCTCTGATAGTGAAGCACTTTTTCTACTTAATTCACTAAGCGCACAATTTTAAAGGTCAGCAAGAAATGAATAAAGTCTTTATTTAAAAGTTTTGAATATGGTTTGAATCTTGACCTCATAATAATTTTTTACAGTCTAAGATATGGAATAATGTAAATGTAAGGCACTTTTTTAGAATGGCTGACAGAAAAAAATGCCAGCTGGGTTGTCTGAAAAGCAGTGTGAGAGAACTCAAGATGCTGGCATGTGCATGCCTAAGAGTGGAGTCTGATCTATTTGGCTCCCTTTGAGTAAAATTCTTAAAAATAAACAAAGAAAAAACTGCCCAAGAAATGAAAGAAAAAAACCTTCAAGAATATGAAGAAAGAAGAAAAAATAAGTAAAGAAAAAAAATAGCTACATTCTCTGGGATTTTAAAACTCATGAGACTTCCAACAGTTTGCAACCTTGAGCTATTACTGCATTGCTTTAATGAAACTATGTAAGCAGAAATCCCCAGTAATGAAGAACTTCATGCAGAGAAGACAAATGGAAATATTTGACTCATTTACCAGAAGTCTGTTGTCTTTCGTGAAGCACTAGACATTAGGTCCAAACCCTAAGTTATTAAAATTTTTAACTAATCCAAGTTCTGCATGCTCTTTGACACTGAACTATCAAATGCCTAAACGTTTGGATCCAGCCCCACACTTAAAAACAATGGGATACAAACATAAACAAAGTCAGCTTGGCAAACAGAGGGACTCCCAGCAGGACTCAGTGCTGAAACTTGGGATTTCAGGCTGACTTCCCCATGCATCTTTACACTGCAAGAGCTAGTCAGCTCAAATTCTAGTAGGTCAAAATTCTAGCTAGGCCAAAACTCCACACTGGGTGCCTAAGTGGTTTGCTCAGTGCCTCCTTTCTTCACAGGAACACTGGCAGAGCTGTCCAAGCCCAGGATGGTTCCCAGGATCCCAAGACAGGGAACAAAGTTGTCTGTTAGACACACGGTGCGGGTGAGGAACAAGGAGGATGATGATGAAGATGCAGTCAGTAGTCCCAGAACACTGCAAGGAGACACTTTTCTTCAGGAAATGCACTTTTCTAACATTTTGAAAGCTTAAGTATCTATAATGAGCTTGATGACGCAAAATAAAGCCAATGATGTCACAAGAATGCAAATATAATTTTTCTTTCAACTCAGAGCAGTCAGAGTACCACCTCATGTTTCATATTTTGAGAGAAAGTGAGCACTATTTTCATGCACAAATATTTTAGGTTAAATCTCTACCACTAAGACTTTGATAATGTTACATTTGAGCAACTACAGTCAAAACAGAACTACAAAAATAACAAAGCAGTGCCTTGTTTTTTCACTAGCAAAAGCACATGCAGTAAAAGAAAAATCACAAGCTGTCACATAAATTTCATCATTTAACAAAAATATATTCTCTTTCTTTTTTTAATAGAAACAGGATGAATATAGATATTCATATGATCTATATTCCTTTCACAAAAGTAAATTTTACTGAATCTTCCATGCAACTGAAATTAAACAGCTGGTATTTATCAAACAAATTGTGAGAACGCTGTCTGGTAAAACATAAATTAAAATCTATTGCTGAAGTTAAAAATATCTATAAAAATTACTCTGATGGCACCTACCCATGTTATTTAATAGTCTAAGTTTCTCCCAACAAAGAAGATATGCCTGCTTTCTCACCTTCCTTCTTCCTCCACCATCCTTGCTACTACCAAAGTTGTTGTTGATGCAAGTGTCCTGCAGATCATATACTTTCTAGGGCCTTCAAATATCTATATACTTTATATCTATATATTACCAATCATAATTTTCTCAGTTTCAACTTTTTTTTACCCCAAAGTGGTAAAACTGTGGTTTTAAGTAATAATTTTAGATAATGCAATCCAACTTTGGCAATTTGTGATGGATGGAACTTAATTTTCATTGCAAATCATTTTAATCATGTTTATAACACCAAACAGAAAATCACCTATACTGTGTAAGCACCAAAAAGTTTCCATCAGAGCACAACTAAAGAAACTCTCTTCAAACAGGTTCAGAAATGTGGTATCAAACTGTGTTAGAAATAATTTATTTCATGAGGGACACAAAAATACTGGCTGTGGGAAAATGGCATAAACAGTTGAGGATTCCAGCAATGCTCTGCCAAATATCAATGGCAAAGGGAGGAGAGCCTCGAGGTATAAGGACTGCTATGCCTCAGTTAAGAATTCAAAGATTTTTGGAAATCAGGAGACCACTGAAGGAAGTAACTAGCCCAAGAAATGGCTGTACTTATGACATGGATGTCTAAGTACTTCAGGGGAGAGACATCTTTTTCAAGACTGCACACAGTTTGGAGTCAGCAGCAATATTTACCTAATACCAATGCAGATTTATGGCCAATGATCAAAAAGAAAAATACAATTTTCCTGCTCCAGTATCCATTTCCAAAACCCTCCTGATACTGGTTCAGTCAGATTTACCTTATTAAATTTGTTTGGGATTGCAGGCCTGCATGACAAATAAAACTGAATTAATTTGTTGTCTCTTGCAGTGAAGAAAGCTACATGTGTAAGAAGAGAATATTTTTTTACTAATCCAAAGCATTATCTTAGCAAGACTAAGTGTGCATGTCATAATAACTCAATATCCATGCCAATTAGTGTCTGAAAAGAATGTCTGATTTTTAGGCTAAGACAAATATATTCTCACACATTTCTGCATGACATAAATGAATTTAGTAAATGCCTAAAGTAGCAATGTGTTTATATATCATGACTTATATTTTTTTAAAAAATTAATTGCCTTGTTTCCTCTAGATTTTACTCTTGCCCTAGCTGGCAATATAATTGAAATATTTAACTTTACTTATTTATGCAATCACAGAAAACGAGGTACTTACTATTGCAAAGAAGACACGACAAATAATAAGTGATTAAAGGTCAAATGTTTGAAGGCTGCATCCCAAATAATGACGAAGCAAGCACAGGAGCAAGCAAAAAAGCCAGAATAGGTTTGTATATCATTAAGTAACTGCATTACATATTTTAAAAAGTGTGTATGTGGGTGCACACTGCAGGCAGATGACAAATCAATTCTTCAGGGCAACTACGCATTTTGATTCTTAAATGCTAACAAATTCTGACAGTCAAGTACCACATTCACTCGAGATATGATGCTGATATCCCACAGAAGAAAAATTCTTAGTGAATTTTGTACCTGCATTTCTATAAAGAAGGCTAGATGTTGCATTTAAGAAAACCAAATAAAACATAATAAATATCAACAGGTTCTTAAAGGATTAAATTTATTACATAGAAAGAAAAGACAAACCCAATAAGAGAGGGAATATTTTCAGATATACTGAGTGAAGCTTCATTGGATTATTCTTTGGTGCTTTTACATCAAAATTTGTGTTTCCTCTAAAGTAGTGCTAGTCTTAACAAGTGATGTCAACTTTAAAACATGCCTGAAGAACAGAATGAGGCCTGGTGGTGAAACAATTTACGAAATGATGCATAAATAGCCTGTGCAGTTTCCCTATGAGACTTGACAAAACATACTGGACTCTATCCAGACATCAAAATGTAATTAAGTATGATTTATTATGTATATTCATGGATTATTCACGTCTGAACACTTTGCTTGCTCCAACTGCATCAGACTATTTGGCCCTGATCTAAAAAATATTTTAAGTGAAAAATCAAATTAGAGCAAGTTTTCCTGGAGGAAATATTTTTTCTTTGTCTTTCTCTACACATCAAGAGCAATTAATAGTTTGAGACATTGGATTAGTGTTAGACCATTAATCTAAATATTTAAAATAGAGACAGATGGTGCCAATACAACACACAGTGTGGTCCTGCAGGAAAAAGAGCCTAACTATGGGAGCAACACCAATATTCCATATGTTCAGGCTGGTGAAAAACACATTAAATAGAAAATTATTTGGTCCCAACAGCAACAGAATTGCCACACTTCCTACACGAACCAACAATTGTCAAACCAGTTCAAGAACCACCCCATGCCAAATCTCTACATTTTCATGCCTTTGTCAGGACACTTTTCAAATACACCAAGAAATGGTTCCACCAAAGCAAGAGAAGCTCCATTTCCTCTCATTTCTCATTTTCTCATTTCTCATTCTAAAGATGAGATATCTCTTACCTCTAAATCCTGCCATATTAGCCTTAGCCTGATATCTTCTTGATCTAGTGGATTCCAATGTTCCTTTAAAGAAGTGGTATATGATGATTAAGAAAGGAAGAGGTGCACTCTCCCCTTTCGCTACTGGGGGTTTGTCAATGTTCTACAATTTCAGTGTGGCTTAAACAACTTTTACAACACTTTGAGGAAAAACACAAATCCCACAGCCCACCCCTCCAGCACTGAAGGTGTTATCATTGGCCATGTGCCTGACAAACACATCACTACTATTTCCTTTTTCTAAAGTACGCCTGCATTAACATACTGTTGTTCACTGCAAACTCTTCCCTCCTCTAAGGTTTCATTTGGCCCTCCTTTTGGTGGACCAAATCACCAAATTTGAGACCCTTTAATTAGTCACATTTCTTTGAAATTTTGTGTGGTACTAGGACTGTGGGAGGGCAGTCACTGGCTGAGGCCACTGAGAAGCTCTTACAACACTAATATTTTGCAGCTTTTCATATCCTGCTACCAAACCCAAATAAAGGCGTTTGCAAATCCCATGGACTGTTTAGCTGTAAAAATGTGTTTGAAGAATGCAGAGAGGAAAGGGACTAAATAACAGAATTTGTTCTGGAATAAAAATGAACAGAGATGAGAAGGTTATTTAGGTTGAAAGAAAGACACCTAGTCAGCAAGAAAGTGTTGTAACAAAGTCTTAAACAAAATGCAGGAAAACCACCTCTATTTCCAAAAGGAAAAAATCATGCAAAATTTTTTTGGTTTTTGCTATTGTGCTATCTAAATAATACTGTCTAATTTTATTTATTTATTTATTTGTTTGAAAATGCTTAGCATCCTGTTGCTATGGCAACAATTTGCTTTGCTGAGTGCATCTTTGTTAACATTCACTTGCTGTAGTAATGTTTCCATCACCATCTGGCAGTGACAACTTTTTTTGCTTGAGTAAAAATTCCTCTAAAGTATACAAATCAGGCCAGTTATTTTTAGAAAGCTGACTGCCCCAGCTCTTACTGACTTTGCAGAGTTCCAGTCAGAACCTCTGTAAATTCAGTCATGTGATATTGATAACTTAAAGAAGGGCATAAGCAACAATGTGAAGAATGATTGAGTTACGAAGCTGACCAACTGTCCTTTTACCTTTGATACAAACTGTTTGGTCTTCAAATTTTTTCAAGAAGGGAGCTAAGAAGAATCATGCTTTAAAAACCACATACCCCATCTCAGCTCCTTTGCTTCACTAAAATTCATTGATATTAAGCAGATAGCAAAATGAACTCCATTATTGGTAAGATGGGATCCCAGAATATTGCACGAAGACTGGTAAACTCTTGGTTTCCATGGTAAATCATTTGACTCTAATGCATTTAATAAGCACATTTAACATTCCTTACTCTGTGGGTCAAATTGAAATAATGTAATCACGGTTATTTAGCCAAATAAATAAGACAAGAACTCAGATGAACAGCAAAAGCTGGGTATATACTGACCATGATCCAGTCTGGACAAATGTAGAAGCAAGAATTCTTTCAAACATAGGCCTCCCTTATGTCTATGTTTTGACATTTCAGTAATTTTCTGAATTCTCTTCTAACCCAGAGAACAGTATAACTGCATCACAAGTATAAAATCAGTATTATTTTTCTGTTAGAAATAATCTAAGTGCTACCAAATATTTATCGCAACAAACTTCTTTGGTCATGCTTCTATTTTGCAAATCTGGTTATTTGGTATACGTGAAGAGTGCACATGAAGTCTTTTTTCCAGATCACTCATCCAAGCATCTGCCACTGCTGATTTCTCCCTTCAAAGTCCAGAGCATAAGACCAGAGAGTTCTGTTCTACTCCCTGCAGTGAACATAAAAGATAGGCTCCTTCATATGAAAAAAAATTTGCTTTCCATGTGTGCTCATATACAGACAAATATCTACCTCAGTGACGGTTTTTTGGCCCTGAAAGTAAATGCCTTCAGCAAAAAAAGAAAAAATTGACAGTACGTGATAGGCTGACATTCGGAAACAGAGGAGACAGCAGCACGTAGCTTGGCCAGAAACTTGATGGAAGAAATGTATTGATGGTCACAAAGGGAGAGTGGAGAAGCTGCAATGACTTTTAAATTCTAGGCCAGTTCTGTAGGGTTTGAAAGCTTTGTAGAACACATATGTTTAAAACTGAGAATATTTAATGTAGAAACTTGAGAAAGATTCTGAAAAAGGAACCCAAAATATTGAGTCCTATGCTGCACAGTATTAAATTATTCGTATTTCTCAGTGAGAACTCTATAAGTTACCTTAGAGAAATTACTAAATGTATGGTTATCTTTGAAGATTCAACATTTCTCAGGATTGGTATCTCAAAACAACTCCCAGATAGCAATTTTACAAAATCAGGGTGGGTTTTTCACTTGTGTTTTGGTTTGTTTTGACTGGTTGGTTGGTTGTTTTTTAACATTGCTGAAAGCTTCCCCTATCTTACAATGGACTATTTCTTGGGTTAGTTTTTTTATATTTTTGAAGAGATACACTGTCAATTTATTAAACATGAGATGAACTATTTTTCAAAAGACTGAGAAGAAAACTCATTATTAAATATATAGTTTCAGTTTTCAGAGAAGGTTAACATATGTAAGATAACTTCAGAAAGGTCACAGTCTACAAAGAAGACCACTACCAATTTCCTAAACAGAAAACAGAATGATAGCTTGGAGCTCCTTAGACAAAAGAATAAAGTTTTTATTTTCTTCTTTATAAGGTAAAGAAATGTAACTTATATTGAAGATCATTACTTCTTCTTCGTGTTACATATCATCATAAAGTGCATAGTTCTTTTCTTTGGGAAGAAGGTGATCTGTTGAAATGAGAAACTTTGCATCTTCTAGTCTGTTTTTATAGAGAAAATTTAATACACATAATTACACAGGCAGAAGAAATTATCTAAAAGTCACAAGAACAAAACCAGCGGAACTCTTGGAGTTATGTATTTCTTGAATGGATTTGTAAAATGATCATTTACCACACCCAAGCCATAAGAATGCTGTTAAGACAAGCATCTAACTCTGCTCAGATTTTTAGGAAGGATCAGCTTCTGGCAGGGCCAGTCTCTCTCTCTATTGAGCATGAATAAGCAGCCCTGTACCTTAGTGAGGATAAAGGGAGCTAAGCTGAATCATAAATCTGTTTGTCAGTCATCTCCAGCACTGGTGGGCAGGTCAGACACAGTTTCACAAAAGACAGCAGTGCTGGAATATGAAGGAAGCAGCGGCATGAATATAAATTTTTAAAAATTATTTTTATTTTTACTAGCAAAATTAGATTGGAGTTAATTTCATAGATTGAGAAAATCATAAAACGGTTTGGGTTTGCTTCCCCACGCGCTACAGGCCTGCCTCAAACTCAGGAAAACTAATATTCTGCTAATTATCTTTTTTTGAGAAGTAGTTGCATAAGAAGCCTGCTTCTTCTTTTTGGGTGATGTCTCTTTTGTTTGGACATCAAGTCCATGACTAACAATTTTCTCTTCACAGTATCTCCAGAATCCCATCTCAAAGTTTAACAAGAGAAATCTCTACTGCTAATGAGAATTATAAATAGCTTGGAAAAGGCAGGAAAAAAGTGGATGAGCATATTTACAAACTTGTTATAGTAATTTTAAACTAAAATGTCTGAAGCAGTGGGCCAAAAATTACTTTAAAGGTAATAATCAAATTATAAAATAAACATAATATATTTAGCATAAGGCAAGAAAATTTTAAGCTATGGTCAAAGAAAAGCCAGATAAAAGTATATATCAGCAGCTAAATAAATAGACATCAGCATAGGACTCCTATTAATCTGATTTGTTACACCAGAACAGCAGTTTTCAGGTACTGATGCAATTCAAACCATGACATCTTTCTAATTTACACTGTAGAAATTCAATATGACTAAAGAACTAGAATTTCTTTTCAAAGTGAACTTCATACTGTAGGTATTCAGTCTCAAAACATACTCCTCAGTATACTTAAGAGCTCTATTTCATTACTTATAACAGAAAAATTATGAGAATCTAGCAAATGGTAGAAAATACACCCACACAACTGCTACTAAGTATTTATTTATGCCCACAGGAACGTGTTGCTTAAAAAGGGTTTTTTATTCTTAGCAAAATACGTATCTAATTCACCACATTAAGAGCATTGTTGCAAAAATTTTTATGCAGAAAACAGCAAATACAAAACTGACATGCTGCAACATATATTTTTCATTCACAAATCAGAAAAAATGGATACTGGTGTCTTTGCTGCTAGCATAGATTTCTAGGTGATGCAGAGTTACCAAGAACTCTCTTTAAGTCCCCAAGTACCACTGTTCCTCGTCACTGCAAGTGGTAAAAGAATCACTGCTCCACACCCATTTCCATTACAATATCATTAATCCACATGCCAAGATAAAGATATTATGTACCAGTATAACCTGGAGGTGGTGGCCCCTCCACTCTAGGCCAAGAAAAACTCTTGAAATTAAAATGAATAACATTTTAGTCTCCACGGACAGATGATTTTTCGAATTACGTAGATGAATCACAATCCCATTAAAAAAAAAAAAAAGAACAAACCAAATAAAAACCCAACCCTTCTGCACCCAGCTCAAATAGAACTTAATTTACAGTAATTATTCATCCTTTTGGAACTTTTAAAGTGCCATTATTGTTGACATCTTAGTAGTCCATGCATTTTCTATCAAACAGACAGCTCTATTCAATATGTGTCATGTCTAGGCAATAAAGTAATCATGAAAATTAATGATAATGTTATGAATCTCAGAATAAAAGCAATTAACTTTTTTTTCCAAATGCCAATGGTACAAAACCTCTAGATCTTAATTAGTTCTTTATCATCTTATTTCATATTTTTCCACAATATACAGTTATTATTTAATTGAAAGATACTTTGGGGATTCATTTTCCATCATGATGGGGTAGTTTCGCTCCATGCTGACAATGTCAACTTGTCTGGGAAGAATCTCTCCACTGAAAGTCTGAACTTCCTTGTATTGGGTTTGTGTGGCCATGTTCTAGTAACTGGGAAACACAGGGGTGGTTTCTATAAGGAGCTGCCAGAAGTTTTCCCCATGTCCAGCAGAGCCAATGCCAGCCAGCTCCAGGATGGACCCACTGCTGGCCAAGGCTGAGCCCACCAGGAATGATAGTAATGCCTCAGTGATAAGAAGGGAAGGAAAGGGAAAAAAAGCATTGTGCAGATGTAATTGCTCTCTGAGAAGAGAGAAGGAGAGGAACAGCCCTGCAAACACCAAGGTCAGTGAAGAAGGAAAGAGGAGGTGCTCCAGGTGCCGGAGCTGAGATTCTCGTGCAGCCCGTGGTGAACACCATGGTGAGGCAGCTGTGATCCTGCAGCCCATGGTTGTCAATGGGAGTGCAGAAATCCACCTGCAGCCTGAGCACGTGGATGCCTGAGACGAGGCTGTGAACCCATGAGAAGCCCATGCTGAAGCAGGCTCCCATCTGGGACCTGCAGATCCATGGAGAGAGGAGCCTATGTTGGAACAAGTTTCCTGCTAGGATTTGTGATTCCATGCCCCATGCTGGGGCAGCCTGTTCCTGAAGGACTGCACCCTATGGAAGAGTGATCCACATTAGAGCAGTTCATGGAAAACTGTTGGCTGTGGGATGAAGTTGTGTTGAAGAAGTTTGTGGAGAATGGTTTCTTGTGGGAGGAATCCCACGCTGGAGCAGGGTAAGGACTCCCCTCCCTGAGCAGTGCCAGAAACAACATGTGATGAACTGACCATAACTCCCATTCCCTATCTCCCTGCACTGCTGCAGGGTAGGAGGTAGAGCTGGGAAGGAGGGAGGGTTGGGAGGAAGGTGATTTTTAAGATTCCTTTTACGTTTCATTATCCTGCTCTGATTTTGTTAGTAATAAATTCAATTAATATCTCCAAGTCTGTTTTGCCTGTGATGGTATTTGGGGAGTGATGTTTCCTGGTTCTAAACTCAACCCATGAATCTCTTATCATACTTTCTCTCCCCTGTCCAGTTGTGGACGGGAGTGACTGAGAGGGTTCGGTGGGTGCCCAGTATCCATCCAGGGTCAACCCACTACATTCCACTTAAATGGACCAAGCACAGAGAGATCACAAAAAATCCCTTTATTTCTATTTTCACAGTAAAAAGAAAACAATTATCTTGATCACAAGCGTTGGGTCAGGCCATAAACAATAACATGCTGAGGATTAAAGTAATCCACTATAACATGTTTTTCTCACAGAAAAAAAAAATCTATTTTACTGAGTATCAGACAGATAAAATTTATTTTACCTTTTCCATTTAGTTTTTTGACACATGATCTATGCAGATCAGTTAATGCACAGGACCTGATCCCTTATGTGCTGTTACCAAGAGAAGTGCACTATGCTGTTGAGAATTTACTGTGTTCTGTTCTTGTTTTCAACTGAAATGGAAAAGCTTTCCTATCATCATGGCAAATGCAGCTCTTGTTTCCTAATTATCACAGCTATTCAGACTTTGAAAATATGACTTGCTTTTGCTGTAGCTGTACTGTGCAGATCTTAGGGGTGTCATAGAAACTAGGAATGATTCACTGAGAAGGCATGTTCCTTCTCAGTCAATAGTGAACCAACAATCCAGAACAACGCAAAGAAAAATTGGTCTAGTGAAGATTGTATCTTCCTTGAAACAAGTTTTTGACACATCATTTGCTTTTCTCTATTCCTTTTGAAAACTAAATTCAATAAAGCATTTTCCCCATAATATTTTTTTCTACAGCTCTGATGTTTTATGTATCTCTCTGATAAAGAACTCATACCTTTTTAACGAGAGGGAAGAAATTAGAACTTTATGACAGAAAAAATCTCATCAAAACCTACATCAAATGACAATGACTTTTAAATACCTTCTGCATTTTTGAGTGAAATGTTCAAACACTACACAACACAGTACTTTTTAAAGTGTAGAAATAGAAACAATACAATTTCTCTGCCTAATAGCAATCTTTCCTTTTGTTTCACAAAAATGATCCATTTACCTCTAGATAATCTGTATTATGCCTAGCTGAGTACCATCGCCCTGTGTCATTCAAAGATTCTGCTAATAGAATTTAAGTTTAGAACATTTTGATGAAACTTGAACCAGAAAATCAGGCAGTTCTCTATCATCTCTATAGCATTAGCTTTTCAAAAAGATAGCACAGTCTGTGCATGTAGCTGATCTTAGTTTAAATAGA
>NW_005054363.1:3886992-3953096 GCF_000277835.1 Geospiza fortis
ACAGTAGCCTGTTAAATCTTTTTAAAGATACTGGATGACTAGAAGACTTGGAACCTGGTCAGTTTAAGTTCAGCCAATTTGTGTCCAAGAGTAAGAACAGTCTGATTCACTACCTTTGTCTAGTATGTAATGTTTCATTGGCATTCTTTCTTAAAACGCTGTAGGCACTTAACTAACAAAAACTGGGAAGATGTGTTTTTAAAAAAAGCAGCAAATAGCAGTACAAGGTATCACCATGTGATTGAGAAAATTCTGCTAAGACTGGTAAGTAGGGAGAGACAAAGGAGAAAGGGAAAATTACATACCACTATTTGTGTTTGTTGTAGTCCTCCCTCTTCTTCCACCCTACAAAACAAGATCCCATACAGCAAGCGTTATCTACCTACTAGGAAGCAGGAGGCAAAAAGACTGTCAATCACAGGGGTATTACATACAGAAAACTTCCACCCTTTCTCCCCTTTGCAGTCCATAAAAAAAAAAAGAAAAAAATAAGTAGAGTAAGGAAATATTCTATTATGGAGAAAGTATAATATAAAAAGGGGAAAGAGGGAGGAAGATAGGATGGCATAAAACAAGACTATGACAAAGACAATTACTAGCACGTAATTTAGATCTTTGTAATTTCTGTCTCCTCCCATTCTATAAAACAAGATTCCGTACAACAAGCAGAAGTGGTAAGAAATAAAACTGGGAGACAAGATTGTCTAAATTGCCAGCCTGAAGAATTCTTCAATCAAATTATGTCTTAAGCAGCAAGTCTTGATCAAATGATCGAATCTCAGCTTTGCATATAGCAAATATTGCTACCTCAGTCCTTGGTCTTGAAGATTAAAATGCTTCCAGTGGGCTACTTATGAACAGGTACATACCAAAGATTTTCTGTACCCAACTGAGTATCTTCATAGCACTGCTTATTTCTAGCATTACTAAAAGTTTCTTTTTCATGGAATGAAAGAGATCTCTTCTTCAAATGAGTGTGATCTAGGTCAGGGGTGATGCAAGGACATCTGATGGCTCTTAAGTGACCAAGAGGTAAAATAGTTAATGTGTAATGCTGAAAATTGAAGGAGAAAAACACATACAGTTCATCTGGAAGTAGTTAGTTCAGAAAAATAATGAATTGTGACTCCAATGACTGTTTGTGTAGAAGGAAATTATAGGGCTCAAAGAAACTTTTTTATGTTGAACAGTTGGAATATCCATATTTTGAAATAAGGAATATCCTTGCTTACTGCCAAGGTTGTATTTTGAATACAGCAGACACAGAAATTTCTTGAGCATTATAAAAGAGCTTTTTTATGATCTTACTGGAAGGAGGAATTAACCCAATCAGAGATCACTCGATAACAAAACAGCCCTAAAATAAGAGATCTCAGCAGATGTAAAACAGTGTCAATGATTAAAAACATAAAGAGAAACTGATGCTGCAACTGTAAGACAAATAGGATGTAATTATTACCAGAATTGTAGGTAAGTTCAAGGAGATTGAAAGAATATTTTTTGAAATACATTCATTTCTGCAGCAGGTTATGGCACTGCTTTTATACACAATTAAGTGGGCAAAAAAGCCAAGAGAGGAGGAAAGGATAAATTAGATACTCATGCAATCACTAGTCAAATATTACAAGAGGACAAGCATTAGAAAGGAAGTTTCCTGACATGTTAAATAAATGCATCTTCTAACTGCAAGTTCTGGATCATAAATTACCTGGTTTCAAGAAAATAAGAAACCATTCTTCTATATCACTTCCCACAGCAGTAACAGTTTGTTCACTAAGGAACTGGAATATAGTTAAGCCATACACTTGGAAATGTTACAGTACTGGGAAGGTTGCAAATTTTAGAGACTGATCTTTTTCTTAAATGACCTTTATAAAAATTTTACCTACAAAAGATGCAAAGGTTTGAACATAAAAAATTAAATTTCTTCAACTCCTTATGAAATCTCCTTTAGAACAATATAATTAAGTCACATGGGGTAGACAGAGCAAGAGGGGACAGCAGTATGATGGAAGAAGCAAAATCCAAGAGAAGACAACATAAGCTGGTTCTTCTCAATAGTAAATCCAACAGAAGAAAACCTGGAGGCTGGTTGAAGATTAAATAACCCAATCTAAAAAAAAGAAATAACTTAGAGAAACTGTGAGAAAAAAGAAACGTACTGCCATTCCTGGAGAAAAGAGGAATTAAACTAGAAAGCAAGATAAATTACATATTTGCCTTATGGTAGCTACAAAATAATCTGTAAACTTCTATTTCCATGGAGCAAAGAGAAGATACTTGTTGATGACAGCCAAGAAAACTGAAGAGCTACAGGTCACAAGAGAACAAAAGAATGTAGCACTACCAGATGATCCACTGGGGTAGGGAATACAAGGCAAACTGGGTCCTACAGATGCTCCAAGTTGCAAGAAAATGATACAGCTACTGCAATACCCCGCAATTTCTGGCTGCCCAAATCTGCCATTCATGTCTGCTTTACCTGAATCAGAACCATCCACCATGCTCAAATGATCTTTTCACAGGGGCAGGCAAATAAAGCAAATAGCTTTAAACTGAAAACCAGAAGGTTTAAATTTTATGTTAGGAAGAAATTTTTCACCATGAGAGTGGTGAGGTGCTGGGATGAGCTGCCCAGAGAATTTGTAGATGCCTCTTCCCAGGCAGTGTTCAAGGCCAAGCTGGATGAGGCTTTGAGCACCTGGTCTAGCAGAAGGTGTTTCTGCCTGTGGCGGGGGTGTTGGAACCAAAGAATCTTTAAGCTCCATTCTAACCCAAACTATTCTATTACTCTGTGATTCTATGATGATATAGCTTGCTATGCAGATCCAGAGGACACAACACCTCTGCCCTGCTACCTACAGGATTTTTTTTCCAGAGAAGAAAGGCAGAAATTCAAATAAGGAGTTGGAATGAAACCCAAATCATGGGGTTGCACTTCTGACTTTATGTCTGTGGAAGCTGTTTTGACCCTACAGGCTTCTAGAGTTCCAGTCAAGTCCTGCTTATACACATCAGCCACTGAAGGCAGAAGACAGCAGGCTTGGATTTCCCTTGGGAGTTAAAGCTTTGCTCCTCCAAACACTTTTTATTCAGCAGTGATAATCTTCGTAGACCCAGCAGTCAGACTGCATCATCTATATATGCAGTTCGCTGTCAGACACACGCTGCCTGTTCAGATTAATTGGAGTAAAGCCTGCCCAGAGTACCCAAGGAGGCTCAAATCTCACAGCACAGAGCTGGTAATATGAGCATAATGCTCTTAGGCCTGTAAACTCTGCACTTAGTCATCTTCATTCCAAATAACACATACGATTTTCTCACCAGAAAGATGTTAATGGCCATGAAGACACAGAGAGCACATTAAGAGATGTTGTTCACTTGTGGTATTGGGAAGACCCTTTGGAATGAAAAGTTAGCCAAAAAATATATAAGCAGTTCTTACAGTGCAAATTTGTACTTTAGCAAAAATCATCAGAACATTGATTTCAATTAAACATATTTTAACTAACATGAAATACATGATTTCTTGTCTTCTTTCTCCTTCAGAAAAAATGCTTGATCCTAAGCAGCCTTACTGAAGTTGCAGAAGTTTCATTGGTTGCAGTGATTTCCTCATACAAAAGATATAACATTGGAAATACCTGCTGAAAAACTGTACTCAATAAAAGTCTGAATTGGCTATTTTTTGGTGCTAAGTATCATAACCTAAAGAGTTTTGAAAATTCACCTAGAAATCTGTGAAAAGATTATTTTTTTCCCCTCAGAAGAAAACTATCCCATTTGTAAGTTCCCCTACCAATCTGCAAAGCAATTAGTGTTTTTGGTAAAGTTATTTTTATCTGTGTAAATCTAATTATTTGAGAACAGGTCCTACTGGTCTGCATAGCAGCCAGCCACAATGCTGGATCAGAAGCAGGCAGTACAGACCCAAAAAGCAAGGGATCTATTTCTGTAGGAGGGACAGTCTTTTCTAGGTGGGACACGCTCTGTTTAGCAAGTGGTGAATGTGCACAGAATAAAGAGTTTGAAGTGAATGCCTATTTTAAAAAGAGAATAACTAAATAATAAGAACAGTTACAAAAAGACCACCTTTTGGGCAGTGGAGATGAAGGACAATTATACTGATTGTAAAGAACACCTCAGCTGCCAGAATATTTGGAGGGGGAAGAAATACAAAGGAAAAGACCCAAGGATCATAAAAGGACAAAAAAAAAAAAAAAAAGGCTGCTGACAGATCATTTCATGAAAAAAAGAAAAGAAAAAATAAGAAAAAGCAAAAATGGAAATTTCTCACAAAATTTGAAAAGACACTGTGCTCAGTTATATCTGCACCTGAATTTTAGCATAAGCATTACCAGAAGACATACATCTGAAAATAGCATTCAATACTGGAACTTCTGTTTTCCTTTATAGTCTATTTGAGAAAGGAGGAGGAAAGATTTTTATAAGTAGAAAACAAAAAGGAAAAAATTACCAAAAAAACTAACCAATGAACCCTGGAACACTAAGGATAGAATGAGGAAATGAGACAGCTCCTACTAACTGACCACCACTCTGCCAGGACGTCAGTGATATTGGATATTTGTGTGGCAACATGCGGTGCTCAGAGATACAACAATGTGATTTCCACACTACTGCAAGAGACAGACAACCTGTGACACGTGAGCCAATAATGTTGACAAAAGTTTGAATATGATTTTTTTCCCCCTCAGGTACCTTTGAGGCATGTACAAGAAGAGATACATCCCATGCCTGAGCACCCTGTTCTTTTTTGAAAGCCAAAGCCTTCAGCTCAGAAGCACCAAGTGTAAAGAGAGCCAGTGGGATAGTGTAGAGTGGAACTGAATTGTTTCCACCTCCCACTATTCAATTTTCTTTCTGTTTCCTCATTTCAAATTGGTGGAGCTATCTTGCTTGGGAGGAAAGTTTTTTTGTGGGCCAAGGTAAGAAGCAACATATGAAAATAAAATTAAGATAAAGTGTGAAAAATAGGACAGAAAATTTCTTTGGTTAAGGTTCAGTTATCTCTGAAAGATGAGCATAGAGTTCAGCCACCACACAGCAGCAGCTTCTCAGATGTCGGAAAAATGTCTTAGATGTTTTTCCTTCTGTAAGAAAGGAGGGAAAAAAGGGAGAAAATACATACTAGATGAGAATATGGAGTTTGTTTTTCGAGTCTTTACTCCTATAACAATGTTACTCAGAAAGTAAAAAAATATAAATCTAAAAATATAAACCTACTAAATGTAGATTTGTATCAAAGAGAGCAGACATTTTTCCAGACACATTTCAAATGGGTTTCATGAGACCACATACTGTGTTTCCCCGGAGTCTTTTCATTTTTTGTTATCTTTACAGTGAAAATAAGAGTTAATAGATTCTAGAATAGGATTTAATGTAATGTTCAGGCCATTTAGTCTTGTATACTCATTAGCTCACTATAAATGCACATATTGGAGCTTACAATGAACAGTAGACATTTCTTTTTGTTTTTATTTTTGAAAGGTAACTAACCTCCTCTGGCTCAACAGCCCCCATAGCACAACCAAAGTTACCCTATATGCACATAACAGCTCAAAAATTGCAATATAAATAATAATTATTGTCTAGTCACCACAATTAATCACTCACTGCACTGTGGACATGCAATGTGTCAGGCAAATACCAGCTGTAAAAATGCAGCCATATAATTAAATGAGTTAATTTCATTTATAAATGAGCACCTTTTGCTCTCCCAAGTCTGCTTCATAAACAATTAGGGTTTGATAATACCATGTTTATTGTTAAAAAAGCTATTTTTACATGAAGAAAATTACATACAAGATTGGAAGAAAAGATAACATGAACTTCTAGGATGTAAGCACTGCAGTTAAATGCACATCATATGGGACATGGTTATGGCGACTGAAGGAAAACCAGAAACTCAGAAAAGAAATAAAAATTGCTCTACTAGGCTCATACAGTAAATACTAGAATAACACCATATTGCAACTAAGCTCCATTATATTTCCTGCACTGGTGTATTTAAGAGAGATGCTGCTTCAAGGAAGGAAGTCATTCCCCAGTTCTATGGAAGCTAGAGCATGACAACCCTCTTTGCTTGGTTCTGCAGCACACAGTGCATTTTTGGACTGGGACTAGGCCTTTGTGCTGCTAGTACAGTACAAGAAACATGTCTAACTATACAATTTTATATAGTTTTGTAGCATGTCTAACTGTACAATATTTGTGCAAAGTCATTCAGCTGTGTCTCTTTGTCCATCATTAATTTGGAAAGATTACTTGAGTTTTTAATTCCACATCCAGATAGAAACACTTGTAATATTTTGACTTTCTGGCAATATAAACATACTTTTTTGTGTGTTTGAGAATATGCGATGAATGATTAGCTTTCTAATGTAATGCAGTAATCTAAATGTGAATCTGATAAAATAATTATAATACCACCCCCAAATTTCAGTGAACAATATACAATGGTCATCGTGAAAGACAAGAGAAAATCCACTAGAGAAAAGATGCAAAGGCTGCTATAAAACAGAAAAGCAGGAAGATGGGATGAGAAGATAAAAGAGCTACATGTTGGTTTTACATGAAAGTCAGAAGTGTTAATGACAAGATACCTAACCTGGAGGAGAAAGACTTATTCTCAGCTACACAAGCTGAACCCCCATATGAACATAGTGAGGACTTAAATTTGGAGGAGAGAAAAGACTTGGAGACAACAGAATAACAGAAAGTGTGCGTGGGTGTGTGTGTGTGTGCATGCCTGTGTGTGTCAGGGGGAGACTAACATCAGAAGAAACTAAAATAGAAGACAATTAGCAGATGAGGGAAGCAGACATTTAAATACATGAAAGAAACATCTACACAGTAAGCAGAGAGCAAAGAAATAAATGACACGTCAACACCTTTCTAGAAATCTCAGTTTTCTGTAGGTCTCACTAGCACACTGACTGCCAAAAATAGTTTTAGAACCTATGAAAATACATTTAGGTGTTTAGACACACAATTAAATGCTGAAGGTTGTAGAACTGCATTTAAATACTGAGGCCTTTCTGTATGCTTTTATAATTCACTCGAACATGTAAGAACTGGGCTGTTTTTTAACTTGTAACCCTTCCCAAGCACTAGAATATGAGCTGAGTAATATCAGTTCTAAAAATGTTGATTATGTCCCCTCGGTACATTGCTAGCTCACTTTTTCTTTAAAGTATATTATGCGCTGAAGCAATAAGAACACATTATGTTGGTCTGTAACAGCTTGAATCCAGGGCTGGCATTTTGTCCAGTGCGCAGATCAGACAGCTGTTGAGTGGTACCTAACCTGCATCAGCAATTATTATTATGTGTCCAACACATTGTGCACAACGACAAATGTCTGGTTTATTTCCTAATCTATTTTTTTTCCACTTCTTTGTTCTTCCACTAGAAAAACCCTCAAGAATGAGCTCAAAAGGAAAGAAACTGTAAACTCCATGGAAAATTAAGTATTTATGTGCCTTTTGCACATTTTAAAGCCCGTTTTCACACTAAGTATTACTCACATCTTGTAAGTTGTTGTAACTTAACATATAGACTAACAATTAAAGACTAGATTTGTGCCCGTTCACCTGGTCCTGTTATAGTTCTCCAATAAGTGAATAAATGGATACTGACCTATCTCCTCCACATGATAGTCTGAAAAAAAAAGCCATTAAGAAATTCTTTGTGGATGATTTTTGTAATTGCCCAGCTTCCACTCAGGTACCGAAAAAAGATTTTCCAAAATGCTTAGCAACTGACATATTTAGCATATTCCAAAAAAGCTGATGCCTTATTTTGATAGCTACATAAGATTGAAGTATTTTGCCAGTGTTTTAGAAAAAGATAAATCTAGTTTAGAAAACCTAATCTTCCACTGACACCAAAAGTAAATCACCTTAATGTAACTGTAATTAATTTGGACCTGAAAAATATTTCCAGCATGATGTCCAGCTCTGCAAACATGACAAGTGGAAAATTATACAGCCTGCTACACACACTCTTAACTTTGTGAAATAATAAGGAAGGACAGCATAAGACTTAATCAGATTAAGATGCAAAGCAAGAATCTGCTCACCTAAATGTACTCAGAGCTTCTGAAATAGAAAGTATATTTACGAAGTGAATAAAGCATGAAAGCTCCTAACATGTAAAACAAAAGAATCATCTGGGTTAAATACTTTATTACCCTAGTCTGATGGAAGATTTTAATTTCCTTACCAGATATCCTTCAAAAAAGTATAATTTAATCTGGCTTCATATTCGACTACTGAATATTTCACAAAAAAAGTTTAGAATGGATTTCCACCTCAAAGAATTTCAAAATTTCGCAGTAAATAAGGCAAACATGACCGAATTTCACTTCATATCAGTCAACATGGTAATCATACACATGATAAATTTTCTGCAGCAGAACTGCCCAAAGAAAGGCTATCCATATTCTCACAAATGAGCCCCAAGATATATGTGAGCCTCCCTGACCTGCAGCACTGCTCCTGCCAACCTGCACATCATTAAGCAATGGATAACATCTGCAAACACCCGGGAATGGCAGAGTTCAGCACTCCTATGTGTGTGCAGTGTGTGCAGTGTGTGCTTTCCCTCTTACTTCTCACACATGAGCATTGTTTATAGAACAGGGAACATGAACAAAGAGCCAGGTGATGTGCAGCAGTGTAGGAAATGGACCCTGTCACATCACAAGTGTCTGAAACCAGCAGTGTCTCCCACCAATCCATTTGTGAAGGTTCCTCAGAGGAACATAGGACAGACATTTTTAAGGATGACAGTAATCTCCATTCTTGACCTCTGCAACAGTTGACAGTCAGGGAGATCCTAGGCCAAACTGTCCAGTCCCCTTCAAATTTCTGCAGCAGACTGATATTCAACTGGCCAGGGAAAAAATCTGCTCAAATGTTAAAATTTCTGATGTTATCCCAAGATCATTGTGGAATATTCTGACTGTGGCAAGGACTCAGAGCTGCATTTAATCCAGTATTATGCAGTCACCAGAGAGGAAAATTAATCCCTGAACAAAGCAGTTCAAGGGAAGCAGCACTGGGTACTGCAAGGAAGAGGACATGCATTTTGTAGCTGAAGGAGCCAGCAAACCGAAAGAGTTGGAAATTGAAGAGTTCCCTGCAATATCTGTAGGGCTTTTAGCACTTCTCAAGATAAGATGTTGGGTCTTCAATTTAAAGAAACCTCTGAGAGTCTTAGAGGGTTTAGAAAACAACAGCGCTTGTTCTGTTTTGCCATTTTCATCTCAAAAGATATAAAGCAACCTGGAAAAAAAGAAATCATACCATCCAAAAAAGAAAAACACCTAATTTAAAGACATCAACATCTCAGTCTGGAATACTGTGGCTAAAAAATCGTAAATCAAAAGTCTTCCATTTTAAAGGTGATTAAAAACATAAATAAATATAAAAAATTTGTAAATAAATACAGATGAACACTTACTTCAATCCGAGCACTTGCGTTGTAGCCAATAAATCACACACACATCCATTAGAACTAGGAACTTGTTTCTGTAGTGTGAAGACAAACTAAATCCAACACTTAAGGGAAGAGTAATATCGACACTGAAGTACAGCTGAGAACTTTAGCTAACATCTTAAATGCTAAATCTCACCACCACCATCTCCTGCTGATGCAAAAGGAACCTCTTCTGTACTTACCCATATGCAAGGAGTTATAGTAGGATATAGTAGGCTGAAGGTTCAAATTAAAAATCCTGCATGGATACTCACTATGTATCATCACAGTTAACCCCTAATTATTAGGAAAATAAGAGGATGAACACCAGAAAATTATGAAAGAATTGCATCTAAATTTTAGGATTTTAATCATCATATTTGACATCAAATTTAGGTCAATAAATGAACTGGGGTTTTTTACCAACAGTATTTCATCTTAATCAATATCTTGTACAACAAGCCACAGTTTCAGCACACTCTCTTGATTTCAGCACTTTTAAAAATGCAGTGTAAAATATAGTTAAATTATTCTCTTGTAAACTACTATCTTTGGCTCTGGGGAACAGAAAGCTTCCAAATTCTACCCAGTTTAAAAATTTTCCCTAAGTTCTACATGAAAATAAGCTCTCCAAATCTTCCTGAAATTTTCTCATATTACTAGGAAATTCTTTGAATATATTAAAGAGTTTTACTCAAAAAATAAAAAGAGAAAAAGGAGATAAAAGCTATAAGATTTTTCTCTTCACAGAGAAAATGTCCTTCTTAGCTGGCAGCGGGAAGAGTGACAAATACGCTGTTCCTGAACTGAGACAAGAGGAAATCAGCTGTTATTGACATAGAGAGATGATGCTGCCACACTTCAAGGAGACTCTATGTGCAAGAACACCAAACCTTCTGGACATGGTGTCCTCACATGGGACAAACTCAGCCCACTGTGAAACTACCACATGGTAAGTCACTTCAAGCATGTGAATGCAATTTTTCCAGCCTCATCATGCCTCTTATATGGAATTTCTGAAGTAGAACTTCAGCAGCCTGTCAGATATTTTTTTTGTTTTGTTTGGATTTTTTTTGTTGGTTTTTTGTTTGTTTTGTTTGGTTTTGGTGGGTTTTTTTGTTGCAGTGTTTTTTTGGTTTTGTTTTTGTTATTAGTAATCAGGAGAACTTGCTGTATTTGAAGAATTTGACTATTGGCCATGTTTCTCACTGTGCTAAGCATGGTTTACAGATCAATGCCAAAGAGCATTTACAAAATATTTTCTTCTGCGCATTCACCTTCAGCTTTCATAACTTCTCTCTTTCTCATTTGGGCTTAAATTCATCCTAGCAAGATACTCTAAGAAACTCTACCCAAATGAAGACTGGAAGTGATAACTCTTTATATTTTCATTTAGAGCACCTTTCAATCCCACTTCCTCAAAATCCCAATTTAAAAAAAACCAATAGATTGTATTATTAGTAAAATTCTTCCCAGTGATTGAGGTTTAAAGAATTATTCTTTCTATGAAGAGTAAAATTACAAGATATTCATAAAGCTTAAAAGAATATGTAATTTTACTATAAAGGGAATCAATTTACTACAGAGTGAAAGTTACCCAGGTGTTATAAATTTACTATTATCACAAGAAAGGGAACAAAAATATTTAGCTATTAATTCTAATCAAACCATGTAATAGAAACAAAACATGTCTACAATTATGCTATCCCTACTCATATGAAAAATAGTAACCAGGAGAAAATAAAAGAAATGAAAAATTTCCTTCTCATAAGAGCATTTACTTTATATGCTATAAAGACATACAATTTGGTCAAATTCCAAAATGCACATTAAGTGTTCATCATCCAAAATAATTTGAGAGAAAATACACAGGTGTCATGCCTGAAATTATGAGGAGGTAAGAGTTCAACCAGTCACATATATTTCTGTAGAGAAGTCACAACAAGCAGTACTCCTGAGCACCTTCCAAAATACAAAATTATTAAACACTATTAATCAGGTAAAACTTTGCATCCCTGTAAATTCCTTAAAAGCCTTGCCTCCAAAATCCAGTATGAATCAACTGCCTTGCAGCTGGGGATATCAGTCTAAAAGCCACCTTCACAGCAAAAAATATCTGAGTTCACCTTCGTCCTCCAGAGCTCCAGTAATTTTTTATCCACATCTCCTTTATCCTCTTGATGGACCAGAAGTTATCAGAAGGTTTTGCTCTCCCTCCAATTTTCCCTGATGGTACTTAGGGTCAGGTAAAAAAGCAGCAAGAGGCACTAAGACAACAGAAATCAGACCCATCAGCATCAGCGAAATCTGGGGTCTTGGACACAGCTGTTATGCACAACACTATCAGGATTTTCCCCTCTGCAGTGATGAAGAGTTAATAGACATGCAGGAATAGCATCTTTGTTAACAAGCATTTGTTGATCACTACAAATGGTAGCAGATAAATGACAAAATAAAACTTTTCAGTCAGTTTTTACTGGATTCTTTGTGATGGGGAGTGAGTATGACTGTTGTAATCCTTGCTGTCTTCATAAACCCCTTCTCTTTCCTCCTTCCATCCTTTTACAGCTTTTCCATCATGCTGTTTAAGCTCACCACCCTATTTCTTATACTCCTTTCTCCCCTCCCACAGATGGGTATTTTTTCAGTCTTTAAATCTCTCCTAGAAACGAGAACTGGGAAGGCAAATCTGAAGATGCCCAGCAAGCTCAGTCAAAATAGCAGCACTGACTTGACAACTTTGGTCCACCAAAACACTTCAAAAAGGGCATTCATGTTCAAGCAAAAATTTGAGTTAGATATCATTGCAAAGACAGCAGATATGCTCTCTGTTTTGGGCTGTAACTCTGTGTTGTACCACGAATTGGACCCTAAAGGTGAGAAGCCTGAACATTTGTATTGAATACAAAATAAAAATTAATTTGAGACTTTATTTTTAAATTAAAATCAATTGAGAGTTTATTTACTCTTCCAGCAAACAAGAATTTGATTTTGTGAAAAATTTAACTCTTCAAAAGTATTTGAAGTATTAAACATTCCTTCAGGATAAAATTACAACAGAATTGGCTGAAGAATATATGAATGCAAATTATGAAGGAGGAAATGAATTGTGGAGAAAAAGTTCCCAACCTTTTAAATATCAGACTAGTGATATTTTGGAACACCTTACTCAGGTGAGTAGTGGAAAAGAAGAAAAATATCACTATCTGACATGGAAAAAATTAAAAATGGATAGCTGTGCTGTCTGTAATATTAAGAGGGTGAAACTCTACACAAGTTTCTCGGTCATTGTATTCTTAAATTCCTGACAATTATGACCAAACAAAATGATCTTCAGATTTGAGTAAAGCCAAAATAGCAAAATTTTCCAAATAATATTGGAAACATAAAAAGGTGAAAATTTTGGTAACTTTTTAACGTGAATGAGAGGGAAGAAAGTGCAGGAAGATAATAATAACAAAGCTATTTGTTTCAGTAACATGTATGCAGCAGGAACCTGAAAAGGCAGGAAGTCAATTATACTCTGCAAATAAAGTTTTCATGAGAACACCTTTGGTAAGTATAACAGGTTTTCTGAAACTGCAACCATTATTTATTGCACCCATCTGTTCAGAAACACTTATTAGCTGTAATGTTTCTGGAGAAAGCGACACGTACCGAATTTAAACGGAAGTCTCAATGCCTAGGTAATATCAGAAAGTCCCCTCTGCAATTTTTTCTATATTTCTAAGATTCCCCACCTTCAGTTCTGTGACTCATTACGATTATTATTATTATTATCCTTAACATTAAAGTCTGAGACATATCAAATGCATTCCAGCATTTCAGAAAAGTGCAAGACACAGCTATTCCCCACAACGAGTGAAGGCACCACTGCACACAGCAGTAAATCACTGTTTGCCTTCCACAGCAAGAGCCTCTTTTATACACCATTCATGTGGGCTTTTGTAACATCATTCAGAAAAGCACTGTAAGCAATATTATAAATTCAGCACTGCCAGCATGGTGCTTACATTTTCACATTAACTGATGCTTTTGTCCGTGATAAGTAGAGATATGGTTTCTGATATCAGATAAACTTGGAAATGCTAAAATAAATGCCCCGTTGATAAAAGGGTTTGGAATAAATCACTCTTATCTGGCCAGGGAAGTGCCAATGATAAATTCCAGAGAACAGAAATTATGATGGGCTGTGCAAAGCACAGGGGCTGTTCTGTGCTCTCTCCAGCCTTCGCTTTGACTGCATCCACCCAGCTCCATACTCCCCCTTGCCTGGTGCCTCTGCTCAGGAAACAGGGAGAAGACCATGTGCAAAGAACAGGAGACTTGCATATCATGATGGTGGAAAAACACAAACCACGTCATGAGCCAAATTTATGTGTGTAAATATGCATACCTTTGTCTGCACTGATCTATGGAATTTACTGCCTCAGAATTTTGCCTTGCTACATATACAGCATGAGATCACAAGGAATAGATATGAAATGTCTAACACCGCAACAAAAAATTATGTATTTAAGGGAATTAATTTTAGTTAATAAAACTTTGGAACTACCTCAGTACAAGTTATTAAACAGAAATGATTGAGCATTTTTAGGAAAACTATAAAAAGCTTGTTAAAAACACTTGTGACCCTGTTTTCGGTCATGTAATTGAAATATTATGCAGTTAAACACTTCATTTAAATGTATATGGTGCTGAATGAAGAAAAATTACAGTAATTCAAACTTGCAGCTACTCATCTATATTCAATAATATATGAAAAAAGTAGAAAGAAGAGAAAAATCAGAGAGGCCAATCTCCCATAGGTCATACAGTTATGCAGCTACTGTAAGGAGCTGCAGAAAACACTTTTTAAGCTTTGTAATAAAGACAGATCTTGTTCATGAGAATACAACACTTAAGATTTTAGACTTAAAAAAAAAAAAACAAAGCATTTTCAGCCAGTTTCTGGATGTGCCTTTGGAAATTGCAAACTTTTCTGTCAGCTGTTGGCTGATAAAACTAATTTTCAATATCCAAAGTTTTGGCATTTTTTCCCATGAAGAAATCCCAAAATAATGCCAATGATAAAAATTAAGGTTGTATTCCACTGGACATGCTTACAGCTTGGTTCAATGCCTCATCTCCACTAACCCACTATAATCCAGGTGAGGTGTGTGCTGGGCAAAGCCACCCATCAAAATGATGAAACAAAGCACACACACTCCATCTCCTCTGTGTTGCTTCACCATCGTTCTGTTATTTTCCACACTGTGTCCCACTCAACTTAATTTGCTCCAACAGTGGTATTATGGCTTTATCACTACAGCCAAAGTTTTAAATTCTTCTAGGCAATGTTGAATAAGAAGCATAACTTAGACGAATGGAGTTGCCCAATAAACTGTTCTGGTTTTCTTCTAAATGCACTAGCAAAATAAGAAACTTGTAAAACACAATAAGGTAGACAATGATTGTACCTTTTCAATTACATTTACAGAATGTTATGGCACAAAAGATGACTCTGAGAAAGATTCAATAATCAGGAACAGAAGATATATTATTGATACTACCATAAAACTGCAACAATCCTGATCAATACATAACATTCTTTTTCTGCTAAAAAAGAAATAGAACTCACCAGTACTCCTTTATATTTACTTACAGTTGAAGAAATTTAATTTGGAAATAAAAACAAGGACCCCGCACTACACTCATAAAATTCAGTAAATTGTAAGATCGGCTATTTTCAGGTTATTAGGTAATATATAATACCTACTGCTGAATCATTTACAAATATAAAATGTATTACTGGCTAGACAGTCCACATAAAACAATGACCTTTAAAAATATATCAGAAATAAAGAAAAAACTAGAACATAAAAAGGAAAAATGTAATTTACTTTGCACAATCTGTCTTCTTCCTGTATACAGACTAATTAATACAAATTCTTTTAATCTAACTCATGCATCATTGGATTAACTTGGATGCAAGTAATTATATCTGCTTAACTTCACAAATTTTCAAGGTAAATCCAGTGCATTACAGTTATTTATTTCCATAATGCTTCATTCTTTTTTTTTTACTTCTGCTTGTGCTAAAACAAGAAATTATTATAAGGCAATATACTGAGACAAGAAATCCAATTGCTATTTGACCGCTGAGATATATCCTATTTGAAACTTGAAACCATGCATCACTAATTGTCACAAAAAGTTTTTCCTCCTGTTAGCAAGAGAAAAATTAATGAGCTAGAGGAGCACTATCTGAAACAAGAATAATGTGAAGAACATCATGAAGGGCACTAAATTGGAAGGCATAAGGCCCAGAGTTCCAGCCTCAGTTTGTCATTCCTTACAAATGATATGTAATTTTTAGGACTTGCAAAGGAAAGGCTCGATAGGTTTGGGATGGGTAGGAAAAGAATCCTGCAGCTTTATAGAGATAAATCAGGTGAATACAAATATGTTCAGATTCTAGACAGGTAGCAAATAATGGAAGCAAAAAATTTTTCTGTTATCTCTTCATTTCATCTAATTAAAACTTAGAAAAGGACACTGAAGAAAATGCAAAAAAAGGGAAAAACATGAAATGATTAAAATGGAAAGTGTATGTGATTCATTTGGTTGTTTATTTTTTCTAAATAAAGAAGAACAGTTATTACCTAAGTAGGGGGGTAAGACAGAGACTAATGTTTTTCAAAACCTGGATTTAGTTTATCCTCTTTAGATGAAATTAAGTTACAGGCTTTCTGCAGTTCAGATGCTGAACTGCATCTAATACTGTCAGGAATTCCTTCTTTTATTCGCATGCATGTTCTTCTTTCATTATCTTAGCTTCTCTTTCACAAGTGCTAGGACAATTTAAATTTCCAAGTTGGATAACTTACTGAATTTCTTATAAGCTACATGAGTAAAAAAAAAAGAATGAACAGGCCAAAATGAATATGACCTTCTTTTAACAGTTCTTATATTTAATTCCAGCTGCAAATGTCAAGGTTTTCATGAAACAACTTCAGAAAGAAAAACTGTTTATAGGGGAAGGAATAGCTGTGAAGATGACTATGTCAGATTTTAGCTTCTTTGTCCTTTCTCTAAAGGTTACATATATCAGATTTGATGTTAAAATCAGTAAAGGGAGATGATGGGGAATGAAAAACATAATTAATAAAGACTTAAATGTTTATTTACCATAAACTGATTTGCAAAACACTAGTCTGCTATGCCAACTTTCCACTCCTTATTTCTGTTTATTAAAACTATTTTAGGTCCTGTTCAGAATCTTAATAGAAATTAGGAGTTTTCTCTACCTACCTCTGTATTTCACTTAGTGGTCTAAAAGCAGCCTATCTGCAATTTCTTCATGAAGTGATGAAGTGAAGGGTGATATTGTCTTTTTAAAATTTAATTTGAAAAAACACAGAGATACGGAGCAGATGTCAAATGATGTCAAAATAATCATTTGCCAAATCTAAATATTTGGCTGGAATATACTTTTCACTTTTAACAAGAATGGATTTTTTTTTAATGGGAAATGGAAAGAAAATAAAATGGGGAAAAAAGGCAGCCTGGAGAATATTTAAACTGCATCCCCAGCAAGTGCAACTCTTGGTGTATGGAGACCCCATATAAAATCCACTTGATGCAAAACCTTTTAACCTTGGTCTCCATACCCCAGTGAATTTTGATTACCAGGCTTTTTTTGGTCCAATGACTAAATATAGTAAAATGGCAAACAAATTGCAGTTAGGTCTGAACTGGATGATTAGCTATTCTGAGACACATGCACGTGCACGTTAGCTCATCTCCAGTCATTCAGCTTGCTGCAGAACAGAATGAATTTAAATTCTGACATGTCCTATGGACAGGGAATCCACCCCTCCCAACTGTTCCTGCATACCACTTATACTTCAAAGGATTTTACACCAAGGATGATCAGAGGACTGGGAAGCCTGCCATATGAGGAAAGGTTGAGAGAGCTGGGGTTGCTCAGCCTTGAGAAAGGAATGCTTAGGGGAGACCTCATTACCACGTTCCATTATTTAAAGGGTGACTAAAAGGAAGGTGGAGACTCCCTTTTTGCAAATAGTCACATGGAAAAGATGAGGTGGAATGGGTACAATTTACCCCTGAGGAGATTCCAATTGGATGGAAGAAGAACATTTTCAACATTGAGAACAATCAGCCATTGGAACATTTTCCCTAGGGAAGTGGTGGATTCCCCAGAACTTTTCAGATTTGCCTGGACAGGGTCCTGGGCCATGTTGTCTAGACTGTGCTTTCACCAAGAAATTTGGACCAGATGATTTGTGAGGTTCCTTCCAAGCTGCTATTCTATGATACTCTGAGATATTTTCTTTAACAGAGTGGCATTAAAAATGCCAAAAAATCATCCAATAGACAACAAAAAAAACCCCATCCTCTTTTAAGTGTATTCACTTAAACACACATCCTACTTCTTAACATTTTAATTTTCAACAAATACATGTAATTAAAATTATTATAAAATAAGTAGGATGACTTTATTTAACAAAAGTCAAAGTATGATTCATCACACAAAATTGTTTTCCATAGCAACTGCTGAAAAAAACTGTTATTATTCATGCACTCTCATACATACATGTAGAACTATAAAAGTAAAGCCAATATTTTATTTTTTCCTAATGATGCAGCCAAAAATTTAGATCCCATGCAAGGAAAATAAAATTTAGGAAGATTTTCTTGGAATAGATAGCTAGTTTTCTTTTTCTGGGGAAAGGAGATGGTAGAGGTCAGGTTGGGTGGGGGTGGTAGAATATGATGATGCTTGTGTTTTTTCTTTTAAAGAAAATGCATTAATCAGATCCAGGAAACAGTTGATATAGAAAAGGGGAAAAACATCCCCAAACTCAGACATTGGTTGCTCCCATTTCCGTAACACATTCTGGATTTTAGGTAAGAGTTCAGAATTGATTCTGTTAAAAAATATTGGGAAATGCCAGAAAAAACCCAGCATTTTAATTGTTTTACCTAGAAGTGTTGCACAAACTAGGATCAGCATTGAGAGCAATACTGCTGTCACTGGGGAGAATAAGAGTTTTCTGTAAACTCAGAAGTGCCACAGAGAACATATAGAGGAAGTGCATGAGAACTCTGACACCAGGGAAGCTGTGAGAGAAGAGGCATGAAAGAAATAAAATCTCAGGGTCAAGATCTTTGTCACTGAATGCTGTAGATGAATCAAGGCATCAACTGACTTCAAAATTGATTTGACCGGTTCTGAGGCAAAATTTCTGAGTCAAATTAATAAAAGTATACTGCCTCTGACTCAGGAAGCACCTAAACTTCTTGTTAGTGGAAAATTACATTCTAGAAAAAGCACCCCTACTGGCTCACCCTGTTCTTACTGTTTTCCAATTATCTATTATTGGGTTCTGGCAAACAGAATTGATTGGACCTTTGGTTTGAACAAATAAATTTGAACATGCTGTATACTGCTGCCTATATACCTGCCTTTAGATCACCGTATCAATATAATCAAGATGATCAATCCCAAACAGTAAATTCCCATCTAGGAAAAAAAAAGTGAGCACAGCTCTAGTCTCTGCAGAAGCCATCACTGGCATGAGCCTGGGTGCCACGTGTGGCAGCAGGGAAGGACAGAGGGCCTCAGTCTGCCTCTCCCTCCTCCTCTCAGCACAAGTCCGAACCAGGAAGCACGAGGAGCACACATGAAGGACAATCATGCTCCCACAGTGTGCCAGCAATGAGCATCCTGCAGCTGATCATATGCCAGTACATTTTAAGGTCCATCAGGAGCCTGTTCACAAGATATATTTGCTTTAGAATAGAAAAAATCAGTGCTGCTTTTAGCAAAACAGACCAAGTCAGCTCAACAGAAATAATCAAAACAAACAAACAAACAAACAAACAAAAAAACAACAAAAAAAAAAAGAAAAAACAATTATAGCCCTGGTCACAAAGAATACAACACTGGTAAAGCATGAGATCGGCATGCTGAACCAAAACCAGTACTGGAAGGATCCAAACACATCCAAATGAACTTTAGAGAAAAGTCTGCACATGGAGAGCTTTGCAGTTCTTCCCAATTGGCTGGCCACAAATGCTTCTCTTCTCTCAAAATAAAAGACAACAAACAAAAACCCCACCAATAACCTCCCCCAAGAGGACAAAACCTGAAAATGCAATAAAATGAGAAGCTTGAAATGTGCTATTTTTAAATCAGCAGATTTTATTTGAGGTAGTATTCCTTTAAATCACTTACTGCATGCTAGTAGAAATTTCGATGAATAATGTAGCTTGGTATTAATACTCGAGACACTAAATATGCTTTACAACAATTTGCTTTAAAGACATACAAGTTCCAGAAGGTGAGGGTGAAAACTGTGGAAGAAAATCCTAAAATAAAATAAACAGCAGAGGGAGGAAGCAAATGCCTTAAAACAAAATCATCCTATTTTTAAACTAGTCCAATTTTTGTGTCTTTAACATACATATTTCATTTTTCTCCTATAATAGAGAATAGACAACAGTTTTTATCAATTGTTCACATTTCTAGGCTCAATTTCCCTATGGCATACAGCTCATTAGAAAATGTATTATTAAATTATCTTTTTCTTCAAGTATATCTTGCCATTAAATAGAGGGTTATTACTGCCTTATAAACACATACTGCTTTATCACCAGAAACCCTGGAACTGGGGCAAAAGAAGGCTTCACCATAAAAAAATACAATTTCTCTTTTTTTTCCTTCAGTCAGTTTTTGCAGTGGACGTCTTATTGTTGACACTTCAAGCTTTATTCTCATTGATTACAAGTTTGCACTCTCAGTTGTTTAATTAAAATGCATGATGGTTCTGTTTAACTATGACGGAATTCTTCATCAGGAAAACAAATACAAGAAATTGTTAATATTGAAAGCTGGCAAGTTTCTTCATTCCCTTGAAAATTTGACATCAAGTAGTATTTGAATTTAAATATTACAACTGTTCCTGCAACTTGCAATGGGCTGGTGTTAGTTATGCCACAGGCTTGTGTAACACAATGAGGTTTCATGAGAAACTCTGCTGCCTGCACAATTCATTCTGCTGGGCAATGAAATGCTTTGGTGTCCATTAGAGGAAGTTTCATGTGACCCTCAGCAGCCAGGACAACAGATACATCACTGGAGACAGAGGGCCCTGGATGTTGCAGGAAGCAGATACTCATGAGGATTTCTTACTGGTGCACAGAAGTAATCGCAGCTTTCACACTGCACTGGTTCTGCAATATGTCATCAGGAGCTCTATGGCTACTCCTCCATCTCTGTCTAGAAGCTGTGAGCATGTCCCAGTGCCTCACAGTCTTGCAATGAAACTCAGCTTGGCTCTTGTGATACAGTGCCCCGCACACTAAATGTGCCTAGCTGGGTAGTCCTGCAGGACTCACTGTTGGTGCTTTTATGGAGGAGTGGTGACCAACCAGTGGTCACCCAAGACCACTTTCTTGAAGCAAGGGTGCCTAGGAATAAATCATGTCAATGAGACATACTAAAGCCAGGAGGAGGTCTATGTTGATATCTGTTTGCAGCATGCAGCTGGAGACATGACTGCAAGAGACACTCTGTAAGATTTTTACAGACCACTCCTGACTGAGGTCATCCTGACACAGCAGTGGCAAAAATGGATTTCAGTGCTAAGCAGATGCTATCAATACTAGTTAAAATACATAAGAAAAAACAAAACAACAAACAAAAAAACCGCCACAGAAATACCAGACTCCATGCCCTCCTGCTATCAATGACCCAAAGAAACCTCCTCAACACTATCAATTTTTCCCTTACTCATTATACCAGTACTGTCAAATTACTTATTCTCAGCAGTGACTTGGGGATTTAAAATGAGAAAACAGCTACAATCTCTTTTTAAAAATTTTATAAGCAATGAAAAAACCTCCCTATTCATTCTCTTCTCAAAGAAAATAAGCTGAGATGCTTTGACTGAGCTTCAGATTTGGACTTAAAACAGTTTACTGATACAGGTATTGGAAAAATTAACTAATTTATTGCTAAATAACACACAAAGGAGAGTTAAATGCTTTTTAAATTGTTCCCTGAAGTATTTTTCTGTGGATGGAAGGAGGGAAATAGAGATAGCCTATTAATAAGAATAAATAAATATTCTATTAATGGACACAAGTAAGGAGAAGTATCTTTATCTTCTTTTTCCCTGTCCCAATTCTACATCAAGATCATATTAATCACATTATAACCTCCAATAACTATATACAAGATTGTAGTCAAATCCATAATTTTCAAACACATTTACCACCAACATTTTCATTATCCTTCACAGATATTTACACTCCCTAAAGTACAGTATCTTTAAGATTGTTACAAATTTAAAATGTTTCAGAATATTTAAACAACTCCCTATTCCCTTCACATCCTGATGGAAATCTCTGTTTTGAGTAGAAAAACAGCGCAATTTACAACATGAACCTCATGATCTATTCAATTTTGCAGCAGTGTGCTTTCAGATAGTTTATCTGAGGAATCACACATTAAATGCAGGTTTTTAGCTTTTTCTATGCAATACGATGCAGTCTGGCAAGGCCACGAACTAAAGCAGCAGAACAAGATTAGGCTGTGTTCTGTCTCCTGGTAAAATTTAAAATTTTGAATGTGAACCAAACCTAGCCTCAACAAAGAAGCAGTGATACAGCCCTGGAGTCTGCCCTGCTCCAGCCTCTCCACCTCTGGGCATGGGGAATCATTTCTGGGCATCACTTCCCATGATTCAGTCACAGATTTACACGATCTGTGTCATGAGTGCAGACAGCAGCATGATCAGTGAGACAAAAATGAATTGGAACAGCAGAAAGACAGAAGCTGTAGCTCCTGGTCCCTCCTGCCAGGCAGGATTTGGCCCCTCCTGGCCAGTGAAGAAGCACAAGCAGAGGGAGCACAGGCTCGCTCTGGCACAGGCTGCTTTGTGCCAAGGCCTGTGAGCAGATTCAGTCCTGAACAGTCCAAATGAGGAACTTAGCAAAAGCCTGCAGAAGCCAGAGACATCTGTTCACCCTGTGTCTTTTCACTGATCCCCCCAAGAGAAAGTACTGCTGATGCGTTTTCTGCCGCTCTCCATATGCACATAAGGCCTCTGCTCTCAGCAGCAATTTATCACAGAGCTTTGCTGGCCCTCCAGGGCTGACACCCATCATTTCTCTGCTGCAAATTAAAAAAACAGATCCCTGTACGCTATCCTATGAATTTTAAAAGTTGTTTGAGCCAGTAGGCGGTGGTACTTTGCAGAGCATGTGCATGAGCACTACAGTGGAGGCACAGGAGCTACCACAGATCATTCTCTCTCTGATGAACCCTGTGTGCTGCAGTGCCAGCCATACCAAATCACTGCCTTGTGTGCTTGTCCCCAGCAAGCATCACCTTCTGGAAGAAAGCTGAACATAACAGCACTTAACCCTTAGTAATCCACACATGCACAACATAAAGCAGCTGAATTATAGACAATTTGTTTCTCTAGGATTAGTCCTCCCATCTAAGAAAAAGATTCTTTGGTAAGTATATTTACTTTTCACCTAGAAAATTTAAAATGTGAATCTCAGAGGACAGACAGTTAGGTGCTGTTACAGAATAAGATGTCTAATCCTTGTTTCTAGTGAACATCTAGTGCTGCTTTAAAATATAGACTACAATTGCAGAATAAAAAACAGGGGCTCAATTTTTTTTTGAAAGGCCTGCATGTCTCTGGTAAAATGAACACATTATTAACTCCTAAATGGAGCAGCAAGTGGGAAGAAATGCTAGTAGAGATTTCCAGGAGAGAAGCAAGAGAGTGAAAAAACCTATCCCTGTACTGAATAGAAAACCTGAATTTGCTAAGTATCATACTGGTGATAAGCAATACTCTGATACAGCTGTTGCTGCTTTCGTCCCTCCCTCCTACAGTGCTTACAAACCCTCAGAGAAGTACTGCAATGTGAAAGACAGAAGATGAGCTGGGGCTGACCCTGGAGATCCCTGTGCTCAAACTCAAACACACCTTTTTTATATATTTTCCCATAGTTTCTTTTCAGGTGCAGTCAGAGGAGACAACATACCTACACAAGGGAGAAGCACTTCAGTGATAATCCTTCCAAGTTATAGAAAGCATTTTTCACAGCAGGCAGGGAAAACATAGTGGTGGTACTAGCACTGCTGGTAGGTTTGTCATTTAAAGATTGAGTAATTGTGGTGAACCATCATATCAGCCCAACCTCCCTCTGCCTCAGGGCCAGGCTTGTGTCATCTGAGTTCACGGGGAAGTTACTGGTCACAGGGTAGGGAACATCCTCCAAAATTCTTCAGAGGAATGAATTAATTTAATGCAGGCATCTGTATTTCATTCCTACATCACCCTCATAATTAATTTTCTGTAATATTTGTATAAATCACTTAAGGATTATTCCCATATTGGAAAGTAATTATGACACTGACAATTATGCTGGTTTTATTCCCCTTATTCAGCTGTTTTGTAGTTAAAATAAGTTACTGTCTCTAAGAAAGGCCTAGTGGTCAACAAATATTATTAATAATATAATTAATATTATAATTTTTTAGCCTTGTTTTAAGTGCTGTACTAATTTTTTCTCTTGTTACTAACATATTTGTGTTTTTTTTCAAGGTGGTTATGCCTACAAAATATCATCTCTAGGTTTTGGCATGAGCAAATACTCCAAAGAGACCTAAGCACTGAGAGTGAAAACAAAAGTATTCCATAAAGGTACTGGCAGCTTTATAATGACAAGCAATCCTTTCTAATATATTCTTTGTTTTTTTCATTTGGGCTTTTTGTGATGTCATTTAAAGAGTTTTTATCACTTTACAAGAAATCCAGGGAACAATGTTCCCATCTCCACCAACATAATTATTAAACTGAGATATATGCCCAGTTTCAAAGGCATTGATGGACAAGCTTCTTTGGTCTCTCAAAAAGTGTGGATAAAAACCAAGAGGCCATAAGGCTTTTTAATCTACAAGTTTTTGTAAAACAGACAAGAGGAGTGAAGCCTCACTGAGGCACACAGTTCTGAGGGTAGACTTTCAGTATGGTATTAAATGGGGTGATAGGCCAGAGTTCTGCAAAAGCATCTGAGTTTACTTTACCCAAATGTACCATCACACAGCCTCAAATACCAGTACCTTCATACTTGGACATTATTAGCAGGAGATATGATATGGGAGAAAGGTGTTTAAAACACATTTACATAAATAAAATTCAAGAATAGCAGTGCTGCTTCTAGCAGCATTCATTACAGGCTGCTGAAAATGAGTCTGTTACCACAGTAACCAAGCTAATATTGGCTTTCCAGCTTGCAGACATTAAATCCCTTAAATACAGGTGCAAAGGATGAATTCAGAGTTTTGGAGTGGGTAAATTTTCTCTGCCACAAATATCAGAATGGAAGGAAGAAGAATAATAAATTTTTTTATGGTAAAGACACAGTTAATCAGTTACCCAAGAAGAGAAGTGGAGAAGCTTGTAGTAGTAATGAAATTTGGACTGGATGGAGCACAAACTATGTGCACCACAATACTGTTTTTACTCAGAAATAATGGGCATTATTCGAAGAGCTATTCTGGTGCCGTGTAAGGTGAACTAGAATTCATTTCAATCCCTTTACAGAGTAAAAATATAGATCAGTTTTTTGGTCAAGTGAGCAGGTGAGGTCCTGAATACAAGCGAGGAGGTTGAAACAGAGCACCCTTCCCACAATTTTTTCTGAAGTAAAAAACTCCTCAGGTATATTATGCTCTGAGGCAACTGTACTGTGCTAGCCTCTCCTGCCAAACAGGTGTTACAAACAGGCTGCACCTGGTTGCAAGTCATAGATATCTAATTTTTCCCCAACTTAATGATTAGTATTGAATTCAAGGAGAACATTCACTGCTAACTCTTTCTAGAAATATTTTAAAGACACACATTTTAAAAGGGTTGGGTTATTTTATTTATACATATATTGCTCTTTAGTTTTGTATGTTAATTGCATCCTAAGAAAAGAAAAAGATCCTTACAAACTAGAAGTTTTAAAAATCATACAAAGAATCTACATATTCTAATGAAATTCTCAATTTAACATTAAGTATTTAAAAATAGAACTGCATGCTGCAATTCAATTGTTATTACATCACGTATTTAAAATAGATAAATATATGCATCTTCATACAACACCTGAGTCTACTAGCTAGCATCATCTCCTCTGCAAGAAATCTCTGCAAGTTAAAGAACTTGAGTGTTGGGGGAACAGAGGCCAAAAGATGCCTGTCAGCCTCAGGGGCTGTGGATGACACCAGGGTACCCTAACCTCTCTGCAGACCTGTGCTTGAGGTGAGATTCGTGAGTCACTTCTTTCTTTCACCCTCTGACTGACTCAAGCATTTCAAGAAAGCATGACAGAGGTAGGCAGGCAGCTGACAAAAGCCACTCTGGCACTCTGGGAGTAGCTGGGGCAGGTTGGACCTGATTAGGAGAGCCTCTTTCAGAGCATAAGCTCCCTCAAAGAGGCCCAGATTGTAAGATCTGCATTTCAGGGTGACTAAGGTGACATTTTCCAACCTACTTGTGATTTCACCAAAATTATTTCAGATGTTTACCAAATACTAGAAATGAACAACAAAGTAATGAAAGAGGAGGTAAATAACAATGTTTCCATTGCTGTGGGTTTAATCAGAAATTTTACTTAGTGATTCACTCAAAAGATTTTAATAAATCTTTCCTCTCTGAAGTCTGACTGTCAGAGATGACATTTCAGATTCAAGAAATCTCTGAAGCACATTAGACAGCACTGTTGAAACTTTCTGTTTTCAGTGAGCAAAGTATAAGCCCAACAGGTTCTCATATCACAGATCACAAATGTTGGTGCAATGTTCTTGATCAGTTTTAATAAGATCAGATTTAATGATTCTTGATCAGATTTAATAAGTTTTGCTGTCTTCCTACTGTCATTCTTCAGCATCATGTTCTTTTAAGAATCTGTGGTGGTCCACAGGGGGCTTCTGTATTAAATCTTAAAACTTGCCAATAAAAAGACAATTTAAAATACCAAACACTTAAATAACAGACACATTACTGAAGCATGTCACTATTCTGAAATCTGTTTTTACCTTTTGCATAGGATAGTAACACATTGAAGACTAAGCAGCATGACAGAGTAAAGTCACTGTTTTACAAATCAACACGGATCAGGCAGACCTTTATAAATCCTGCCAGCTGGTGTACTATAAACAAGAATCTATACTGATTGTTTGTTATGCAGTTCCTAAGCATATATATGTATGTAAAATAAAAATATTCCAGTATGGATGTAAAATAAAAATATTCTAAGGTGATTGATGCATGGAGAAAAGGAATACAATAGGCTGCTCTTGCATAGAAAATGCTGAGAAAAAATTGTTTTTTCTACACTAATCTATGGGGTTTTTTCAGATAAATGTACAGAGCAGTATCCTTCAAATGAATGTGTCTCAATCTGTTAATAAGTCATATAAAGTATGTTTCCCTTTTATTCTCTCACTTTCAATCTTATACCAGAAACTTGCAAAGGTTTTGTGAAGAGTTGACCATCTAGGCTCCCAAGCAGTGGTTCAGTGTGTGGGAAAACACCAAGATTGAAACATTCAGTGTCGCTTACTGATCTCTGTGGCTTGGTTTTTTTCCCTGTAAGGAAGGGAATGTTCTCTGTACTGTTTTCCTCCATTCACAGTCAAACCACTTGTGTCAACACACCACGGATGTTAAGAGTGTTCACTTGACAAAGTACATCCAAATGTCAACTCTTGCAGTTTGCAATGGAAGGTAAGTCAATATAACAGGTGTTTTGACAAATAGAAGACAGTCTTAAATAAGTCTTCACTTAAGATATCTGGTTGACTTAATATCTAATAGGAAGTTTTGACCTGAGTGCAAAACTGAAACTAAGAAGTCATTTCCATAAAATCTCTAATAGCTATTACCAGTTATATAATATCAATATTATCTAATATAATATTGAAATGTTGCAAAGCCTTAATTTTTTCTCTTTAATATTTGATTACCAATTGATATAAAATATAATCCATCAGCTTCAGGCTTTCAAAAAATGTTGATTAAATGCAGAAAGACTCCAAGTTTTTGAAGCTTCTGTTTCTCTGCCTTGAGGGCCTCAGTATTAAACTTTGTCATTAAAGGAAAACTAGTTGAGGTTACAATAATGAGTTTAAGCAATATAGAAAATACCCACTATATTTTTAAGAAGGCTCATTAAATTACAAGTCTTAATAAGAAGACTAAGCCATTGCATCATGGGACTGTTAAAATCCAAATACAGGTGATACTGAATCAAGAGCCTTACAAAAACTGAAATTCTGTCAGCAGGCAGCATTGTCATATCTGCATGACATGGTATCACTGATGTTTTTGTGACAGGTCCCATTCTTCATAAAATTATGCTCACTGACTCAAGTAAACTTCATCCTCTGATATCTTAGTCACTGCATCTCCTGTGGTGTCTTCAAGCTCTGATAACAAACTAACCTGGTTGCAGCGTTCCCTATCAGACTATTCTTACTTGAAAAGGAAACAAATGTACTGACGCGTTGCATTTTCCATCTGTCATATAAGCATCATTAGTACCAGAATTTTTTAACCTTGTCACTGACTCAGAACTTTGTGGCTAGTTTTTCAGAACATCTTCAGTATAAATTACCAAATATGCAGGTAGTAAAATACTCTTTGTTTTTTAGCTGATGTTTAGCTTCCCCTCTGACTCTTAAATAGGTAATGTGGCACTAGTGCTCTCATGTTTTAACAGCTTTCCTTAAAGCAAAACAATTCATTATTTCTGTCTTTTCTCTATCATGCCTGATCACTTCATAACTCAAACTGATATCAGTGCAGAAATTCTGATATGCCAGGACTCATATGCTAACTGAACTACTTGCTATGCACATGATCTTTACTAGTGTCTAACTTCTCCAGTCACTCACTCTTCTCTTCCTTAATTAATTTATTCTCATTATTTAATATTCCATAAGAGTCTGGGTAATGTCAGTCATGTCAGCTATCATTTGTACACAGAATATATTCTATCAAATTATTGAAATGTATACTAACAACACTGCATATAAATAAGTACTTTAAATTTCAGAATTTTGTCATTTTCCATCTACTTTTAGAAAAATAAAACAGCCTTTCAGAATTTCAGTGCAGTTATGATTTTTTCAAAAATATGAAATATTCTGGAAGATTTGACAGGTATATGCTGGTTTAACACTTGCAAGATAAATAAATAGCCTGGACCAGACACTAATGTCTGACTGTCAATTTTGCCATTTGAGAAACAGTCACATAATATATCAACATGGCATAAAGAATTCAATCTTGCAGTTTTGCAAGCTGCCATATAAGACAGTGAAGTGTCCCAACAGTGCTTCAAGAAAAAATGATGTATTCTTGCTATGATGAAGAAAATATTAACATTTGAGTAAGACAACTGCTGTTTACCAGCAATCCCTAAACACCGGCTTAGTTTATTTTCCAGTTTCCTTCATCCACCCCCAAAAGCCCTAACTGTTTTCAGGGCTTCCTGCAACATTTCTCCATTGGTATAATTTCCTTTAACATAACCAGTCATAGTGTCATGGCATATAATGGTATATAAACTGCATCTATTACAAAAGCAACCATATTTTCCTTGTCATCTTCACATTCAGTTTAATTTCTCATAATATGGTATCTTGCAGATTTCTTTTTGATGTTATAGAGCATGTTGTTGTATTATGGAATTATGTCCTTACTCTAGAGAAAGCCTCAAAAGCCAATTTGTTTTAAAAGAAAATCTATATTGAAATTCCCTCACTAAACTAATTTATCAGTTGGGCTTCTAGTGGTGAAGAATTTCATTTTTTTTTGTCAAGAGATTAAATATACAACACAAAATGAAAATATAGTAATGTAATACTAATTTTTTTTAAATGATGGGATACAAAACTATTCTCATTTTTATAAAAGTAAGAAGATTCATTCCCTCAAGGGACTGTCACTGAACTGAGCTAAAAACAGACAGGAGGATAGCAGCACACAGCCCACAAGAACTACGCCCTCCAAAGCTTGTGTCATATTTTCCTAACCTCCTCCTCCCCATTGAAAAAATGTGTGCCAATCATCATTCATGCATCTTCAGACCCAGCTGAAGTTAGCAGTTCCCCAGTTTCAGGAAGTGAGAAAACCCACAGACTGCTGCCCTGGGTGCCCATAATCTCTAAGTGGTTTGAGACAAGCTGCAGCCCAGAGGGGAAAGACGTTGCATAAACAGGCTAATTGGTCAGGCAAAGTTTTCTTCTGGAAACCATCAAAATGACCTCTGTACCTTCTATTATTTCATGTTATAGTTCTTTAAAAGAAAATTACTCTTGGTTTACATTGGAACAATTCCTTTGTAGGGTATCTATCTAAAATTTTGGTATAAATTAAGCAGAAATATCAGTTGGTTTGTTGGGTTTTCTTTTTAAGTAACTGTGATCTTCAAGTAAATTCTACAACTTCAGCATTATGGCCAAAATTCTGCTGTCATTTGAAACGGCACAGGATCTAGCAGAATACTTTCCTTTTCACCATGTAGCTTTGGGTTGAAGGGTTTCACAGTGGTTTCCTCGTCCCATCATACAAGACAAATATCTAATTTCAACACATTCTTAATGAAAATATTTTCAGCTAGAAAATAACTGAATGGCAGAAAAATTTAATTGTTTAAAGAAAAAACCACAAGGATGCTGTTTGGCTGTTTTATATATGCAAAGTATCAGGAACAAATAAGGGGCGCAACCCAGAGGTTTTGCTCTGTCCGGGTGAGGAAGTGCCTGTCTTTCGCCCTAATGAGAAAAGAAAAACCAACAGGGCTTCAGAAAGCTTTGGCCAGGTGGTGCCAACGCCCTTCTTGCTGCAGCCTTCTGTATGGGGTGCTCAGTACATGCTCATGCTCTCTCAACAGCCCCAAAATGCTGCTGTGGGTGTAGTAAAGCATCCTCTGACCACACGTGACTGAAACAGATATTTCCTTTGAGAGAAGGTAATCGCCGAGACCGAGTTGGATTTTTTTACATGTGATAAAAGCACAATTAAAACTGACATCTTTGTGGGAAATTCAGTTCTAATGGAAATGATCAGCACCCGTGGCAGAGAGAAAAAGAGGCCCTCCAAAACTCTAATATAGTAAAATTTTAGCTGCGCTCTGATCTGTGCGTTGAATGTCTCTCGTTCCCCTGCTGACACCCTGCCAGTGAAAGAAACCTTGGAGAAAAAAAAGTAGCAATGCTTCACTGAAAACACCATTTGTTGATTTAACTCTATCACCAGAGCACAGTGGTTTGTTAATTTAGACTTTTGCAGTTCTGCTAAGCTGAGTAAATTATGTCATCAAGCCCAGAAGCAACTCTAGAAATAGTCACACAATTTCTTCTCAGATAATAAAATCCTCTGAAGGACACAGACAGAGCTGGATGAAAAATAAAAAAAATTCACAAAAATGTTTTGCAAGTTTTTTCATGCAACTTTTCAGAGTTTTGACGTCTCGTGAAACAGCCTCCTCTCCACCAAAAGCACGTGAGCCAGAAAGGCACTGCACCAGTGTACACCAAACACAAACACATGTGCCTAGGTTCCTCACATATTGAAGAAATAGCCTGAACTCTGAAATGCCACTTATTCCAAGAGAGATTTGTCTCATTTTAAAAAATTAACTAGGTTGTAGAAAACCCTGTCAAAAATTTGGCAACATGCTTGATTTTGATAAAATTTGATGGTTTTTGACAGAGGCAAAACCATAGCAATATTGGAACAAGAGCTAATTTGAAATAATTCCTGCCTTCAGTACTTGATTTGAGTACAAGCACTAGGACAGGTTTCTGGGGTTCATACTGTAAAATTGTAGCACAACCTGGCTGCTTGTGAATAAAACTGCAATCCCACAACAAGCTGCACTCAAGCACATTGGCTTCTCTAGGTCTCTGATCAAGATGGCTGAGAATGAGTGCAAATCTTATTCAGAGAAAATAAAAATAGAAGTTAAGAAAAAGCAGCTCAGAAAAGATTGGTGTCTATCCTCTGTTTCTGTAGCATAATTCCTTGGGATTATACTTCACCTCCCACTGAAAACTCCCAGTGTTAACATCAACCAGTAAACCTGTCTGAATTAGTGCTGACATCCTGAATTATTTAAACAAGAAATTCTTCACAATAAGGTGTTTTCAAAAGCAGAAGAGAATTATTTTTGCTGTTGCTCTGTTCTAAAGCTAAGAAGTGGGAAAGTAAAAGCCTTCCCCAAACATGCTGCAGATGATATCAGCACCAGGGGCCATCAGCAGGTGAACATTCTCCCCTAAGAAAATGCTTCCATACCTTTTAAAAGAATACAGGGGGACTTGGAGGTACAGGGCTGGGAAACCCTTTCTCTACTGCTGTTTTTGAGCTTGGAGTATACTGTTGTTTACTAGTTCCACCTCACTTACTAATACCCTTGAGGTTTTTTGCTCTGACCCCCGTAAATTAGAAGTGCAAGATAAGGAGGCACAAGGTACAGCCTAGAGATACTGACCCTATTGCTGCAGTGCCTAATGAACATGAAATTAAGCATGTCAAATACTGATTTGTATCTATGCCACCAACTCCCAAACCTGCTCTCTGGTCTCCTCTTTGCCTCTCTTCTGCAGCATGGCTGCTGAAAGGGCTCTCAGCTCGATGGCTGAAGCCCAGGGGAGCAGCAGCAGCTGGAGTGTAACCTCTGCTGCTGGGATGGCAGCAGCTTGGCCAGCTGATCCCAGTCTTGGGGTGGAAAGTGCAAGGAAGAAATATTTTTGCACTGTTAGTATTTCTGCACTGTTAATATTTCTGCAGGCTTTAGTTCATGCAGTCAAGCAAGAGACTCCACCAGTCACCCACTGACTGGGCTGGGGTATGGTTTGTGCCGTAGTACCTTTTTCATGTTGAGCACTGCTTTTTTTTCCCTAAAGAGCAATAACTCCTCTACACAGTGGGATGCACTATTGCATACAGCTCTGCTCCCCCCCAGAAAGGGGTGGTGCAGAAGTATTGCAAGTCACAAAATCAGACAAGAGAAAAATCTGGTCAGAACATATGCCTCTTCATGCATGAGACAAGACTGAGCAATGAATGACATCATCTGTATCTTTGTTAACCCATTTTCAGGAATCTAGGGTCCCTTGATGATTGAATTTAAAAAGACAACTAGTTTTTGCATTTACTAAACCAAGGTACCTGCTGTGTTTTGTTTCCTCTGGCAACTTGTTTAGCTTTTAAGCAAATAATATAATTTATTTGAGCCATTTGCAACATTAAACATGGAATTGAGAGGAGAACTTGCATGACCAAACTGCACAACCATATGAGAATGAGATGGTTTCCAAAGATAGTTACATTGAGCTTACATTTGCAGAATAAATAATTCAATCCTCATGCTTCACATTTAAATATTTATACAAATACACTGCTTGTCACAATTAGTTTGATTAAACTGTTAAGAAAAAGGAACTGTGCAAGAAATGAGACTTCATCCAGGAGGAGAAGCTATTTATGTTGAAATAAATTATGTGAAATTACTGTAGCAGCAGCAGGTGAGGAAGCAAACCCCCAAATCCATACAAAGATTTGACCCCCAGTTCAGTTTCTACCAACCTTTTTTTTAAATTTAGCAAACAAGGCCATGAGCTTATTTTCTTCTTTGTCTCATGGAATCATGAGACATGTTTTTCTATTTCCCCCATGAAAAGCCTTATTTATAGACTGAAAACACACTGTATTTTACAGACTATTTTTCTGCATCATTTTCCTTTACAGTGTGCTCAGGAGAAATTATTTGCTTTCACAGCACACTTGCCACTGTTCCTTAAAGCAGGAAGGGAAACGTTAAAGGAAAACTTTGTCCCTTAGTCTCAAGGGCATTTCTCAGGAAACTTCAAAAATCCTAAACAGCCTCAGAGAGAAGCCTGGATATGCAATCCTGTTTATAGATCAAAATAGGGATCACTTCTGATCTGTATGAGGTCTGGTGCTACAAATTGTAGGGGGACTGAGTGAAGCTCCCTCTCTAGGAGGAAGTAACATTCTCACTGGCACTAGTTTGGATGTGACTGAGGGTAACCCAGAGCTTCACAGGACATTTTGTAGTACTACTGGGAATTCTAGCTCTGACTATATGTGCATTACTGCAGACTGCTGCAACAGGACAGGAATAGACAAGTGGGTCACCTTGGTCTGAGACAATTCATTCCCTTTTTTAAAGTAATCAAAGGAAAAAGAGGATGATGAGTCTATTCCATTGCTGATCAGCTTCAGCCTGCAAGTTCATGTAATATCATCATATAAGAGCATTCACTGCACAACACAATCAGCTGGTGGGAAGGACTCTGCAGGACAAGCCAGGCTGTCAAACCAGCCTCCAGTTCAAGCTATAAAGGAACTGCCCTTCCATCAAAGGACACTGACTAGACACTTTGTCCAGAGGAGAAATAAATATCCTTATTGTTTCTATCTATTTATTTTAATACCTTTTTTGGAATAAGCCTATAGGACCCAGATTAGGAATGCTGCAAACATTCATAAATGTTGCAAAAATACACAAATGCCTGTTGCACCTTCAGTGGTGATTGGAGGTGCAAGAGCACAAAGAGTGGGAAGGAAAGTGTGGGATGCTGCCTTTAACTGCCAAGAACCTGCCAAAGAGTTTTATTTATTTTTTGATTCAATGAGACCAAAAATTTAGTTGTTGTATCTATGAAGCAAGCTAGATTCCTGAATATAAGTGACATTTGTCTTTTTTTATTATATATTTTGTTGATGTTTCCTCACATTCCATTTTCTCCTATTTTACCCTTCAAGTAAAAACTTTATCTTTTCCTATTTCTGCACATTAATGAATACATTAATTAGGTTCAAATGAAAGCGAGACACTCAAAGAGGTTCTGTTTTCACTCCCAGTACCAAAAATGAGCACAGGCAGCTTTGGGAAAAGCTCTTTTCCACCTGGATTGAAGTTTAGAAGAGCTCTAGCAAGCCTGAACATAGTCACCTTTACTGCAGACACCTGGAAGAAGGTTACACATAATTACATATACCCAAATGAATCCATAACCAAGGAGAGGACTAGCACACTCTCAGAATCAACAAGAAGCAAACAAACAAAATTAAAAATAGGTTTGACTATTTTTCCAAAGCCTGTCAAACAAGGAGAAAAACAGGTGGACACTATGGAAAATCCTGCTTCCCTGCTATACAAGCAAAAGTTAAATATGCAACTACAGTCCTCAAGAAATAAAAAGATAGTCAGCTATATTCATACAAGGAGTTGATGTAGAACTTATACTATTGAGAAAAGCTGCCAGCACACCACAGATCTGCTCTCCTACGGTTAAGGAGGAGAAGCAAGAGGCATCATAGGCTTCACTTCTGGGCAAAAGTATGAGGGGAAAGTTAACACCCGTGATGTGGGTATTTATCAGTTTGCCTTTTTCAGTAAATGGTTTACTAGAACCCTTCACCTTCTTCCTTTTTATTTCTGTCACCAAAACAGAGCAAAAAGGAACATTTCTGTGTCAGAGAGAGCAGCCATCAGGAACTTTATTATTATATTTATTACTACCTAGAGAAACTTCCTCCCCAACAGTCCTCAATGCTGACAACCTGCTGAGAGAAAGAAAAGTAGAGTGCTTTAGCTCTTTGCTGTACCTGCCAACAATTTCCTGACATTTTAAAGCAGCTGGGAAAAGGCTTCATTTTCACATTGATGATGCAGCAATTTAGTAAAGAAAGATTCCTGTCAAGATCTTTGTAAAGAGATTTTACAAACCAGGACTTATCATAGCACCTGTGTATCAAGGGAGTTTTTTGCATTTGGTTTTTTGGTTTTGTTTTTTTTTTTCCTTGAATGTTAATAGTCTAATGAAATTTAATTAAGTACTTGTAGCAGAGAACACTTCACATGGTTTAACCTGGACCTGTCAGTCCCACCAGATTGTTTGTAACCTGAAGAAATTCTCCAGCTCTGTTTACTGCTCAAGGGTTTGTGCCAGTCCAAGGCTCTCACTAGAAGATGTAGGAACAAAGGACCATACACTGGGCTTTCTTTTAGAAGTTGAACTGATAAATAAACATCCAGGGAATGATGACAAAATGTTTGGGGTTTGGGAAAGGTTTGCAATTATTTTCCATCCTTTCTGGTATAGCCTGGGCCAAGATATAAAACTGCTATTTCTCCCAAATATCACACATATGTTCAACGTCTCATACAATTTAAAATTACAAAAGCATACAGGCTAATGAGGGGTGTTAAGTATCAGCCCTAAAAAGTTTTTCTTCAAAGAACCATGCAATATTGGAATCTGAGAGACAGTCCTTCCCTTACCTCTCCACTGCCCCCTGGTTTTTAATTTAGTGTGTACTTAGCCGTGATCATACCACTTCCCAACAGTCATGCAGTCAAAGCACATTTCATTCCTTCAGTAATGTAATAAATCATTTAGAAAAACATTATTCACTGCCAGCTGAGTCTGACTCAGGAAAGAAAATGTCCAGAGGTTGCAGAAGACATTGAACTTTTAACCATACTACTAATTACCCTGATCTCACGTTGTGCTACTTTCTAGTCATTATCCCTGGAATATGAAGTTTCAGAAAAACAAGCTAAAAGCAAATCCATTATTAAGGAGGAGAGAATGATAAAGTTAACCAATAGTCCCTTCTCTGTAACAAAGAATAAAAAGCAATTACAGTGGTAAAACATTTTCAGTTTTTGTTTTCAGAGTGGCAGTACATCTACCATATAACTAACTAGATTTTATAATTCTATTATAGATGCAATAGGTCAATAGGTATTTTAACACCTTTAGCATCACATGCAGCTGCTCACTACATATAAGTTGGTGGTTTTTTGTAGATAAAATACTTTGATTTAAATATTTGCACTAGCACAAGTGAAAGCATAATCAGGACCCATTCCCTTTCGGGACTGAACAAAAGTTGAAGAGAAGGTTAAAAAAAAAAAAAAAAAAAAAAAAAAAAAAAAAAAAAAAAAAAAAAAAAAAAAAAAACAACCAGTTTCATGAAAGATGCTAATAGGCATGGTTTTTTTTGACATTCTTAGAAAGAAAAGCATCTGGTCTTCACACTTTAGGGAGAACAGTTTCAGTACCCACATGGTTAAGATGTCTGACTTCTTTTGAGTTTGCATCCCGAATAAAGTTTATCTACAATCCTTCTAACAAAAAGCAGCTTTCTTCACACTGCAGTGAAGGACCTTTTACCTTGTGATACAGCAAAATATGCCTAATTGCTCATTGAGACCTTTTCTTTTGTTTGTTCAGATGGCCTTAGATAACCTTTATTGAATTCAGTTGCATTTTCTCAGGTGGAAACTGTAAGCAATTTAGTATACAGGCTTCCCAGTATTTTAAGGATACTGTCCAGGAGAGGGAAAGTCTGAAGGAAAAAGCCTGTTGATCACAAATTCCCACTACTTTCTACAAATATAGAATATGTTACCAGATTCAAAGTGTTAACATTAAAGATGAAATTGTGATAGGACACATTAATATTCACAGAACATGAGATCAAAGCTTCTTAGAAAGCTGAGATAAAACTATGCGTATGTAGTAGAAACACACTGTAATTTTGGCTTATGGTCTCAAAAATATTGTATATTTTGTGACTGACATAAGGCAGGATCCTGAAATTAAAAAAAAACCCCAAAACCATGTTAATTCTACAAGTTGTTCTGATATGCAGGTGTGCAGCTGAGATACCAGGCCTGATAAACCCCTGAGCAAATGGGATGGAGGGCAAATAGGATAAGGTTTGTGATCTAATGAAACCCTGTATCCCATGCTTTCATTAGTTAATTACCCACTAGAGAAATCAATATGACTCATCTGCATGCTGCACAAGTGCAAAGGGGACTGAAGCTGCAAGGCCCTGAGGGTGCAGCTGAGGGGTTAGACCTACAGTTAGTTTTAATCAGCTGTAAAAAAGAAACTACACCCCAAAAAAGCTGAAAACCACTTCAGCAGGGCACTGGTTGGTCATGAAAATAATGAAAATAATTTGGAAAATCTTGTACATAAATACTGTCATGTAACTATTGATTTTTAGTTTATCCTCATAATCAGACTACTGATGCAACCAGCTTGGCTAAATAGATATCCAATCCTAGTTTCAGAAATACAACATGAAGAATCCTGCTTAATTGCAAAGTAATGCACTGATACTCATCAGTTGAACAAGCAGAGCAACACAGAAAACCATATGCCACAAGAAAGAGTCCATGATTAAAGTCCTAGCCTTGGATGTAGACTCAATTTTTCACTCTCTCATAAACCTCTCAAGATAATTTATTGCTACTAAATGTACAGAGTGGCTGAGAATATTCTAACACCAGACATCAGAAGATCAAAACTTAAAAATGTCTGCACTGAATCCATAAAAGGACTTAAAAATAATTCACTGAAGGAAACAGCTGTCTTAAATTAGGCATATCTAAATGGCAATGTCTAAATAATGTGTAATTTTTAAAATCTTGTTCAAAAAGCAGAATAGAAAATTCAGAGCTAGACTGAGAGCAAGCATAAAATGCACAAGGACAATTAGACATAAATCAAGAGATTCATTCTGCTAGTGCAAGTCATCAAAAACTGAGCAGTGGGAAATACCATTAACAAGAGACACGAGCTCATATTCCTTGGAGCTTCTGACTCTTAAGTCAGCTTGGAACCTGCAGTCCTGACTTTGGTGTGCCAAGCAGTGCCACAACTCATCTTTCTAAGGAACAAGAGGCAGGGAAGGGCATGTTGTTTCCTTGAACTCCAGAATTCAAGTATTTTCCCTTCGGGGCTGGTGTTGGCCTCAATGCACTCCATGGACCAAGGACCAGAGTCACAGGCTGGGAATGGGCTGCACCATACAGCCAGAGAGACACTGATGCAGCTGCACAACAGCTGGCCATACCCCAAGGACTGACTTTTAGGTCCTGTTGCCTGAGACCATTGCTACAGCTTCCAGGAAATACTAATATAGAGTGGGTAAATTTTATCTTTTATCAGTGCTGACAGTAGTGCTACAAGTATAAAATAATCAAGGGTAATTGCAAGAAAAATATTTAGGAAACTGAAAATCAAAACCTAAAGAGTGGGTGTTGTCATACCATCAAGCTCAATGTATGTTTCAGACCATAAAACAAGTGCAAAACTTTTCTACCTTTCCTAATCATTTTCCAAGCTGATTTACAGCTTGGGGTTAAGGTGCTCAAGCAGGAGCCTGTAGCCACACTGTAAGAAGTCTCTTTAAGGACAGATTTCGCAGTTTCAACAGGTAAAAGGATTTCTTCTTTTACCCTCTTCTTACTCTTGACTATTTCATGCATCTGGCAGAGGTTTTACAACATATGCTCAGCAGGTTTTTCCTCTTTTCCTTCTTTAGTAAGGAAACATCAACCAAACAGAAAACATGAATGTCTGAGGGGCAGAGGAAAAAGAAAACCAACAAACTTGTGTATTTCCAAAAGAAAAAAAAAAAACCAAAAACAATCAACCAAAAAAAAGAAACTGTGCTGTTTCCGTGTATTGTGTCTCATCACAGAAGCACTGGTTTGAATTTAGATTGACTAGGTTGAAATAGTCCCTTTGAAGTACTTCAGAAAGTATAAAATAATAAGCATTAAAAGTTTAAAGCTCCTATATATTTAAAAAACTTTCACCAAAACCCTACCCAGTTTAAGAGTAGGGCATTGTTTTGGTTTTGATACACACAATTGGAATCACAATAAAAGGCAAATCTGGGAATGCATGCCAGAAGTCAAAGTCACACTGAAGATGCTCAACCTTCAAGCAGAAAAGCCAGGGAAACCACATCATTGACTTGTAAACACAGGAGCATTTGTAAAGGAGCTAGGTCAGGACACCAAGCTTAGGACAAAAAATAAATGGGGAGGACTTTTGGCTGTAAGTCCTATTAATGGTAAAATTCATATGAATTAATCTGACATTGCTTGAAGATATGCCTCGAAAATAGATAAAATCCTGTGCAATCTAAACTTTGCTCAGATTATGCACTACCCCCCCCGTGCTACAAGAATAAGCCTAGAAACAAAAATGTTTTAATGTCTTCTGCCTCAGTAAATAATGCCAACACAGAGATTTCTTCCTACAACCATCACTTAATTACTGCCTCAAAGAACTAAAGACTCCTGAAATGCTGAATCATAATAAAGCTTATTTTCACTTACACTTTCCCAAATAAGAGAGTTTACAAAGCTCTCCAGAGTCACTGAAACCTCAGTTTAGCACAAGGTGACAGACTTCAAGAGATCTTATGTCCCTTGGTCGCTGTGACTGTCGGTGTCAAGCAGTCACTTCCAGAACAAGGGTGACAAAGGGCACAAGCCATATGCTGTTTGTATTGCAACAGCCTTCTGAAAAAAGGCTCTGTCTACAACTTACATGTGTGAAACTGTTACTCATTTAAATTTCAAATTGGCAGTGCAAAAAATACATACTGTGGCACTTGGTTGGGTATCCACCTTGAATTTAAATATGGGTCCTCTCTAATTTCCCTAAAGATCCTCCACAGTAACTACAAATACATGTCTATATTCCCAAGAGCACCATGCATCTCCAACAGGAGATTACAGGCCTCAATTTCCTTTACATGGGACTCAGAGGAATTTCAGTTTTGTCTGAATAATTTGGAAATGAGTCCATACTCTGGTCTTGTTATTGTGGGTACAAATTGATTTGTTCCTCCCTCCTAGATTAAAAAAAATATATATATAGAGCACAATCTAAAACAATCTTAAAACTTATCATTTTACCTTGCATTGTATTTTGTGATACTCTGATATTACTTATTTTCTTTAGCTCCTTTCCTGATTTCTAAAACATAAATTTGTTTTGAACCATTACCTTCACTTGCTTTTCACTCTACCTGGGAGATAACTAATTCCTTGTACTCCTGGGTCCAACAAAGCAGGAAAAAGGGAAATGCCTTCTCTAATACTAGAGCAGGCTCACACTGCCTTTTAAATCCATTTTCACGGGAGATGCAAATGTAGGTGTTCAGAACATTAATGGCATCTCTTTGAAACAGAAAGTTCAGTTTTTGGGGAGAAACACCATCTCCTGCCAGTGTGAAAGCTTTACACTTACAACACTTTCTCTACAGAAAGGAACATTTTTAGGCACAATGACAGTGAGATCTTAAGAGGAAGATTACATTTCCATTGGGTATTGTAAGCATAAGGCATCTGTGTCTGAAAATAACATAATTTTACCAATTCTTCTAAGTTACCTTCAGACATGTTCCTTATTCACTACTGAAATGGCAAATTCTATCATATGAACAATGTTAATCCTTAGAGTTCAGTCTTTTGTATATGCTCCTTCTAGCACAGATCTCACAGGAAGAAAGATCTTTTCATTAAAAGTAGTTAAATTCAAGAACTGTTATACTTTACAATAATTATTTTTCTACTTATTTCTCCAAGCATTTGACCAATAATTACAGAATGCAGCACACAAAAGAATTCTAAAGAAAATGGTATATCAGTGCGGAAAGCACTAATAACAATTTCGCTTATATATTCACCTAACAGAGTTTCACTTTTATACATTTTAGTTTTTTCACAGTTAGAATTCTTGACAACTTTATTAATAATATATACCAAAAAAATTTAGACTGAATTAATTCCCTCGCTTACAGGACCTCTTCTTTGTTGCTTACTGAGATATATGACTTGGATAAAGGACAGGACCCAAGAGGCTTTGGGGCAGAGATCCAAACCTAACCACTGAGAAAGAAAGTGGGAAGGCCCAACCAACCCTGCTCACACAGACACTGCAAAGCCCAGTACTATCCTTTGCTCTAAATGCAAGGCTTAGCTGATGCCATGGATGGATTTACAGCACAGATTTTACTGCTCACGCAGAGATTTATTGAGCTGTAACAAATTACAAGACACCCTGGAAACAGGTTGCTAGTGCTCATCCTGTGAGATTGCTGAACTCCACTGACAGACTGGCTGAGATGAGGGCAGTGCCTCTGGGCTAAATTTTTACAGTAGCTGCCAGGAGACACACACCACAGATTTAACACGTCATGTTACTTGAAACTATGTACACATGCACACACAAAAAAAAGCCCTGAAAAGTGTAATTCTGGTATAAAGCTGAACATGTCAGCAAATAACAGTTTCAATTCCAAACTCACACCCTTCCAAAACTTCCCCTGCCAATTCTGCAGAAGTGTGAGATTATTTTGATAGCAAGTTATTTGTGACAATAATACAAATATGCTCATTTCCCACAAAGAAAGAAAATAATACATGACTCAATAAGTCTGTTAAAAAAAAATAAAAAACCCACAGGGTACAGACATTCAATGAAAACAGAGATCCAAACCAATTCTACATCATCCATTTTAAGACTGCATGAAGGAGTTATGTCCATTCTTCATACTTGCTGAACCATTGAGGAACGACAGGAACCACACAATCTATCAAATCTAAACATTTTTTTTTCCATGACCTTTTTTAAAAAATGGGTTTCAAACAGTATCGAGGTAATAAAAACAATCTAGAATCACCACACACTGCATGAGGACTGAATTCAAAACAGCAAGTTCTTTCACAAGACCCATTCAACTCAGACCCTACTTTACTTCTCCATCCCAAAAATTGCAAATACAAATTCCACAAAATAGCCTCAGGGGAAAAATATTAAGTACCAAATCTAGTGAAATTTCTGTTATGAAAAAAGAATGCTATTTTTCAAATTCTGCAGTTTCATTAACATTATTTAATATTAATATTATTTCTCTTACTGCTTATATTGTCTCATTAGTGCCACAGTCAAAAAATACTCAAATTTACTCTATAAAGATATGCTTTATATTTACACAGTTTTGTGGGTTTTTTTTCTTTTAGGATTACTTGCCAAGTGTTTGGGAGAAGAATTACAAAAAGGCCGCAGTTTGCTGCACACATTTTGTGCGATGACAGTTATTAGATTTTACATGAGAACAGTGGTGCTCCCGTATGCCTTATGTTTCCAAAAACAAATCACTGAGGGAATGCATTCCTGTAGCCAAATACAACTTCAACAGTGGTAGCTGTCCAGTATCTTACCAATAATGCTGTATTAGCACAGACCATTAAAGGAACTAAAGCTGCAATCCTGTGATACCAGATCATCCCTCAGTCAACTGGATCTGAGGAAGTGAGACCTCCTCCACTCTTTTATAAAGAATGCTGGATTCAGGAAAGTGGTTGGACAAAGGGAGTTTTGATGAGCATTGTGTTGAGAAAAAATCAGTACGGACAGGGAAAAGGAACAAGCATGTCTCCCTCTCAGATCTGGCTGAAGAGAGAAATTAACTATTCCACAGGACACTAGAGAAGGGAGAATCATCTGTGCTTAATGGGGCAGCATCTCCTCTTCATAAAGAGATTCAATATTACCCATCATAGCAGGTGAAGAAAAGGCAGAAATGTGAGAGTCTGTTCAAGAGAGTATCACAAGATAAAGTCTTTCTAAAAGTTGCTAATGTATTAAGTGGCACTGAAAGGAAAAAGGCTGAAAACATTACACACAGGAGAAATAACAGGGAAGAGAGGAAAGTATCTTTTAAATTACAGATACTGGTAAACCAAATGGCTCATGGAAGCTGTATTTCACCAGCACAGCTAGTATAGTTGCGACAGCCAAGATACACCTGGTAAAAACCAGTTTTTCTTAATTTAACATATATCAAATAATGCAGCAGAGAGGGAGACACAATTCTGTCTAAAGCCGCCCAGCTTCCTTCCCAGAGCAAATAAGTCATTGCTACAGCAAAAAATAAAAATATGATCTCACACCTCACTTCATTTGGTGTGTTTTGACAAATTACTGAAGAACTCCAATTCTTCAGAACCACATCTATTAAAGAATATTTACAGGCTCCCTCTACATGCAAATCCCCTCCTTTTCACTAAAAAAGACATGTCTCCAAAAATGACTGACTGGAAAGGGTAATACAGGCATCCTTATTGGTAATTACACTTGCAGTAGAGTGCCATCCTCATGGGTTTGCATCTTCCTCCATGACTCCAGGCATCAAAAAGAGACACTGAAACTGAAGAAAGCTACTGTAGGACAATTTTATGACCATTTTATGTCAAATTCCACTGTATTATGCAGGGGACTGATGACTAACTTTAGTGTGGAAGTAAAAGCTGAAATGAGATGCTGGAAGCGAGGTAGGTAGACCTGGCTGTGCAATCTTCCCATTAGAACCTGAGGGAAGGCTCTGACTCCATGTACTGAACTAAAAGGTTATCAAACAAGTTCTAAAATCCCCATGAGGAAAACATCATTACAACTTAGCACATGCTGTTCCACAGCTTGTTCTTTTACTTATCTAAGGCAAGAACTTATTGACCAATGAAAGACTTTTAAAATTAAAACTAAATCTAAAACTTATCTCAACATTTGCTACAATAAATGCAGTCTTTGGTATGTATTTAATTTACCTCTGTGTGTTAGGATGAACAGATGAACCCGCAGCATTAAATCAAGGATACAAATTTTAAAAAGGGACATTATACTGCTAGTACAACTTCTTATTTCTCATCTGATCTCTGCTAAGAAGAATTTCCAAGGAAAAAAAACTTTAATGATAAAGATTCAACAAATAACCATATTGTTTGTGTATTAGTGATAACAATTCAAGAGAAGAAGCAGGTCTCTGCAAGTGTCCTGCCTTTGAGGAGTACGAAATTTGATTTTTTCACTATATCAGCTCAAGAAAACATAAGTCTATTGTAAACCAAGTCAAAGGAAATAAAAGATTAATTGAAGGCCAAAAAATTTGCTATCAAAGTGATGCTATAAACATTGTATGTTTAATGATACAATGAATCCAGAATCCATGCTGATTGCTTAGAGACAAGATAGAAGGATGATAAATGCCAAGAGCTGACAGGAACAGCAGCTCCTGCGAAAGCAGCCAGCAGCTATTCCTGCAGTAGCATTCCCTGACAGGAACACACAGGTGGTAAAGCTCTTTCAGGTGATTTTCTATGGAATAGATCCTCCATTCTGCTTCTTGCATCTCTCAGCTCTCTGGCTGGCACAAAATGTTAACAGATGTACACAAAGCATTTCAAAGTTACAGACTCTCTTTCTTGATTGTTACCTGTCCATGAATGTTTACAGGGCACGCAGGGGAATCTTGTAATTAAGTCTATACAGGCTGAAGAAAAGCTCCAAAGGCAGTACACCACCATGAAAAATTTAGCTTTTCAGTTTGTGTTATAGTACATTATCACAAGTGAAACTGTGGGACACATGAGTCACTTCAGATATTGCACATGGCTGGGCATTTTAGCAGCTCTTACAAATAATACTTTTGACACCCAGTAGAGCTAGTACTTCTAAAAAGAATAAAAATAATTTTTTAAAAGCCAATAAGATCCCAGCAACTTTTCAAATGTAAAATTTAAGCTGACAGCAATCTTATAGAAAAGTTGATAATTTCAGAGTGTCCTACCAAGACCCAAACAGCAATAAAACCATATTGGAAGAAGAAGCACTGATGCATGGGCAAGCAAGGACAGTTCTCAAACTTTTTAGAAAATTATTTTGTACACAAATGCATTTCAACTGTGTGAGAACTTGAGCAAAGTAACTGCATGCAACTGAATTATAACTTTTTTTAAAATTAGCGCTGTTTAGTCACCTTAAAGGTTTCATTACTGACAAATGGATCTTAAAAGAAAGGAGAAAAAAATTTCCAAATTATTTATATTAGACAAAATGATAGAACATGATGGTTCATTAATTCAAACAAATTAAATTCCTTAATGTAAGAGTATCAATATATCAGACAGATCTTACAAACTTACCAAGCAAACATATCTCTACTTTTGATCCACTATAAGCATTTAGTAAATTTTTTCTTGCCACAGCCTCATCTTGCAAAGATTTATAGCTCTTTAATTTTTACATTGCAATGTAGTCCCAGATCCCAGTGGAACTATTCATGTCATTAAATGTAGAGAATACACATGCATCTTTTGCCAGAGTGGGGCCCAATTCTCAGACCAAGCTCCAGATTCAAGTAATAAGTCAATATTTAAGCAGAGGAAAATACTGCCAATTGCCTATATCATTCATTCAGTTACCAGAATGTATGCTAAGGATAAAGGAAGGAAAAACTCCCTGCTAGCAGAGCATGTAGGCAAGCCATTCAAGGGAAGAGGTATTCTGAGTAACAATTGACAAGTTTCAAGTCTGTGGAAATTTTAAAAATGAATATGTAATAGAATGTCTGCTGATTTCAATATAATTCATACTTTCACCTCAACATCTGAAAATACAGACTTTATTCTGTTGCTTTTTTTTCCCCTTTTGTAGTTATAGGCACACTTTTAATTCAATGGAAATGCAATGAAATGTTAAAGGCAAATGTTACAGTAAAAGCAGGGAAATGAGAAGACCTAAACCCTGCAGAAGTAGAATCCTGAGCTAGGAATAAAGAAAAAGTCTTTTATTGATCTTCTATGCCTAAATTCACTTTAATTTGCTTCTGTAACTTAGAAGTTAGGCTGGATTACAGTTCTTGATTCAGACACCTGACTTTGGGTTCCTGTAGTCCCTTTGTAATCGTTCAAGACCTGGTCAGTGTCAGTGTCAGTGTCTAGTCAGTGTCTCCAACAAGGAGAGAAGAGTCATCTCACCATGAGCAGCCATCAGTTCTGGCCATCTGAGCAGCAGCCTCTGCTCCACTGGGCATATTTACTGCTTCTCCATTGGCTCTAACAGGTGCCCAGGCACTTGCTCCTGTTGGCGTCTTCTTGAATGTCTCAGTTTGGACCTGAACCACACCCCTCATTAGTGTCAGTATTTCAGGGATTTTTCTAAACCCAGAGAGAAAAATAAACCCCTCTCAGAGAAAGTTCATCCCCTCCCAAGTAGGTGAAGAACAGTTTGGATATACTGTCTTCCAGGAGTGCTTGCCCTGCTCCCAGCATCACCAGGCAAAGTTTATTGGCTTACTTTGGACAAGACATATTGAAGGAGACTCATCACACTTTAAAAATAGATGGTGATCTCACTTAAACTTCAGATCAGTGAAATAAATCCCACTGCTGGGACTCCCTGGAAAGGCTGGTCCTCAGTATAAGTTTGCTCATCTAAAGTGCTATTTCACTTAAACTAGCATTCAGGCAAGCCTACAGGAGCCTGACTGAATGGCAAGATGAGCAGTGGTCATGTAACCTTAGCTTATACTGGTGGCCATCAGGAGCCCATTTGTTCTTAGGCAAAACCACCATTTTTGCCCATTCCCTGTCTCTGAACATGACAATTTAGTAACTTTACTATAAAATGGATGAGCTTCATTTCCATTTTCTGAAACTTTTGTTTCACCCTCATTGCTATTAACCCCTGCTACTATTTGACTTCAGCAAAAAAGCTCTCATTTCTGTTTATTACTATTTAATTTTGTACATGCTCTTTCCCCTCAGTTTCACTGTACTGATGGGTTTCCCATCGTGCTCTGGGTCTGTAACTAACATCTGTTTCAACAAATCTGGCTGCCCACCATTCCCCCTTCTTTTATGGTCTTTGACAATAGTCAGTAAGCTACTTTCCCTCTCACTGATTACAGCTGCCCTATTTTCTTTTCCCTACCTCCCTAGATGTACTGTCCATATAACTGATGTCACTATGGGGCCATTTTTCCGCCTTATGTAAAATCTCCTTCCCCATGTCCTGCCCTTTCACTGGTTTTACTGCTGCACAGATATGGCTGGGATTTTTTTATGTCTCAAACCCCAAAGTAGTGCTTCAGATCATGTAGTCAGAAACTAGGAATGAATACTGGATGCAATCTCCAAGCCACAAAGCTTATAGACCCTGAGGATCAAATTCCTCCAGAACAGATATAAAAAACTGATGGAAGCCAATGGTTTCACTGCTTAGGCATGGAGGCATGCTGCAGACAAAAGAAGGTGATCTGTCTTCTCTGTCTACAACTAACATTGCCATTAAATCATAGAATTGTAGAATGGCTTGGGTTGGAAGGGGCCTTAAATATCACCTATTTCCAACCCCCCTGCCATGAGCCGTGGTGCCTTTCACTAGGCCAGGTGGCACAAAGACTCATCCAACCCAGGTGAAGCATCTTGCACTTGGTCTTGTTAAACTCCAAGAGATTCCCATGGGCCTCCTTCTTGAGCTTGTCCACGTCCCTCTGGATGACATCCTGTCCTTGAGGTGTGTCAACAGCATCACTCTGCTTGGTGACATCTGCTGAGGGCGAAATTTGCTGAGGGTGCACTCAATCCCTTTGCCTATGTCATTTATGAAGATATTAAGTAACACTGGTCCAAATTCAGACCTCTGATGGTAACTGGGACTCTGAGCCATAGACCGCTGCCCTCTGGATGCAACTGTCTGACCAATTCCTTACCCACTCAACAGTCCACCCATCAAATCCGCCTCTCTCCAATTTACAGAAGAACATTGTTGGGGATAGTGTCAAAGCTACCGATTTCATTTTTCTGAACTTTACAGAAGTTCAGATAAATGAAATCTGTAGCTCTTCCCTTGTCCACTGATGTAGTCACTCCATCATAGAAGGCCACTGGGCTGGTCAGGCAGGACTTGCCCTTGTGAAGCTGTGCTGGCTGTCTCCAATCACCTCCCTGTTCTCCACGTGCCTTAGCACAGCATCTAGGAGGGATCTGTTCCATGATCTTTCCAGCCACAGAGGCTGAGACTGATAAGTTGATAGTTCCCTGGGTCATCCTTTCCACCCTTTTTAAAGATAGGTATAAAGTTTCACTTTTTCCAGTCATCTTAGACTTTATCTGACTGGGTGAGTTACATCAATATCTACTTAATATAATGGTTTCTTTTTGCTAGCTTTAGTGCAACTGCTTTGATAAAATTGCTTTGATATAGTGCCCTATAATACAATATCCTATCTATTACTAGTAGTTTCAGCTCTTACACTGAGAGGTAAATAATTCTGATTGAGATATTTTGTCTAATCATTTGTAATGATACATAATTCATTTTATATAAATATATCTGATTTACCATCTTTAATCCTGCAGGACAAGGTTCCTTAAACCATTGACAGCTTGTGGCTGATTGGACCCAGGCTCCTCTCTCAGAATGAGTTAAGAATGCAAAGGGCTCCTTTCTGCACTTCATGGTTCAACAACAGGGCTTCTCTAGCTAACTTTGTCTAAAGCTCCCAAGCCTACTGGTGACAAAGGGTGGGAAGACCTTTTCATGACTTGCCAGTGGATTTTCAGGAAGAAGGTTCACCACATTTTGGAATTATAAAGTCCTGTTTCCAATTATTGAAATCTGAGCAGACAAAAGTGCAAGGAGACACTGCTGCACTGTAACTCAAGCTGTGCTGAACATCACATCTCACCATCTGCCTTTATTTCCACATCTGTTCTTGAAAAGAGGGACTTCGTAATGAACTATGAACAAAAAAAGGGCACACATCCTAAAACTGGATGGGTGTGGACAGATCCTGAAGCAAAGCCCTTAGACCTTTATGGCATGTCACTTAAACCAGAGAAAATGCCCTTCCAAAAGAAAAATGGTTCAAAGCAAGCAGTATCTGAACATCTTCTGCAGTTATCAGTGCCAGAGGTGTATTTCAACAGTCCAAAAGTCTGCACTTCTGGGAAAGATATGAAATTGTGGTGTGACACTCTAAAGAGAGAGGCTGAAACTAAGGAAATATTTTTGGTGTTCCAGAGTTAGAAAGAAGTTTTCAGGTCTTTCAAAATCTTCACAGTTTATTATTACTTACTGATTAATAAACTAGCAGTTACGTAAATGACCAGCCAGTGAAGTAGCTAACTTGGAGTAGATTTAGTAAAGTACAAGTTACACTTATCCTCTGTACATAGTTTCTGAAGTTTAAATTAAAGTCCTGGGTCCACTGAATTGATAGAAATTTTTTAACTGATCCCTGTAGTGCAAGATTTCACCAGCTGTTCTGTTTGTTCAGACAGGTATTGAATTCTTGACTTTGAACTTAGGTTTTGCCATACTAGCTTTAGAGTGTTTCAAATGCACATAAAAACCTGAAAAGTGGGAATATCCACTATGTCCACTTCAAGCTTCCACAGCAAAGTCAATTACAGCAGGTATATAATTCTCAGAAATACTGGTAGTTATATCCCTTTCCAATATTGAACAAACAAAAAATGCATACTAGTTGTAGAGTTAGAGCAAATCCCTGTCTCCTGAAAACTGCTTCCAAGCATGGAAATTACTTTTTTTTCTTATCATTCTTATCATTTTACAAATACAATATCTCTACAACTGCCACAGTCAAAAAGTAAAAAAGTCCTTCTGCAATAATGCAAACAGCAGATTCTGCCATTTGAACTCTCATATACAAGTAGAATTTATTTAAAGAAGAAGGACAGACTGATATTATAGATTTACACATAGGCAATTTGCGATGTCTTAAGAGCTCAAGTCAACAGAAGTTGAATATTAATGTAGCTTTTTTATTGCATTTTCCAAGAATAATTATAATAAACTTACACTGACTGAAAAAAAAATCATCTTCGTGACTTTTACATGGCACATTAGTGCTGCTTCGTTGGCAGGCAGTAATTTGTTAATCCAAGGTGGTCAAATTATTGTGATTTATGTAACTGTACTCTTTTCATGTAACCACTGTTGAATATCAATTACTTTATACCTGATATTTAAGTTTAGACTTGGGACAAGCCATCTCTCCCACATGGAACAAATGTGGCTCAAAATGCCTGGATAACTTGATTTTTCTGATTCTTTTGTCTCTTATTTGGGGCAAGTCACCATTTCAAGCAACTTTTATGAAGCAATGTTTGCAAATGTGAGGTGCTTTGAAACTGACAGTGATGAGTGCCTCTAGCAGTCTGAAATTACAGATTAGACAAAGATCTGTCATAAGTCTCCATAAATGTACTCTTCCTTATCTCAACTTAGATAAAAGTGGCAACTACTAGGACAAACAGGAATTTGTTGGATGCTTTTTACTATATCCTTGAAAAATCACGGTGAGTGCAAGGATTGCCTGCTCTGCATGGATGAAGATCACTACTTTTTGCAAATAACAAGAATTTGGAATAGCAAAAGCAGAGCTGAATTCAGGACTTCAAGACTTACATACCCTAGTGAGACTTCCCACGGATTGAGAGGAACTGACTATTTGGGCTACAAATAGTCCTACTTAATAACAGTATTTTTTCTCTGTGACTTTGCACCAAAGCAGCAGCTCTTACTTTTTAGGCCATGTTTCCATCACTGGCAGCTAGGTAAACACCAAGATTCCTTAAGTTGCACCAAAACTGCAGCGCTGGCTCAGAAAAGACCCAGTGCTCCTCACATGCCCATCTCTCCTTGGCACAGTTGGCTTTCCAGGGGCAGAACAAGAGGGCTGGCAGAAGAAGAGATGAGGAAAAAAAAGGTAGGCATCCTCCATGCACCCCAAGGTGCTGCCTGGGTGTAGCTGGGAATCACCCCTTGGAGCTCTGATGCACCTCAGTACCAACAACAGATGCCCCATAACTCCGGGTGAACACTAAAACTTTTAAACACATAGTCTCTGTAAAACTCCACATGCTGCTGAGGGCACAGGCTCAGAAGTGACAAGGGTACAGAACTGAGCCCTAGGGACAGCTCAGTGCTATCGCCATTACTGCTGTCTGTACTGTAGCAGCAATATTGACAGCAATCAGATCAGATCCCTTGCACTGCACTGTGTGTGGATGCACAAGATGGCAGTTTTCCACCCAGGAAGGTTTTGTGTTCTAAATTTAAATGAGATCTCATTTATAAATAGCAACAGAACAATGTCGGTTAAATAGTCTCCTTTGCCAGCATCATGATGATTCCAAATTGCATCAATGGAAGCAGAGAAAATTAACAGCTTTGCCTTAATCTTTTGTATGTTATGTTGGGGAACTTGTCAATATGACTCCATTCCCAGCACTTCTATTCCTGTAATTTGAAGTAATAAAGCCCTCAGAATAGAACAGAATGTCCACAAAGACAAACTATCTAAACCAGAAATGGCAAGAGAATTAAGGTTAAAAGTTCAAAGTTGATGGTACTGCCCATCTGCCCACAGCACCTGCTGGGATTGACTGTGCTTCTTGAAAATAAACAAAAAACCCCCAAACCAGAAAACTAGAAATCACACAAGGCAAAAGTAAGAATTAACTTTCTTATTTTGTAGTGGAAGTCCCCTACAGTTAGATATTGACTCCTTTTCTTTAGCAGTTGGATGCATCATGCTATACAACTTGGCTTCAGCATGCTGCTCACCAGGAAGTGTTGGTCTCCATTATATTACTGAAGCTTATGAAGGCATAGTTAAATGTCATGTAATACTAGATGGCTGCTCAAAAGTTCATTGTAGGCACCCAGGAAATCCACACAGATAGCGTTCAGAATAGCAGGAGTTACTAAGTGCACCACTAGGAGCAGCACCAACAGCAATGCAGGAAAACAACTAAAAAGAGAATAGGTCTGATGTATTGCTGCACTACCCGAGTTTCACATGACTCTTCTACCAGCAATTTCCCCAGGAACTGGTCCAATTCCATTTTGCTGGACAGAGTTAGAGTGGTTTTAGGCAGAGTAACACAGCAATGAATCAAATTTTCTACAAACTCCCATTATAGATTCCTCCCTGTCAGAAACCAGGAGGAAATATGAGATACCTTCAAAAATAACTGCAAAGCGATATCTTCACAGTGATCATACATTAAGAAAGAGGAGCAAAATGCTTACTGAGGCAAAAAGAGTGGAAAAAAGTTACTTTCATTACCAAAGTTGTGACATATAGTAGAGATTTGAGGAGATAAAGCATTTCCTTGCAAAGTAACTACATGCATATATTCTGAGAACCTGACTGCTCAAATGCAGAGGTGGACTCTGTTGCAGCCTCCATGAGGCAGAGCTGCACTATATATTAAAATTATAAAATAACCCAACACAACACAATCCACTATGCAGGTTGTAAGCTGCCACAGGCTCAGGCTTGCTGGGAAGGCTAAAGCCACAAAGGCAGGATCAGCACCCAGGAGGCTGCTGTCCTTATTGTCAACAGCATTTCAGAAGGCACCTGGGAAAGACTGAGTTGTATTCTTGTTCCCATGGGGGGTTTTTTGTGGGTTTTTTTGTTTGTTTGTTTTGTTGTTGTTGTGGTGGTTTTTTTTGTTTGGTGGTTTTTGTTTGGTTGGTTTTTTTCTTTTTTTTTTTTTTTTTGCTTTTTTTGGCTGTTGGTTGTTTGTTTTTGGGGGTTTTTTGTTGTTGTTCTTGTTGGGGTGGTGATGTTTTTTTTTTTTCTTTTTTTTTTCTTAATTTTGTTTACTACAAATAGTATGTATCTAGATATGAGAGAGGAATATGTAACAGTTTATTACTAGCCACTAAGGGTAAAAAATCTTATTTTTAAAGCATTCTGGTGAAAACAAGTAAAGGCAAATATCAGAACACAAATAAAAAATATCATATATAGGAAGGTTTGTAGGATTTGAAATCAAAGCCAAAGGAAAAATATGATGAAAGATGCAGAGCTATGGTGACCTCACATTCAAAGGAAGAGGACTTCTGATAATGGAGAACAGGAGTGAGACTCAAAAAAAAAGGGGGTTTAATATTAGCACCCATACCACAAAGTTTATTAGGGTTAACAAAATGGTATAAATGTGAATATGAAAGGAGAGATCCTAGAATGGAGAAGAAAAATGGGAGGAGAGAGCCAGGTTAATTAAATAAGGCAAACTTTAACAAACGGGAAATACTGTGGGTATTTACCACAGTTTCTCTGAACCTAGGGGTTCAGAGAAATTTATTCTAGAATTTGGATGAGTTAAGTGTCCTACTTGAAGCACGTCACCTTTCCAGGGGTCTGGCTGGGCACCATCCACCTGCTTTTTTTTTTAGGCTGGGCACCACCCACCTGCCCAGCCTAAAAAAAAAATCACACCTAAACTCTTGGTTAACAGCTATACACATTCTGAACACAGCCTGATGTTTTAGATGTTTTGGGGTTTTCTGATGTTAAGCCTTAACCAGTGTGGAATCAAACATTCCTTCCTGGAAATACTACATTGCCCTTTTTTTTTTTCCCCAGTTTCTTGTCCTGGGCTTCTGTTTGCCCAGATATGATACATCATCATTTAGAGAACCTGTAGAATGAGGGCAATAGCTAGATCCTTTGAAATGGAATGAAATAAAGTTAAATATTTATTGCAGTATGGGAGGAGTGTGCATGGTATGAGAATATACCAAGGTCTTGGACAGAAAACGAACACTGTCAGAGTTTCTATGTGTAATCAGAATTTATTCTTACATCTCCAATTAAGTACACTGAAGTAGTTTTTTGAAGTTCTCTTTTGTTTTTTAAGGTGAACCCCTAGGAATTTGCGAGTATCCCCTAGGAATTTGCGATGGACCAATAACCTTTGCATTCGATGTGAGGAAGCATTGAGACTGTTTGCCAATGCAACAGAAAAAGCAAACTAACTAAAAAATGAAACCAAGCAAAATCAAAATAAGAAAGTTTGAAGTTTAAAGTTATTAAAAAGAAATAAAATCAAATGAGCTGTTTGAAGAGTTCAAATTTTAGTGCTTCTATTAAGCCAATGATAGCAGCATAGTCAATGAAGAGAAGTACATTTAATGCATGTACAGAAGATAATTTTATAAAGGGCTAGCATATATTCTTTCTGTAAGAGAATATTCTAACAGTAAAACAAAACAAAACAAAATTTTTGAGAATCATTGGCTACCACAAGCAGGAAACATATACCCTTTTTTTCCATAAGGAAATATTATGCAAATGCTATCTGAAATTCACACACTTGTGATAATGACTGCAGGTATTCTGCCTTTTTTGCATGTTTTTTGGTTGGTGTTTGTTTGTTTGTTTATTTTGATAAGGAATAATCTGGCAAATTTTAATAGCAAGCTTTGGTTTTCAGAACAAAGTCCCTGCTGGCCCCCTTTGAGTCATTAGTTTTTTAGGCAGATGAATAATGAAAGGATACCTTTTGTTTTCAGAATGTTATACAAAATTAAACAGGACTACAAGGTGCAAACCATTCCAGGCTTGACTTCTCAGTGTCAATACTCATTCATATATCATGTTTAAAATGCTTGGGTTGGAGAGAGAATGAAACAGATTTCAGATATATTGCTAGACACATGTGAGATTATGCATATGATAAATCCGCCTAAAATTCAAAGTCACTTTCAAATAAAAGACATTAATGCAAACCATGCAACACACATGTGAATCTCCTCCCACAAAAAAGACAGAAAATAAATGAAAAAAGTAATAAAAGCTCTCCTAGTTCTTGTGACTTCTTTGTGCCCATTCACAAGGCTCCTTTTAAATTTATAATATTAACTTCCATAAGGAAACCTCAGAAGGAAAAGGCATTCTGTCTTCAGCAGCAGGGATATAAAGGCAAGGAGCACAGGGAATTCATGAGGAATGAGCTATATTAACCTTCTCTGTCTCTAGTCTTCTCTTTTCTCTCAAAAGAAAGGAGGAGATTCAAGGTTAACAGCTTCTCCATTGGCAATACAACATCATTCCTGGTCATAAGAACTTTAAATGTCCACCCTCACAGATTAGCCAGTATTAAACAGTTAACGAGTCAACCATACTAATTTCCATACTAATATGCATGATTTTTTAATTATCATTTTCATCAACAATATTTTCCCTTTTCTAATATTTTTTTTTTTAATTTGTGACTGGCTAAGATGACCAAGTTATCTGATTTGTAGGCATTTCCCGATTACTTTGGAATTCCCAAATCAAATTGTGTTAACTGGTGAACCTTAACCACCATAAATCAGAAAGCCCTGGTAAACTGAGACATGCATTGCAGTTTCTTCCACCCACAAACACCAGTAAGATTCCTGGGGGTCCTACAAAGCAAACCAGCAAGGAATAATCCTTGGTGAGTTACGCCAAATATTTCAGTTGCAAGTGGGAAAAGGGTGTGGAATAGCCTTAGGCTTCTAGAATTGTACATTCATCAATTGAAAAAATAAAAAGTAGGAAAAAAGGAGAGAGATAAAATCAGTTTGTCTGACCAAAGCATGCGTAAAATACAAAGCAAATTCAGTGTATATGCCTTGTCAAAACTGGCAGCAAGAGAACACAAAACATTGTCTTAACAATTTTAGGTCTATTAGGAACAGCTGAAAACCAGCACATTACAGGGGATATTTGCTAAGAGCAAGCCAAAGATTATTGTGATGGCAAGCAATAAAAAACTGAAACTGCTTCCATACATGGGAAATTATTTTCAATTCACTAATTCCATAGGTTTGCTCAATCTTGATAAAACATAATGGGAAACTGCACACAGACTAGATAAAAAACATGATGAAATTTACTTTTGTGTAGCAATGCCCATAAGTAGGACCCCTGTAGAGCTGGTTATAGGACTAACAATCAATAGAAAGCTCTCCTCCAGATTCATTAAAGTAAAGCCTCACAACAGAACTTAAAGTAAACCCAACTTTTTTCTTCTTACTTCAGAGCCATTTTACTTGTAGTTTCCATTCTAAGCTCCTCCCTGGTAAAGAAAGAATTAATGAAACTCCATAATAGTTTCAATGTCTTGACAGGTTTATTAGCATTCAAAAGCTTTAAATGAGGAATGCAATTACAGTTCTCATGATGCAGCTGATTAAGCCTACAAACCACTTCAGTTCCACTTAATTTTTACTTTAAGTGGACAATGTCCAGCACAGGAAATCCTGGTTACTGCTGCTGACCACGACTATTTCCGCTGCAGAATGCAGCTGCTATGGACTCTTGGGCTCTTAAAGGATTAGTTATGCCTTGAGATACAAATAGGTTGGAAAGTTGCTGCAAAAGTAAGGTCACCTTACAGAACAACATTTCCCCAATACATAATATAGTTGTGTACACATAACTACATGAAAAGTGAATTGTGCTAAAAGACCAACTTGATTAGACCACATAAAGAGTGTTTTCCTGTGAAACAGGATTATATAAAGAGCAATATGAAATTAAAATAGTACATAGACACCACAATGAGCACCGTGCAGAAGAGTCCACCTACCATATGCGATTCCAGTTGCAAATTGTTTCTTCTTTAATCGTCTCCTCCCTGAGGCTTTGTGCATATTGAAACACATGAACGTAACCCCCCAAAATGCCTAGCACAACACAAATGCTAGCAATTATCTGTTTCTTTCAATTTTGTTTAGTAAAAGAAGTTAAAAATCAGTCCTGCTGTTTTTCACCCACTCTGCACCAGATGAGTCCTGCAAACACCAACAGGCCTCTTTTCTCATGTGACAGGTTGGTAGAGAATGCGGAGAACTCAACAACCAAGGCTGTAAGAGCAAGAATGTGGGAGCCTGAGTGGAGCAGAAATAGAAATTGTATCACTGTCACACACAGCCAACAAGAACACTCAAATACCAAGTTGGTAAAAAGGTCATAACCCATGCCATGTATGCCAAAGCAGGACCGTGAAGGACTTTTCAAATGCAGCAGTGGGTACAGCCATGGCCTTTGAAGGAGAGAGACTACCATGGCTTCTGTGGTAGATGAACAGGCAGTACATTTGTGTCCTCATGTCTAGACATGGGAAGCTTTTAAGAGTGTTTTAAGTAAAGCTGTGTAAGTTTCTGAGAGTCTTGGGTGGAGTGGATTGTTTATGGGGAGGGAGGAGTTAACAGGGAGGGTGGCCTGGGCTGGAGGAATGCTGGGCAGCTAGTGAGAGCAATGTGAAGATAAGAGCAGGGCATTAGGGCAGGATAAAAATGCTGTGGGGATCACACTGGGGAATACAAGGCTGGGGAGTATATCTTTGCTGCACAAGGGCTAAAACCTGCTCCTGCTAGGAGAGGATGGTGAGGGTGGGAGGAAAGACCAAAGAAAGAAGTTTCAGATATCACATAATGTAAGAGGAAAAGAGAAAACTGAGTTGGCTAAGGTAACTGTTACAAGTGGTGCTGGATAAAACAGAGTGGAGAGGAGAAGGTGAGGATCGTAACTCTCACAGGAAGACAACTGAGAAGCTTACACAGAAATGACAGGTAAAATGGGTAGAGCAGTACAAGTCAGAGGACAGCTAGCCAGGTCTTGATGCGTGGCACAGAGGGGTTTGGAATGATCCCTGTCTATTCCTGACCTGGTACTCCTTCTTGTGAAAACAAATCACCCCCAGCTGACCAATGCAGATCAAAATCACCTGCCTGAAACAGCCTGTGCAGCCACAGAATGGTTCATGTGCAACCCACATGAAACACCAGCCACAGCGAATTAGCTGTGCGTTCAGTCAGAGATGAGATGTGTTAAAGCAGCTGGAAATGGTGTCTGCAGGGCTTTTCTTGAAAGAACAAAAGCCATATGGGTCCACAGTCACATGTTAAATGCAACTATTGTCTGTGCTTATTAGATGGGTGCCAGAGGGAGATACAGTCCGGTTAGGGTGAGCTAACATTCAAAACCTCAGCGCTGGAGGATTCACTCATCCGTTGCACGTGATTATGGGTCCTTTGAACCCTGCTGACACAAACAGTCTGGATTCAGAAGGGCAGGTTGGCATGGCTCGCAATACTCTCCAGGAGGGAACAGACCTCAAGGAACCTAATAAGAAGGAGAAGGCAAATATGTACAAAAGTAAAAGATACAAGCAGTTTTAATGCTTGTTAATACAGGCCCTGAAGATACACAAGCAAGTGGAAAGTAAAGACAAGATGGACCCCTGCAGTTCTGTATATGGGGCTTGACTGCAGGATAGCACAGAGGGTTTTTTGTATTTTTATTTTCCCAAGAATTCTGCATGAGTCATGAAAATGGCAGTGGAATTAGAATAATTGTGTTTCAAATTAAAAATTAAATGCCCGGGAGAAGATACAGCCAAATGGAATAAGAAACCAAGAACCACCTTCACGCATAAGTTGGCAAAACTGTATGCTAGAAATCAAAGAGATCTCAAGACCCAAGTGTTGAAACCAAGAGCAGGTGATCTCCAGCAATATGAAAGCAACAATTTCAGCTCCACTATCTGAGGAATATTTGGACTTTAAGATTGGGCAGAACCACTTGCTCAACCCTTTGGGAGACAGCAGATTCAGGTATAATTAGCCAGGAGATACTTCTAGCACCAACCCTACTGTAGATGTAAGGAGTAGTTCTAGCTTGTTGAGAGAGTTTGCTGCTGTTACTGATGTCTTGAAATATACTGGGTGCCTGACACAACACAGCTTGACAAGTCTTTGGGTAGGGGTGATAGTATTGTATGCAGCAAGACAGGAGAAAAATGACAGTTTAAGTAATGATCTCTGGCTGAGAAAATTATCTTAGTCTGGGTCTCAGTAATAATTGTTTGTGCAGGGGTAATGCAGCAACAGAAAGCCCTGCAGCAATCTTGGTTGCACAGTGGTGAGTGGCAGTGAAAGCACCAGCTGAAACACCCCAGGCATGAGTGGCAAGAGAAGTTGGCACACATATGCTCAAGATAAGTTGCTGTAGAAGGATTAATACATTTAAATTCAGATCCGAAACCACAGAAATCACATGAACGTCCAAGTGAGGCTAAGAAAGGGTTGTGACCCACTATTATTAGCCCAGTGGTTATGGAGTACTAGTTCAATGACCTAGCTTATGTAATTAACCAGTGTATCAAAGAGTGATGAAAGGATCTGGAGTCTGGCTTTCAGGGCAGTAAACACTGCCACTCCACAAGAGGACCTTGTGCTGTTAGACTGCCAAAACCCATGGCCACAGAATTACAAGAACAAAAGCAACTTTCAGTCATGGACGTATAAATCTTTTTTTTTTTTTTTTTAATTGGTCTGTTAGTGGGGGTGGGGTTTTTATTCCTTCTCCACAGAAGGTGTGGCTGGTATAAGTTTGTTTCCATATTTCAAGGGACGCAATATGACTTCATGTAAATTCCTTGAGTTTCACAATGATATTCCAGTATGCCAAGACATTCACACCACCTGAATGAGTGAAAAATTAATACATGAGTGAAGGAAAAGCTAAATATCATAGATGCTGTAGTAAGTGTCTGTTCGTTTGTTGAAAAATTTTACACTTCTTGTAACTAAGAATGTTCATATATCATTCATACACACAAAATTACGTGTTAGGGTAGTAAGGAAAAAGAGACAGAGCATTCTGCACCGCCCATAATTCCTGTGACTGCTAAAGGAGTTTAGTATATGATTTATACAAGGAATAAAACCCTTAGCATCATTAGAAATCTACTGATTTCAATACCTAAAATATCTCTCAAAATTACTCTTCTGCGTTTAAGAGCAGGAAGAAAGTTTTATACAGCAAATTATTTAAAACTAATTTCCTCAAAGTACATACAGCATGAAAAAGAAATCAGTCTTTCCATATCTTTGTTCAGAATTAAAATCATCAGCCTTGGATGACTTCTTATTACTCGATTTTGCAACCAGCAAATGTAGTGCACAGGAACTAGTCATTGAAAATAACAATTTGGCTTTTTGTAAAGCAATTGACACTGCAGTTATCTGAATGGCTGCTTGATAGGAACTGCTTGCAACCTACCCTGGTTTCTGCTTTTCCAGAACAGATTCTTATGGAGTTACAACCCAAACTTCATCTCAATGGTAAAAATTAGACTGGAATATTTTAAGAATTGCAATGTTAGTGTAACTGAACAGCTTAAAAAATCAGTAATAGCACCTGTAATTTAGCATTTGAAGTTACTAAGAGTTTTTAAAATAGCACAGAACAAAAGGCAGCTTAAATGAAGCAAGCTAGTAGTAATACTAGAGTGACATTTGAACTTAAATTTCTGGTTTACGCCTGTATTTTCATTAAAATTGATAATCTTTCTCAAAGGCTCTGTAAATTGCTGGACCGCAGAAGGTTCAAGGACAGCATTGAGAGTTGAGCCTGCCTGTGTGAGGATGATCCTGTGCTGAACAAACAGTAACCAACCAGCTGCCAACTGCAGCTTCTCTTTAGGGCTGACCCTACCCTTTTTTGCTGCTCTTTTACTGATGACTTTGACACACACTTCTTTAAGAGAGTGATAATAGAGCCAGGTATACACAGCTGCAGTGAGACAGCACCAGAACACCCCTGTGGCTGGAACATGGAAGACATTTACCCCGTGTGGGCTGGGGAAAAGAGGAAAGATACAACACGAGTGCTCATGCTGGGGCTCAGGGCACTTGTGGGCGGCTGAACACTGGGCCGCAAGCAGAGCCTTTGCCCTCAGCACAACAGATCCTCATGGGCTGTGGGCGGCCTCCTGAAGGCACCCGTGGTGCCCTGGGCTTGCCTCACTGCCCTGTCTGGGAGGGACAGTGAAACAGCAGGATGACAGACAACGAGCTAAAGAGTTGCTACTTATTCAAAAATCCACGTACGTATTTAGGGTAAACTTCAGTGACCAAGGTTTTTCCCTTTATGCCATTTTTCTTTCTCTGCTAAGCTGAAAGACAAGGGTGTCTATGCTAAGACGTGAAGGCAGCTGGGCATGGCTGGGGAAGAGAGAAGTCACTCTGCACTTCCCTGCATCAGCAGGTGAGAGGGCTTTCAAATGTCAGTATTCTCATCCTTAATGACAGCAGCCTCTTTGAAAGGCTTTTTGACAGCTGCTCGATGCAAAGGGAGGATTCTTTCCTATTCTATCTAACACTTTAGAGCACCATACTTTGTGAAAACTGAAAATACTTTTCAGTTACAAAATAATTTTTTCTGTGGTTTTCCAAATCATAGACAAAGGAAAATTAATAAGATAGACCAATTATTCCCCACATTATACAAGAAAAAAAAAAAGATCTTACAATAGTAAGATGGCCACTTACAATGCCCACTGGTAATTTCGGTTGATCTGTGATCAGGTATAGAATGTTGGGTCTGTGTTTCTTCACCCCTCATGTAATTTGAATAGCAATGACATAGCTACTGCACTTTAATGCTGCCTTGGTGATGAATGAAATTAAAAGAATTGCCAGCAAAACGTGCATCATCTATTCTAGGGACACCTTGTTTCTTCAGTGGTTTTAAAACTCAATTTTTAAATGCATTAAGTTTAGTCTAATCTGTAAAACAGCACTTCCAAGAGCAAAGTTTGTACTGGAAAAGAAAGCAGCCTGATCTTTTCCAAATACATTAAACTCAAACCACTATGGAAAATTATAGCAACCAGGAGCGTAAACAATCTGTCTGCTCAATAAATATCCTTGAAGACTACCACCTAGAAACTTTCAAGCTCTTCCATCCCATACAAAATACTGCTTTAATGTACTGAAGGAGAAAAAGTGGTTTAAATGAACTTTCATTAAAATCTTAATTAGTTAAAATACATTTAATTTTCATTCATCTTCTCTGTTAACTATTATGAATGTTTTTTCTTTAATTCAATTTAAATTTTTTCTCTTGCTTCATATGTTCTCCTGATGAATTCACTTTGTGGTGCTTATAGGCTTAAGTGCAGACTTCACCACAGGACCTTTTCTGGTGCTGCTATCAGCTGTGAATCCCATTCTCACATGCATCACCAACTAGCAGTGTAAGGGCAGCTTGACTCCAGATATCTTCATTCACAGAGCAGAAAGCATTTGATAAACTCAAGATACTTCCACTTAGTCTCTGATCTGGAACCTCCACGCTGTGTGTGTACACAGCGCAGGCTTTTATGCCAGCGAATGATAAAGATGTTCAATAGGCTCCTGTTTTAATAGATGTTCAAGTCCTACATCAGCAGCAGAAGTATAAAGTCCAGTGTAATCTTATGGCAAAATCCATTATTTAACCTTAGGATTTCATGTACTGCACCACTTCAGCTTTACCATTGCAGTCTATGAGGTAATAATAGTCATTTCAGTGAAATTGCAGCCTTGCGAAGCTCTGCCACAAACACAGTCTTCTTCACTGTAATACAAGATTTACAAGGCAATATATAGAACTGAAACATTTTAAAACCTGTTGAGGATGTTTGAGGCAAGAGAGCACTTTACAATAGTTAATGGTAGCAGATGGATGACAAAAATGAGTCATGATAATGTGAGTTTTCTGTAGAGGTGTGGGCAAAACAGATGTTAAGTCTCTTTTTTCTTAATACTCCAACAGATATTTTTTCCCAGTGTCTTCTTTAACCCAGATCTCTTTCCAGTACAATTTCCCTTTGCTCCTGCTGCTCTCTGCACTGGAGGGCAGATGCTGCTCCCTTACTCCCAGTCCGCTTGCCATTAAGCAGGTTGGGTTTCTCATGGGGTTGCAGGTCCCCACATGCACACAGGTTGCCCAGCACAGGAACAACAGCTTATGGTGTTGACCCAAACCATGTGTCATGCTTTTGTGTCCTTTCCTGCTCTCACAGCCTGAATATTTAAGAGGAGAAAGTAAAACACTGTCCTGGTCTACCCAGGAGCCAAGGAACAGCTGCCTAGTGGTGTCACAAACCATCTCACCAGCACCTCCCTCCCCTTCTCTTGCAGATGCTTCATCTTATCAAAGGCCTGCTTTCCTTGTTCTGTAATATACTCTACAAGTTAATACCCACAAGCCACCCTTAGATCAGCAATGAAAGGAAACAACCATGAGGAAATGGCTGATCCAAATCCTCGAAGACAGTGGGTTTTGTACCTTATTGTTTGGGTTTGGTTGGTTTTGGGAGTTGTTTGTGTTACCTTTTTTTTTCTTTTCGTTTGCATTGTTTGGCCTCTGGAAGCAATGCACATATTTTGTATTCCTCATGTCTGACATGAAATAGCAGTAACTTGATATGAAGGACATCTTGAAATATTCTGCCTTTGTGAATATGAATGTAGGAATCTGCAGAAACTGTGAATGAACATTTACAACAAACTGTGAGCCTCCTACTGATGCACTCAGATACAAAACAGGAGGCGAGAGAGGGAAGGAAAAGAGATGAATTTGTTTTCCTAGCAAACAGCTGTCTTCTTTAACAGAAGAAACTAAAAAGAAAACAGTGTGTGAAGAGGCCAAAAGCTGCATTAATTACACTATTTTTAGATGCTACAAGCACAATTTTGATAAACACTCTAAACTGTGAAAAAAATGTACTGTCAATGCAATTAAGTCTTTTTCATGGTGCAGCATCATCAATGCATGTGCCTGCTGAGAATATATTGTAGGCTGTGCAATGCAGTTTCCCTTTGATTAATGATTCAAGGCAATCAGTAGGGACCATACCAACTCCTGGGGGATGCCACAGCAAGCAAGCACAATGTCATCATTTAATTTCTTCTCTTGACCTACATTACAGAGTGAAGACTCAGTCACTATTAAGGGCCAAATTCCAGACATGGTTACAGAAAAGCAACTCCCACAGGGTTAAGACTAACATGTACAGAGCTTAGGAGAAAAACTTGTACTGGAGACTAATTCTTGGATATTTGGAGGGATGCTAACTATTTGTTTATTTAGATCAAGTGCAGGATACCGAAAGGTGACAGATTAATCCTTAAGCTACCTTTAATGGCCAGGCTGCTGTGAGTTATTCATACCAGAAAAGCAACTCCTTCAGCCAGGAAACTGCTAGATCTTGTTTCTCAGCTAGTTAGTATTTCTATTTAGCCAAAGTATGGCATTAAAGCTGGTGTTCGAGAAGGACAGACCTGGAAGTCAGCCTGAAATAATCCTTTTTGCTGGAGGCAGCCAGTAGTGACATCAGTCTGTCAGCTGCATTGCTCTCCTTCAGTGACATGAAGTCCTCCATTTCACGCCAGTGGGCAGTGACCATATTATCTCATGAAGAATTCAGAACTGAGTGAGGTAACACTGCAGATTTGGTTTCATAGCCTTCAGCACTTAGAAAACACTAGGAAGCTCAAAATGCTATAGCACCTCCTTCAAACATCATTTTCTACTGTTTGGGAAGCAAAACTGCCCTCTGCTTCCTGAACCAGCTCTCTGTACAATATTTATTCTTTCCCAAGGACTCAGTTATTGTCTTCAAGTACATCATTGTTTCAAGCAAGGATAAGTGAAAGGCCAACATTAGCAACGTTGCCAACAGCAGTGCTACTCTGACATGCTGAAATTTTCTACAGCGAGGATAAAGCTCATCTGCGCTAGAGGCATAATTTTCTCCAGGGCTAACTGTTTGAAATGCATTTCCTGAATATCAAAAGGGCATCTCTATGTGCAAAAGCTATTTTCAGCTTTGACTTAATTTATAAACTCAAAGCATCTCCACTATTTTCATTTTCCCATAAGGAATGGATGCAAGAATAGACATGATGGATGCTAGTCACAATACTTTCTGAACTCCAGAAAGCTGCCCAGACACTTCAGAATGAAAATTTACATGATATGAAATGGAACAAAAGAATATAAATGCTTTGATACATGGGATTGCAGATGAGAGTAATTCTGGCTGTAGTGGAAATTGTCATTTTAAGCAGCTTCACTGGGTTGTTAAACAGGAACACACCTACCAGTGGAAGCTTAATATTTTTGCTAAGTAAAAGTAGTATAAAACTTTCTACTTTTCCTATCTTTAAAGGTAATAATTTAAATCCCTATGATGTTGCTTTTGAAATGTCCACAGAGTCATGTACGCTGAAAACTGACTTCAAATTTGTGAATTGCCACCCATTAAGTACTTCCTCTGAGTACGGTCATAAAAAAGATCCAGAACAAAACAGTACACTCTGTTCTTGGGAAGCCCACAAGGAGCTACTTCTTGCCTAGCATAAAAGAATTCAGACAGTAATACTACTACTCTGAGGAATGCCTAGTAAATTTGAAATTGACCAAAACTTGCAAAGACATGTATTATTTGGAGCCTTAAAAAGAAATTTGTACTTTCAACTCTTAGTGCATAAGAAAGTTGATTTTAAATTTGCTAAGTCACAGCATCTTTTATGTACTTATAGGCTGTTCATCAGCTATCATGGGCTGCCATGGTTTTCCTTACCTTCCAGAGACAGTTTAGTACCTGCACCTTTCCAAATGGAGCGGCACATAAAGCTCACTGTCTCACAGAAAGTCTTGAATTAATCTTTTAAGCTTTATATGTTACATAAACCCAGTTATTTCTGTTGCTGAATCCATATAACTGGTATGTACTTCTTAAACTACTAACTCTTCTGAGCTAATTAAGGGGAATTAAGTCCTTTTATAAACATAAGGAATAAAAATACAACTTTCATTTTATTTTTCCCATCCTCATGTATCTATCTCTCTTTTCATAAAGAAGTGTTCCATTATCCCTGAAAACAGTAAAACTTTTAGCCCTCAAAATCTAGATTTCAAAATCCTTCAAGCACCTGGAACTGTGCTTCCAAGTTCAAGCAGTACTGGTGCGAGACTGAGAGAGCTAAGAAGTAAAGTTAATTTATTGACAGACAATCTGTATTCCAAGGATTTAAATTACTCATTAACTACTTCATATAAAAACAGGTCCTTAGACCAAGCACAAGAACCAATGTATCCCATTTGTTGTCCTCCCCTTGTGAGCCCTACCAGCTAAGGACCTCTGTCCTCAACAATTACAAGATTTAATTACAC
>NW_005054363.1:3953107-4007243 GCF_000277835.1 Geospiza fortis
CAGACTTCTATTCCCCGAAGACATACTTTAGGCACTTAAATCCCTCATTAGCAAGACCTCAAATGTATATTTTGCTATTGGAAAAATAAGTAAGAAGCAGCCAATCTAAGTTTAAGAATAAATTGGCTAGTCTTATTTTAAAGAACGTAGGACTAAAAGTTCTTTAGAAGAGCTCCTCTTGCTTCTCTGACTGTAGAGAAAATCTGGGCATGTTCCTGGAGCAAGAACCCCCTTCCCTGAACTCTGTTGCTGCTGCCTTCCTGTCTCATGTTCTCATGTCTACATTCATCCTCCCCACAGTCACTGGATTGGAGAAGTGCAATTTGATAAAAATCAAAACTGACAAACTATCTACCTGATCAAGAGCTTCGACGTCCTTAGAGACCAAAATTCAAGTCCTAAATAGGAGGAACATAAGACTTCAGTGACCACCTAGATAGGATGGCAGCACTAACTGCTCTCCCATGGGAGCTTAGAGGCAGAGAGGCCAGAAGATGGGAGAACAGTAATTATCCTTATAAAGATTCATATTGGTATGTCACACAGAGATCACATTTTTACAAGGCCATTGATGAGTACACCCTGAAGCAGCTGCGAAGGCAGCCCACAAACCAGGACACTTCTCTTAACCTTGTCCTCACTATCACATGAGTGACTTGGCTCAAAACTGCACATGTGAATCAAGATAAACTCTGCCCTTGCAGGAACAACAAAAGACAAAGGGAAACACCATAATTTTGCTCTGTTTCAGGAGATAAAGCCACACAAAGACAAAGAAATTTGTTTAAAATGAGCAGCTAAGAGAATTAAAACCTGACAGTCAGTGTGGAGATTGCTGAAGGAGCAACACTGATGAATGCATACCACAGATTTTTTTTAAGGTATTTTTAGAAAGGGTAGAAAACTCATGATGACTGAACAGCAGGTTAGGGAGGTAATTAGAAACAAGAAGTTTCTAATTTGACAAAGCTGTGTCAAACCTAAGAAAAAATGAAGTTATCATGAACCCTGGCAGATTAACTATAAAATCATAACCATGAGGGCCCAAAATAGGGTTTGAAGAGCAACTGTCAAAAGACATTAATCTAAATATAAAATCTTTCTTCAAGCACATCAGTAGCAAGAAGTTTGGCAAAGTCTGTAAGGCAAACAGTTGATCAAAGTACTCAAGAGCAGCATGACAAAGGACAGAATTGCAAAGAATAAAGTAAGTTCTTTGTATTAGTGTTCACTGTAAAAAAAAAAAAAAAATTGGGCAGAATTCCATGCTGAAATTTTTATTTTGGGTGGCCTCTGTAAAGGATACCTCTGAATTCTGTCATATTTTACAGTTACTTTAAAGCAATGAGTAGTAAATTGCAAAACCCCTCTAGCATACAGTAAGCAGTTCAAAGAGAAATCAGGGATGAAATCAGCATTTACCAGCAGTAGTGAGTAACCTTTCCGTACAAAGATGTCAAAATACTTGGAAAGGGTAAGTGCAAGTTGAGTTTTTCAAAGCAGGTTAGGTGATAATTAGATTTGCATACCCAAAGAAAAACAACGGAGGTGGTGAAGGGTCTAGAGCACAAGTCTTATATGAGGAGCAGCTGAGGGAACCAGTGTTGTTTAGCACAGAGGAAAAGAGACGAGGAATGGCACCTTAACATTCTCTACAACTGCCTGATGGGAAATTGTAGCAAGATGGGGGGTCATTCCCTTCTCACAGGTAACAAGTGACAGGACAAAAGGAAATGGCCTCAAGTGGGGCCAGGAGAGGTTTAGATTACTTAGGAAAAATTTCTTCAACAAGGAGTTATCAAGCACTGGGACACGTTGCCCAAGGAAGCGGTGGAGTCACCATCCCTGGAGGTATTTAAAAGACGTGCAGATGTGGTGCTCAGGGACATGGTTTAGTGGTGGAATTGGCAGGCTTAACTTTATGGTTGGACTCAATGATCTTACAGGTCTTTTCCACCCTAAACAGTTCTCTGATTCTATATAAGGAAAATTCATAAGGGTTGATGAAAGAGACCTTATATTGTAAGAATACAGATGTGATGGTATCTTCATCAATAAGAATATGACTAATCCATTTTCAATACTTGAATAATAGTTTATGTGGTATAAGAACTTCAGCCCCCATGTCCCTCACAGCACACTTCTTGAGATACTAATTTTGGATTATGAATTCAGTGGAAGATTGAACGCAACAGGTTACAAGAAAAAAAATACGTTATCATTCAAAGTAAAATAAAAGTACTGTAATAAATAGTGCCAAAATGCCTGCCTGAAAATAAGTTGCTCAAAGTCTTTGAGATAATTTTAATGTCTTTCCTTTCATGTGTTGGAGTGTCTGCCTCTAAACTGTTTGTTCCTTTCATTGGGGCAGGCTTACCTAAATGACCTGAACTTGGAAAAAATTTACTACAAATGACCTAGCAAAGAGATAATTTTTTTGTGTGTTGCACTTTGGTCCTATTCTCAATATGATGAAAGATTGTATTTCTCAATTTTTATGCAGCCTTTTCAGAGCAGTGCTTACAAAGTGATATTGCTCCCCATTTTTACCCAGATGTCTGCTTGTATGGACAAAGGGGATGTCAGAGCCAATGCATTTTCCAGGACCAATCTTCATCCCCTTTCCCTTGAACTATGCACATTGGACTTTTCCTCTCAGAAATTTGAGTGAGATCTATCTTGCCTAACTATAGCTATCTACAAGTTTCATTCTTATATTTTCTCTTAATAATATCATTATTGTGTAAGTCCAAGGATTCATCTGATTTTGTATTCTGTTTCTATCAATGGCTATAATCACCCGCCGGATGAGACTCAAAACAGGGACAACCACATAGAACCATAAGAATGGTGTGGGTTGGAAGGAACCTTGAAAGACCATCTAATAAAACTCTGCCATGGGCAGGGACACCTTTCACTAGATCACTAGATCAGGTTGCTCAGAGCCCCATCCATAATCTTACCTGAACAGGATTCCCCTGAGTACTTTCCTAGCTTCCAGATGTTTTCCACTGTGATAGTTTAAAGATCCTGATGTGATTTCTGGGTTACTAAGCCCAACAGAAGTTTCTTCCAAGCACCTGTCCATTTCCTTCTAGAGACCATGTAACCTTCAATTCACAACATTGCTTATCAGCAAGCTCCTCGGTTCTCATTCCAATCCCATGAAAAAATTTTGTTTTTTCTGTTTTGTAATGGGCTTCTCAGATTAATTTCATGTCCCTAGTTCTTGTATTTGAAAAGGCAGCATGCAGTGTCTCCTTTTGCCATTGCATTCATGATTTTAGAATTATTATATGCCTGTCTCCTCCATGTCCACCATCTCTATGTCATCTATTTGTGTCATCTGTTGTGGGTTAACCTTGGCTGGCTGTTGGGTGCTTGCCAAGCTGCTCTATCATTTCCCTCTCTGTAAAAAGAACAGGAGACAAAATTGGAAAAAAAAAGAAAAAAAGCGTATGGGTAGAAATAAGGACAGGGAGAGATCACACTTCACCTTTTGTTGTGGCAGAAACTTGATGGAGGGAAATTAATTTAATTTATTGACAATTAAACACAGTAAGATAGCAAGGAATAAGATAAAATCTAAAAACTTCTTCTCCCCCTCTCCCTTTTCTTCCCAGGCTTAGCTTCCCTACAGACATCTCTACCTTTTTCCCTGTGAGCAGAATAGGAAGATGAGGAATGGGCATTTCAGTCAACTCCTTGTGCATTGTCTCTGCTGCTCCTTGCTCCTCACACTCTTCAAGCATGGGGTCACTCTCATGGGATACAGTCCTGCATTAACTGCTCCCCACAGGCTGCAGTTCTTAGCAAACCCCTTCCACTGGGTGCAGTCCTTCGGGAACAGGCTGCCTCAGTGAGGGCCCTCCTTAGGGTCACAAGTCCTCCCAGAAAAACTGCTTAACCATGAGCTCTTCTCTCTGTGGGCTCACAGGTTCTGCCAGGTTCCTGCTCCAGCATGATCTTCCCATGGGGTCATAGCCTCCTTTGGGTACCCCACCTGCTCTGGCACGGGGTCCTCCAGATATCTGCTCCACCATGGACCTCCATGGAGCTCAGGGGCTCACCATGGGCTGCAGGTCTGGTGCCTGGAGCATCCCCTCCCTCACATTCTTCATGTATTCACAGTTGCCTCTCTCACATATTCTCACAGTGCTCTCCCAGACCCTGTTTCCCACCAGGTTTTGCCCTTTCTGAAATATATTATCCCAGAATCACTACCATCATCACAAGAGGGTTTGGTCTCCAGTAGCAGGTCTGTCTTGGAGCCTGGCTCTATCAGACACAGGGGAACCTTCTGGCATCTTCTCAGAGAAGCTACCTCTGCAGTTCACCCAGCTACCAAAAGTTTGCAGTGGAAACACAACATACATGGACAGCCGACCAAGTCACAGCTGTTCCCTGCCTTTCACTGTTCATTGGTTTTTCCTGAATATTTTTTTCCTTTTCGGCAACATGACTTTTTTGAGAAGAGAGAATATGAACAATACAGTGTTCAAGATATGGATGAACCACAGACCTGCAAACATACACTTTTCTTTTATAGTTTTCTACACATACACATGTTCTTTTATAGTTTTCTGTTATTTTCCTATCAATTCCTAGATTTGATTCTTTCTGATTGTTACTGAGATGGTAGGTCCATAAAAATAACTGTCATAATCAATAATGCCTCTGTGAATTTATTGGTTTTCCAAAACAGAGAGATTTTTCCAGCCTTCTTTGCTAAAATCTCCCATTTTCCATCTTACTATATCTCTGGTTTTGATTAAACATGTATTTACTGAATATCTGGGATGAAAATTAGTAGTAGTGAAAAGCTGAAAATAACAAGAATGTTGAAGCCATTTGCATAGCTCTTGCTTGCGTAAACAAGCCCTACTAGCATTACTTTTTCCTCGTGTATTAATTCAACTTTTATCACACAGTAAAAGGCAGAAAGGCAATAAATTCTCATAAAAAATAAGAAAAACATTCATTTGCCTGTGCCCAAGCCAAATACTTGCCCAGCACCCAGATTAGGATACGTTTACTGCCACCCTGAACCCATGAGAAGCACTCAGCAAACCAGGTGATGCTTGGTATGCCAAGCAGCTGGGTCTAGGAATGCTATAATGAGTCTAAAGTTTTAATTTTCCCTTGGGAAATATAAATCCTGCATGCATTCAACTGCTGTATTTCTGATACACGTGTTTGCCTAGAGAAGATAATGAGATATTTATAAGTGGCATGATACATTACCCCATAAAATTGATGAGTGATCCATGCATCACACTCTAAGAGAATCAAAAAATTAATCAGTCACAAACTATCCCTTCGTGCTTCTGAATCCTAATTTCTTAGAGGAGCTGTAGAAACTGTAAACTATTAAGAAGTCAAAAGTTAACATTCTGCAATAACACATGATTTATCCATCTGATTTGAAAACTACCTAATGCAAAGATTTAAGTGCTTATCTCTTTCCTTAAATAACACAGGTGAATGATGCGTCAGAAGTGTAAAACAAAAGAAAAAGTCCAAAAAATGGCATGTTCAGGAGGTTTTGGCAGGGAGAAGAGCTATCCAAAACCATGAAGGTATACAGCCTAGGCAGGAAGCCTTTCATTGTGAATGATACAGACTGTGGGATTATCTTTGGGAAGTGTCTTTCAATAACTGGTGAAGAACAGTTCAAGGGCTGGAATAGATGGATGACTGGAGAAAGCACACCTCCACCATTACAATATAAGAGCCGAAAACTTGGTATGAGTCTTTGGACATGAGAGTTCATTTCACTTTTGGGCTGCTCCAGAGGTACTATTATTACCTGCTCCTTGCCTGGAGCTGGCTATAATTCAGTCTTAGACAAGATGTACTTAGAAAAGATGTGTGTTTCAGAGCCATGCCAAGTTCAGAAATATTCACAACAGAGAGTTACTCCACACTGATGCAATGCCTACTTTAACTAAATCTATAGTTTAAAAATCCCCACAGATATTTCTAGTGAGAGACATTGAAGAGACTGTTCTTCGATTCATAGATTCAGCTAGATTTTGGGTTGTCTGTAATCCCTAAACACTGAGTAATGTCATAGATGGAAGAATTAATTGTATCAGATAAGACTGAGATACTTAGTTCAGAAAAAAGAAGGACAAAGTAAAAGCAAGCAGAACTAAGCAGAAATATGTTCAACTGAACCCACTGAGTTAATCTGGTTTGCTCTCTTATACCCTTTACAAAGACATTTGATTCCATCTCCTTTATCACTGTTATTTCATTCTTTCTTTTGAACTTTTGGACTAAATGCCTATTGAAAATCTTAGCAAATACCTCCTAAGATTTTTGAAATTTTTCTTTTCAAAGGAAAAGTCATGGCTTAAATTTATTTCAGCTTGAAAAATAAGAAACTTTCAACCCTGTCAAGATAGAAAAAATATTTTTAAAATTAAGCAAGCATCAGCTATATAAAAGACATGTGACAGAAACTTGAGCAAATTACTGTCAGGCACAATGTTCATCTGAATATTCAGATGAACCTAAATAATTTTTAAGAGTTTTACTGTCCCTTCTGACCCCTGAACTGAATAAAAAAACAGGATACAAGTTCCTCCAAGCTGTAGAGATCCCCACTGAGGAAAAAAAGGAATTTTAGGTTTACGTTCAGAGGCATCTAATTAAATAGAGAAAATGACATTCATGCAGATAGTACCCATCCAATTGTTAGTGCACACATGGACTCTGCAGCATGTGTATTCTAATATTGAATGTGAAATGAAAGTTTTTAATAGCTCTAGAAGGTTCAAATGGATATTATAATGACTTTTTAACAATATTCCTTCTTCCATTTAAGGAGAGAATTGCTAATCCATTTGCTTCTTTATTTCTGATTTTGTTTTAGAAAGGGATAAATTACACAAATAGTGTTACATTCCACGCGATGCTCAGTCACAAATAAATCGAGTGGAAAGTAAAGATTAATTTGTGGTGGAAACACGAAAAAGAAAATTAGACCTGTTATTCTGCAATATAGGAGCGAAAAAACCACAAGGAAATGAAAAATATAACTAATATGATAAGGGACAAGATTTTTCTGAGGATCATGAAGTTAGCCTAAAACTGAGGTAACAAATGTCAGTGTCTATGACTTAAATATTTTATATTCCCTCCAATTGGAAAAAAACTATATTGATGAATAAATTTCTATATTTTAATTTAAGTTCTTATTCACCTGCATATTTATGCACACAGTGCAGCAACTATTAGTAGCATTCCTACCAGTCCCATCTGGTCTCTGTATCCCTCACCTATTTTTCATTGGAATTTTTTCATGTTAATTCCCATCTTCTCTAAATTGTCTGGTTAATTTTCTAGGGACTGACTACTAAAGGATAATGTTATATTTTTTTTTTCCCTTAGGAAGCTCGGAGTTTCTCAAACTTGCCTCTTTTTCAAATTCTTCATTGGCAAGCAGTTGTGAGTCCCTCCCTCAGCAGGATCAAAAATTCACCCTTGTTCTCAGGATTGTCTTTTACTGGATCACTCCACTTACACTGCTGGTGCATTTGAAGGTATGTGCTTTGCAATACCTCTGCCCAGAGTGACAAGGACTGCCTGTGAAATTTGAATGGCATCACTATGGGCAAGGCAAAAGAAAGAAAGAAAGAAACAAAAATGTCCAACCCAAAACTTTGCTTTCAATCAACACCATTTTCTCTTCTTCCATCTGACCTTTTCAAAATCAAGATAAAGATTACTTTAAATGAGGTGTACAAAACTACAAACACCAGCTAGTTGTCCTAGTAGTTTTCTTTGGGGAAAACTTCTATTTGAAAGAAGTGAGTCATTAGTTTCTGGGCCTTCCAAATGACAAAAATGCCTTCACTGTGCTTCCCTCAAGCGCTGCTCTTCTTGCCTTCTGTAGCATTGGATTCTTGTTGGCAACAGTAGCTAGTTTTTGCTTCAGGACTGAATTATCCTGTGAGACCCCTACTGTCTCTGAAAACAGGAATCAAGTTCCATGGAGAAAATACAAAAGCATAAGTAGACATTTCTATAAATAGCAAAAGAATAACATATTTCTAGAAAGTTCTAAAATAAGATAACAAAGCAAAAAAAATTAAAAGTGGAACTAGTTTTGCTGGTTTTGAGATAATTGTGGGCAGCTAAGCTAATTCCTGAAGCTGGGGATTTGCTCAAGCCACCACACTTGCACCTGGGCAAGCTGCCGATACTGGGCTCCCTGAGACAGTCCAGAGGGAGTAGGCACCTCCTTCCACAGGATACACTTATCCTTCACAGTCAGAGGTAAGACAGCGGGTTCCAAAAGGGATTGCAAGAACCAGGAAACCTGAATTTGGATTCTTGCTCTTCAAATAATACCAACACTTGCTGAAGCGAATGAAACAGAGTCCGGGTTTAGGAGACCTGTGTGCAAACCAATAAAGTGAACAGAAAGACCAACCAGAGTGTGCAGGAACAAGATATTGCTGTGGAATAACTGTACCTGCACCAATGCCCAGCTGTGTTAATGTTGAACCCTGCCTACAGCTGCTAACCTTAGTGCGAAGACACCTGAGCCCTTACTGGCACAGCAGTCTGGGGACATCCTGTGTGCCAGGAACAATGACTGCCCACAGCCAGATTCCCTGTCTAATCAGAGATTTTGTCAGCCTTCCATGGGCTTCTTCTCACATGAACAGTGTGCCTCCCATCCAGGCTATTGCTGGGGCAGCAGTGGCTCACTGCACCCCTGCCAAAGTACTCAGGACCTTGCCATGAAAACAGCCACCACACAACCTTCACTCCTGGCTGCTCCTCACAATTTCCCCTGAAACCTTTGTCACAGACTTTATTTCTCTGTGCTCTGCAGAAACTTCTTTCTGACACTTTCATGCCCTGAATAGAGAACACCCAAATCAGCTTCCTCATGTGTTTTTAGCAGTGCTTGCACTGAGTTTCTACTTCCAATGTGAGAACAGGATGCCCTGACAAAACAGCTCCACATCCCAAGCCCAAGTGTGGAGTCTGCCACCGTAACTGTTCTGATTAAAATAGAAAGCATTACTGAATGTAGACAAAAAAGGCCATGAAGTACAGATTGCTAAGGTCAGAAGGATTCTGCAAATGGGTTGTGACTTACAGTACAATCATTTACATTTACAGTACTGACACTAAAACCAATGCTCTAAGTGCCATACCAGTGTGCTTCTCAGTGCTTTTTAAAGAAAGGGTTTTTTTCTAAAATGCCCAGAGGAAGGTGAATTCTCAGCAGGAGCTAATATGCTCAGAAACCTCATTAAAAGACTTCCCAAACATATGAAGTAATACTAAGCAGCACAGATCTAGTGGAATTTGATGGTGTAGTTGTAATTAGAGCTTAAAATTTACTTTCAAATGAAAGTGAAGCATTTTAATACCTACTGTTTCCTAAATAAAAATATTCATTTCATGAATTCAAACCTTGGACTCTTCTGTCAGGATTTGCTCCATTTACTCAGAGCACCTACAAACTTTCGCTCTGTCTCCTCTGTAAATTTATATAGTGAACTGTAATTTCTATCATTGTGCATGAACACTCCAAGCTTTTAAATTAAGATAAAAGGTATTATATCAGTTTTACATATATACATACTTTTTTTTTCCAAAAAAAGGAAGCTTCCAGAAATGGAAGAAACTGTTAAATAAATTCTTGAAAACAGCAGCTTCACTGATCAATATTGCAAGGTGAGAGAAATGGTCTCCCCACATTTCTGTTATCCCTTGAGAGAAGGACACAGTCATAAATGTGAAAAAGCAGCCAAAATATTTGGACATCATATAACTTTCCCCATGTTAATATAATAACCTGCTGCATCTGCGTGCCTTTATTGAAGTATATTTGAGAAATTTCTTCCTCAAGTTAATAACTGTGCCTTGGAATAGTGAGATACTGCCTACAAGATAGTATTTTACAGTTTCATCTCACCTCTCAATTTTCCTTCATGATGTTTACTTTCTACCACTACTGCTTTCCAAGTAGGAAAGGTCAGAACACTTTTGTCTAGAAGGCAGAAAATGAATAATTACTTCATAGGTATTTAGTACTTTAAGAAATGCCAACTGACTTTGTCCAAATATAAACTAATATTATGCATGGACATGTTAATATTAATCTTGAATTCCAGATATGAGTTCTATACAGCTACCTCTTAAATTACTGTCCTAAAATGTATTTGTTATCTTGAAATGACAACACAGTTAGCAACAAACTAATTCATATCACTGAAAAATAATATATATATAGTGTTATAAAGTGAGGGCTAGAAACACAGGGATTGAAAATGCTAAGACAAAGTTCTTTTGACCCACATCTCACTCCCAAGTCCAGGAAATGAAGCCCATGCTTGACTCTTATCAGCCCTCCTTGGAATCTGGCAGCACAAGAGGGTAATCACACAGCGGTGCCGCAATGTCAGCGCCCTGTCAACCAGGGCCTTGCAACCACAGAACAGAGCCCTTGTCTGACCAGGGATAATATCTAAAATAGGCTCAGCAAAGCACAAGTGAAGGGCTAATAATCTCTGCCCTAGAGAGTACACCCTCTGGCAGTTTGATGCTGCAGTGAAATTCACAAGCACAGCTCTTTGGTCAGTGCCAATCCCCTGAAATATCCATAAAACTCTGCACAGTCTATTGCTTCTGCTCATGAGGCTGAGAAAGAGTTGGTACTTTAAAAGATAAGCTACAGATAAAAAGTGTCAGGGTGGGAGAAATGCAAGAAAACAAGTTAAGGTGTTTAAATTTTTTACTATTTATTTATTATCCCCATTTTTTCTTTTCCTTCTTCATCAGCATTTTTTTTCCTAACATGCTGAATAGGCCTTCAGATCTGGGTTTTGTTTCTCCATCTGATTCATCCCACCCAGGATCTATGAAGTTGACAGCATGCTGTACAATTTCTCTCTGCTTATTTCTTCCCCCTGCAGGTTTACAATAGTGAATTTACTGCAGCAGAGAAAATATCATTCTGATCAAATTTTGCAAAATGTTTCTATATACTTTTGAATGAGGTGATTTATTTATTTTTAGTCTGTAATTTTTCTTACAATGTTTCAATAAATCCATTATCTAGCAAATCAAGGAAATTATAGGGAGAAATGTCTTAATGCACCAAGGAACACATTTTTACTGTAACGTTTGGGTATTATAAAGAGCTGTGATTGCCTCCAAAAAACTTATTTCAAAGGGACACAATGGTATAGTTTTTTAAATGGTACATGCAAGCTCATTCTCTAAGCATCCTTGCTGGTTGCTCTCTTCCTGTCCTCTCTTTGTACAGGAGGTTCATTGAATCACAGCTTTCCTGCCTGCCTGAGTTTCACCCACTCGTTATCAGGAATGAATCACATCTCCGTAGCATCTCCTCTCCTCCCAGCCAGTCTCCAAACAGAAGAACCAGCCCACAGATCAGCTCCTGATCCCAGTCATGTGAGCGATTCTCCCACCCCAGCGGATGTGGGCGACCACCTGTGGTGTGTGCACAGCTCTGGGTGTGCACAGCTCGGCGATGGCTGGGTGGGTACAGCTGGGCACTGGGGCTGCACAGCCCCAGGGATGCCAGGGGAGCCCAGTCCCAAGCAGTGGGAAGTCATAAACTTTTAAGAGCCACCACAGTACTTGCTGATAAGTCTCTTTCCTTCCCATGCTGTCTCTCCTTGCTTGTGAAATGACCCCACTACTCCCCTTAACACAGTTCTAAGTCAAAGTTTCTAACCCGCACTTTATTGGCACCACCCAGAAGCTGTTGTAGTTTTCACTTATACTGCAGGTAATGCTTTAACCCCATTCCTGAAAAGGATTTAGATTATTGACTGATATATGGTTCAAAAATAGCTAGTCTTTCTTTTTCTTCTTTTTTTTTTCCCTGAAACTTCTAAAAGCAGCTGACAACTTGGGGTTCAGATTGTGTCATATTTCAAAAGAGAAATAGATGTTCTACTCATATAGAAATTACTGTCTATTGTACTCCTGAAGTCCTGGAGCTGTGTTAAGCTTTTCCACCAAAGATAAAATAAATACATTCACACTAACAGCTTCTTTTGATAGTTTTTGTTATTTTTACTTTATGGACATGGTTTTTTAAAAAGAGGCTTTATTGCCCAGAGCTTTCTTTCCAGAGACCATTCTTCATTTTATCATATCAAATAAAGTAACAGAAAGAACACAGTGGGACAGGACAGCAGAAGAGGAGTGGGAAAGAGCAAATAGGGAAAAAAAATGAGCTCCTCAGAGCTCAGGAACACAGTGTCGTTCAAATCATGTCAATACTGATGGCTGAACTTTCCCTGAGGAGAGAGGCAAGAGTGAGAGCCGTTGACAGAGCAGAGCTTGGAAAGAAATTATTATACCAACTAGCTTTGAGATTCTAAGTGCCTCACTATGAATATGTCATTTTGGAATATAATTTTGTTGGGTTTCTTATGAGTTCAAGGATAATTCAGAAATCCTCCCCATTCAGGGTTCATCTTTCTTGCCCAAAAAGCCATAGTGTATCCCCATGTTAAATATCTATAACTATGTGACCTGGCTATCCCAGCTGAGATAGTCACATCCTTAAAGTTAAAAATACTATTTCAAAGGACTGACCACTAAAACTTTGCAAGACACCTAATTAATATAAGCATCACCACATTATATAAGAGTAGGTATTATTCAGATTGCACTCGAAAACTGTGTGAAGACTCATAATGCATCCCAGCATCCTGATGTCACTGGATTAAGGCACAGAAGTGGAGTAGGACAGCAGATCTAATCTGAAAAAAAATTTCATTCCTTTGACAGAATAAAAATTGTGACAGGTGAGTAACTGAACAACAATAAAGGATCCAAAAGAATAAAATAAATTTTATCTGATTTTTGACTAATTTATCACTGGTTTGGGGTTCAGAGGAGAGGTGGAAGAAGACTACATGGGAAGGAAAACTATGGAAACAAGTAAACTAAAGGACGAACATTCTTCACTACTACTCCTTTCATCCTTTTCCAGAGCTGCAGACCCATTAGGATAGTGAGGAATCTCCTACTTTTTGAGTGCTGTCCCAGTAAGATTTGGCAGAGAGGTGGGATGTAGATTCACTACCACAGCCATGACCTTTGGCCAAATCTTGAGCAAGTCCCGGGAGATACCTGGTTTGTACTGCCACCTATTTCTCTCCCATCTGGGAGTCTCATTTTGACATGCAAGGCCATCTCTTTTACAAGACAATATTTCTCTGAACTTGTGACTAATGAGGTAACTCAATAATAGTCTCAACAGCCCAATCCTGCTGCAGGTTCACCACATCACAGAGCAGCTGATGAGACCATGTGTTCTGCCTACATCTTTCCAGCACCTGAGACAAGAATGGCTTTTTCTATTTTTGCTGCTTTCTTCTGGTACATTTTGTCTTAAGAAAAAAAAAAAAACAAACTTTAAACCAGAAGTCCATCTCAACTAACTTTTTTTCCTCCATCCCTTCCCCAGTACCTAAGGGAATGATCAAATGGTCATTAATTCTAAATATAGTAAAAGGCACTCAAGCAGGTCTTTTACCCATTAAAAACAACAACAACCAAAAAAAAAAAAAAGTCAAACAAAAAACAAAACTAGAACAAAACAAAATAAAACCACACATTTTCTAGAAAAAAAATAAAAGGAAGTTTAAAAGGAACACAAAATCACAAAAATGGAAGTCAGTTCCTGTTTAACATTTCCATTGCTTGTCCTTACCTCTTCCCCTCTTTCTCATCTATCCTGCACAGATAAAGATGTGCTAATATTAAAAAAGCCCACTGTACCCATTGATATCTACAGTAGCATGTATGCCCCTGTAACAACAGATCTGTAAAACAAAAAAGCTGGCTTGAGGGATTTGACATCCACTAAAAAGCTGATATAAGTGCACTCCCAGTTATTCAAAACTGGAAATTATCTCTGAATTCATTACCGACAATGAGAGAGACACTTAAACGCCTTTAATTCTCTAGGTTTATTTATAGAAACACAATGTAACTGTCTCTTCCCCTATGTAAGAAAGTGCTACACTATTATTAGTAACACCAAACAAACATTATAGGGATTCCAGAGTTAGCCATTGTAGCAGTAAAATCGCCAAGGTAATGAAGCAATATTTATAATACTATATAAGCCTTCTCATTATTATATTCAGAGAAGACACTCTGATGCTCAACTACATCAGCTTAGAAAAAGCTCACACATCAGCTGTTTTGTTGGAGTGGGGGGTGGAATCTGACTGTAGCTTCTTCTTTGAGATATCTTTGCCTACGCTTTGTTCCTGGATCAGTGTTTCACTTCTGTGTTTGCTGGATACATACTTTTCCATATTTCTCCATAGGTGCATTCCAAAAAAATTGCTCTTTAATATATACAGCAAACAATTAAAGAGGAATTTAAATTAAGGTATTTGTGTTGATGGGCATTTTGTGACTGGCAAAGCCAGCTATTGCAACCAGAATTCCTTTGCAAACGTGCCATACCCTGCTTGTTTTGGGCCTCCATATTTAAGTGGTATTGAAGATTCAGAATTCTAAGTCAACTTTAACATTCAGGAGAAAATGGCAAAAGTGAAAAAAAAATAATTTTAAAAAAATATACAGCAGAAGGAAGAAAGGGGCAGTTGGGTAAACAAAATTTTCATGACCAATCCTTACATGGCAATGAAGCCCACTTGGAAATTACCCATCTCCAGGCTTGCCATCACTGTTGTGTAATTTTTCTTACCCAAATAAGTTAGATTTTCTTCAAGCTTTCATGTTCTTTTGCTTAAAGTTCAAGAAAATATATACCAAAACTGTCTCTAGAGGGAGATCTGGTTTTATGCTCTCTCAATCGGCACTATACATTTGTAACCAATCTACAGTACAAGACAAAGATCAGCCCAAATCTTTAAAAAATCATTCTATAGGTATGCTAAAATTTCAAATAACAAATATTTGAAAGTGACAGTATTCAAAAAGGAAACATCTATAAAATCGCAATTCAGTGTTTTCTTGGCAGGCAAAATATATCAGTCATTAATTGTAATTTCATTTCCACACATGAGAGTAGGTACTTACTATTAGCAAAATTATTTAAAAAACAAAAAGCAGGGAAAAACCCTACCTGTGCTACTCCCATGTAGGGGCATCACGAGAACAGGAGGAGGAAGATAAGTGGATGAAGGAAGACATAGAACTCATAGGCCAGTAACTACCCAACCCCTATTCCTGTGTGAGCTTTCAGTTATGTGAAAGAATTGCACTGCTGTCCAAGTGAGCACATTGTCACCTGGCTGCTGTGATGTTGGGATAATGGTGCCAGTAACCTGGATTTAGAGGTTAAGGAAGCCAAGCAGGCTAACACATTTTTCTCGATCCCCTTGGTAGCAGAACACAGGACACAATTTGCTTTCATTTTGATGGGTGTCCAGTGCACCTGTAATTAACTTTTCCAGGGATGGAAATACAGCCCTATCATCTGCCATGGGCTGATCCAGACTTTAATGGAATAGGGTGAAGCTCTGAAATTCATGCAATACATGGATGCTGTTATTGAGTGGGGCAACACATCAAAACAAGTTTTTGAGAAGGGGAAGACAATAGTCCAAATTTTTCTCAAAGCTAGTTTGACCATAAAACAAAGTAAGTTCTGCACAACACATTCAGTTTTTAGGAATAAAATGGCAAGATAGAGGTTGCCAGATCCCAGTGGATGAAAATAACCAGATAGCGGCAATGTCTCCACCAACAAGCAAAAAGGCAACACAAGCTTTCTTAGACATTGTGGGTTTTTTGACACTATGCTGAAGGGGCCCCACTGTATCATGAACTACCATGAAATAAAAAACAATGTGAATAAATTCACTGATGAATCATGTCATATCATAGGAGAACATCAAAGGTAGAGAGCTGTTGTGTGGAGTACACATGACAAGTCACAGAAATTGCTGAAGGACAAGGTGAATTGAGTCAGTTTGTAGAGTTGAAAGCCATCAATCTGGTTTTAGACATTGCTGAATGATAAAAATGGCCAATACTTTATAATGAGTCATGGACAGTGGCAAATGTCCTGTGAGGGTGGCTACAGAAATGGAAGCAGAGCGACTGACAGCACAGAGTTAAACCCATCTGTGTTGCTGAATTATGGCTGCTTCTGGTAACAAAAGTACATCATGTAGATGCTTCTGTACCCAAGAGCTGGGCCACTGAAAAACACAAAAACAAACCAGCAGGTGGGTCAGGCTGCTGTGATTGAAGTGGCTCATTTGAATCTGAGCTGGCAATGGATTATTTAGAGCCCAATGGGCTCATGACACCTCGGCCATCAAGGAAGAGTTGCAACATACAGATGGGCCCATAGATGGGTTGGACTGAACCATTAACACTATTGCACAGGCTATTCATCAATGTGAAATGTGCTGCAATCAAGCAGGCCAAGCACTTAAAACCTCTCTGGTATGGATGAGGATGACTGAAATACAAATATGGGGAGGTCTGGCAGACTGACTATATCACTTCTTCAAACCCTCCCAGACAAGCAGCACGTGCTTACAATGGTGGAAGAAACCACCAGATGGCTGGAAACATATCCCTTGCCCCATGCCATCACCAAGAACATGACCTTGGGCCTTAAAAAGCAAGTTTTATGGTGACATGGCATCCCAAAAAGAATTGGCCCAGACAAGGGTACTCCAAATTGGTACAATTCCAAAACAACCTCATAGACACGTGGACCAAAGAGCATGGCACTGAGCGGGTAAATCACATCCTCCATCATGCACCAGTCTCCGGGAAAATGGAATCATACAATGGACTTTAAAGACTACACTGAGAGAAATGGGTGGTGGGACCTTCAAATATTGTGGTATACATTGTGCTATACATAAAGAAAAAGCCACCTGCTTGGTTAACTCTAAGGAATCTGCCAATTGAATGGCCTTGCAGAGTCAAAGCTTTAGAACTGTGGAAGAGGATAAAGTCACTGTAGTGCACATAAAAAATATGCTGCAGAAGACAGTTTAGATTACCTCTGCTTCAGGCAATAGCAAACACATTTGTGAGATGGCTTTTCTCAATGACCTGGATGCACTTGGTAGGTAATGAGGAAGGATAGGAAGTCTGATCTGTGCCTCAGTGAGATTTGATTTCAGGTAATAGCCGGTGATTTGAATTACATTATGTTAACTGCAATATAATACTGTATGTCCTCACTGCAACAGTTCCTATATGTTCATGTCAATAACATGACAGGGATAATTGCCCAGATTAGTGAAGAATGAATTTTGATGAATCTGGGCAGAGTGCAACAATGATAGACCTGGACAAACACAGAAATGATGGAACCAGAACCAGCTTCAGCATGGAGCAATTCAACACCACAAACAGTTTCCTGCCCTGAAGGACTGCTATGATGGATATAGCTCAAAGTCACGGACTAAATTATCTCAGTGGATACTCTAGAGGAATGGCCCATAGACTAAGGGAATTATATGTGCATATATATATATCAATAGACTGGAAAGAATATGTTGGAAATATTGGGACCTGGCCATGATGGAAATGGTATAGAATTAAGGGTTGGTATTGCCATGGTTTCAGCTGGGAGGTTTTGAGGTTTTTTCCTAGTAGCTGGTACAGTGCCGTGTTTTCGGATTTAGGATGAGAATAATGTTCATAACACACTGATGCTTTAGTTGTTGCTAAGAAGTGTTTACATAAAGTAAAGGCCTTTTCTGCCTCTCAACGCACCACACCAGTGAGCAGGCTGGGGGTGCACAAGAAGAATTTCTGTCCTATTAAATTGTCACTATCTGAGCTCGAGAGTTTTACTTTTTGTTTCCCACAAATTTCTCACTCATCCCACTGGGGTGGTGAGTGAGAGAGCAGCTGTGTGATGTTTAGCCACCTGACGGGTTAAAACATGACACCATTTCAGCTCTAACATGACTCACATTTAGCTATGGATCATCAAAGACCTACAAAAGTACAAATAATTTTAAATTCTTCAGAATTGCATGTCATCTGCTTCCCTTCAACATATATCCTTCAAGTTTGAAAAACAATAAAAAATAAAAAATCACTAAGCAAACCAGATATTCTGAGGCAAGCATTCAGCATTGATAGTTTCATTTCTATGTTTAAACTTGCTAAACTTGTAAACAACTAAAAATAGCACCTTCCAATGCAAAAACAAAGAAAAGAAGATAAATAGATAAATCCTTACTTGGTATCTGTGGAGGGATAGAATGTAAGAAAAGATAGTGCAGAAGGTAGTCTCACACCTGAGGAGCTGCAGCTGTACTAATCACCAAAGATTGGGAGCAGGCCTGCCCTTAATAGACCACAGCTGTGTCCAATAAGGGTAAGCGCTACAAAAGAGTGGGTTAGCTGGGTGAGGGGAGAGGTGGAGTTTGTTGGTTGTGCTGTGAAGAAGAAGGCGGTGTTAGTGCTGTGAGGAGTGCACATGAGAAATCACTGAGAAGGTATGGAACCTTTGCAATAAGATGACAACAGGTATCTCCTAAAAATATAAAAATCATGACAATAAATTGCAGCGTGGCTTGCAATGCACCACCTGCAAGTTGGGGAGAGGCTATTTTCAATAATATGTAGTGAGATGACAGAGGGGAATGGAGTCAAACTGAAAGAGAGTAGGTTTAGATTAGGATATTAGGAGGAAATTCATTACTGTAAGGGTGGTGAGGCACTGCAACAGGTTTTCAAGAGAAGTTGTGGATGCCCCATCCCTGGCAGTCTTCAAGGCCAGGCTGGATGGGACTCTGGCTAACCTGGTCTAGTGAAAGGTGTCCCTGTTTTGGCAGGAGAGGGTTGAACTAGTTGATCTTTAAGATCCCTTCCAACCCAAGCCATTTCATGTTTCTATGACTCTGTCATTTTCATTTAAACAATGTTTTGCAAGTGGCTGACTGCCTTGTGTAGGAAGATTCTACCTGAAACACTTCTGATGCCTGTGAATACTCTTGAAAATCTTAGCAGAGGTCTGTGGGGCTCTGTGGCATCAGCTGAGGCTCCCTATGAAATACAGAGGCATCTTCTGTATGGAGTTCAGAAATCTCACTGGTCCAGTCCACTCCTGCTTCTTAAGAGACTTGGAATGTTGTTTAAACTTGTACCACCTTGTTGTACCCTTCCACTACTTAAGGAAGAGTGACTGGCATGCATTGCTGGCTTTCCATTTCTTCTCTTCTAGAGGTGAGGTGTGCTACATGACCCACCATAAAAAATGCAGGGAAGAAAATAATGAAATACTCTTTACTGTGTGTAATAAGTGGTTTATTCATACAGTTATGGAAAACATTTTGAAACAGCTAAGATTAAACACCACAGGAAGCTGCTGAGGTACATTATTTATCAATATGATCTGCACCAGTATTTGGCTCCCTCATCCTGCAAGTAATTTCCACGATGCAGTGCTTTACCAGGCACTAATTGGTAGCTCTGTAGGTACTCTTACAGTATATTTTCCTTGCCTTCAAAAGTCAAACAGTGAAAAATAATGTTCTAGGTTGATATTTTTATCCCTATTTTTATTCCTTAAAGGAAAGACTACAGGAATAACTGCTAAAATTTGAAACATGGCTCATGGTCCTAATAGACTACTAATTTTGGATTTTACTTCATATTATAGGAAAAAGGGTTTTCATGTGAATAAAGAGGTTCATTGCTTTTGCAAGTGTAGCAAAAAAAATGTTTTAGCATTTAGGAGAATATACTTTGAATTTGGTTTTACAAGCATTTTAATATTGCAGTAAATTTAGACACATTTTTCTGTAACTTAATGGTGCTTGCCTGTCAAATTATCAATGATTACTCATTCATTTCAGGTGTGATTCACAACCAACAAGAAAAATTTCCTTGCAACACGTTATCTTCAGACAACAACTATTTACAGGTACAAATGTGCTGGTGTTCAAAGGTGATGAAAACACTTGAGTCCTATAAATGTCTAAGTTAATCATTTTCATACCTTGAAGAAAACAAATTTTAGACTTTTTAAGAAGGCCATCCTGATGAACAGTAAGGGAAGAGATGCTCCATAGGTTACAACAAAAAAACTCCTCTGCAATTTACTGAGGGTTCTCTTTTTGCAGCAGACCTATGATCTGTTGCTTACATAAAGTCTGGGAAGCAAAGAATTTCATGATTAAGTGTTTTAGGAAGCAATTATGGGATGCTTTCCAGTAACACAACCATGCAAAGTTATTGCTTTGCTTTTGGTGTTTTACTTCATTTCCAGCATCTCAAGGTTAGAAAATCTATTACACAAAGAAGTGTTTGCCAACAAGTGGTATACAACAGCTCAGTTTTCACTGTTACCTCTCATGCTCAGAAAAGGATGTAAAATTTAGAATCATAAAATCCTAAAAGGTTGGAAGAGATCTCTAAGGTCACTGAGTGCATTCAGGTAAGATTTGTATGATGTTGTCTATAGTAACTCTGTAGTTGAGAATTGATTTTTAAGCTACTTTGAGGTGAAAAGAGCAAATTAAGATAGAAGTTTGCAAATTTGGAAGGGATGCTAACATCGCCTCAGACCACAGTCTTATACTACAGGTTGGGTAGAGTTCCCCCAAAAACCACAGAGCGGAATATTTGTAGGAGTCATTACATTCCCTCCACTTTGTCAAAATCCATGCTAAACATGATGCAAGACCTTGGGATGTAAATCATAAATGGATACACTAGTTGCTTTCACTTCTAGACTTGATGGCTCATACTCTGAAGTTGCAACTGAGGACTTGATCCTTATGTTTTAAAATCAGGCTCATTTCGTCACAAATGTCCAAAATCTAATAGAAATTATAGGACCAGGAAACTAGTAATACATAGCTATTATGTATACCTAATGCCATTATTTTTAGTTTATTCATTCCCAAACACAATTTCTAAAAGAAGAAATTACAAATACACAATAATGACCTGAATTTATTTTCTCCCCACTCATCTGTATGGGAGGAGATCTAAGTGCTTTTCCGAGAACAGCTATGTCACAAGATGTGATATTCCTCTCTATAGCTATTATGTATACCTAATGCCATTATTTTTAGTTTATTCATTCCCAAACACAATTTCTAAAAGAAGAAATTACAAATACACAATAATGACCTGAATTTATTTTCTCCCCACTCATCTGTATGGGAGGAGATCTAAGTGCTTTTCCGAGAACAGCTATGTCACAAGATGTGATATTCCTCTCTAGAGGCTGCCTCAGTACCGTAAAAAGCTTATTTTGATGATACCTTCACAACAACTAAGGCACAAAAGACCATTTCTTGTACTCAACAGGCTCTTGCTTGGCTGCATCAGCTGTATACAAGGGCAGGAATGTGGACAGAGGAGGCAGAACATGCTGCTCTCTCAACACCTACCAGCTGGCACTTACAAGCTCTCCTCCTCACTCACGGTGTGTCCAGAACAGTGTCAGCACAAGGCTATCAGCTTTTCCAGAATTTCCTTTCCTTTTCATGCTTTCTTTCCCCCTGTCCATACCCCTGCTTACCTGTAGGATGTTGAGGAATCTGCACATTAGAGGCACCTTAATTCTCTACAGTGCATCCATTTTTAATTCAGTCAAGACCACAAACAAGCATGCTAATGTCAGCTGTGCCAAGGGTACTTGAAAAGCTGATTGAGCCTCTGACCCCACTCCAGGAGATGAGATCCATGAGCATTCCTTTGAGGCTCAGAGTGGTGCTATGCCTGTGGAATGCTGCTACGCCTCAGCATTTCTGTACTTTGCCATGTTTGTAGGAAAACGTTCCCTTCAAGCATTAGCCATCTGGCAACGTTTGCTTATCAAATCTTTCTGCATGCCTCAAGGGACAGCTGTGGGCAGATCTAAGGCAGTAACAAATGCACCAGATTAGGCCCTTGGTCTTTAAAAATTTTGTTTATTTTAGTGGAGAGTAGGGAGAAGGGGAATATTTATCATGATACCTTATATGCTCTTTATAATTGCCACATATTTCAGTAGATATACCTTTCCTATAAAAAAAAAAACCAAACAGGTAGTGCTTTCAAAACACTCAAAGAGCTAGCCTAGGTATAACTGCAACTGGACTATTCAAATCAACTCGAAATATCTTAAATTGTTCATTACATCATAGCCAAACCTAACACCTGAGAATAGGGTGCTGACTTACTTGAGGAATACTTCTATGACTAACCAACCATGTGCCTGAATTCAAGTTTCAGAATCAAGCCAATAGCTGGCAATTTATTCTAGTTCACAGATTCTTGTATTTGCAAAACACAGTTGCAAATTTTTTTATTCGCCCTTCAAAAGATATAAATTCACTCAGAATGAAGTGATGTCAGGCTTAAGGGAAGAAAAGCAACCCAGTAGTAGGATTTATGATTTTGTTGTTTGGAAGGCTGGTAACTCAAGCTCCCTGCCTCCCTTTTTTATTTTTATATGAGTACATAAGGAATTTCTGTCAGAACAATCAGTCAGAGAAGCATTAAACACTATACTCGATGGAATGCATCCAGTAAATAATCACACTGGAAACAGTTTATCTTGAAGAAATTGAAGTGTATGGGCTCCAGCTCCTAAGTGAAATACTTTCTTATGATTGAAATGAAGACACCACCAATTCAGAAGATAAATCTCTCTCTTTTTGTCTATTCTGCCTCTGCATACCCAGTACTTATTAATACTGATGCTCAAACTCAGGAAAGAGCACGCTTTACAGATTAAGACCTCTCAATCCCTCACTTCCCAATTTAAAAAGTCTTGTCTGAACACATGAAAATCGATATATTACCTCACATTCTGTGAAAGCTAAATTTTATTTTGTTCATTCATGGAATCACTCAGGCTGGAGGAGGATTTAGAAGGCATATAGTCCAACCTTTTTCTCATATGAGAGTTTACTCTGAGGGACAACCAGGTCAGTCAGGGCTTTACCATACTACCTCTTGAAACCCTGCAAGAACAGTGCTACACAATCTCTACGGGCATATCCTGTCCCACTGCCCAAGTGTTCTCCTGAGAAGGACACAGGATACACTCCTATAAAACAATGTCACTTTTCCCATTTTTCTGTCTGTGGCCACTGCCTCAGAGATGGGCTCAGACTCCCCAGTTCCCTCCCTGTAGGCACCGTGCTCCTGTGATTAGGTCCTCTGAAGCCATCTCCGCCCCAGGCTGAACAAGCTTCTCTTCCTCAGCCTGCCACAGCACTGACCAATTTTGACCAATCCCCCACTGCAGGCCTTCACCTAAGGCCTTGTTGGATTTCACAAATCCTCTTCTTTACCTACATCCTTCTGGATGGCAGCCCTACCTCAAACATATTGAGGACCTCAGTTTGTTGATGCTGCCTTTCATGTCCTCCTCCAAGTTGGTTGGACATGGACAAAATTATTGAACAGGTACAGACCCCTAGAGTAGTGCACTTGTAACTGAACACCATGAAGCCCACAACCACTGAACTTTATTTAGCCTGACCATCCATTCTTTTTACCCATCTGATAGTCCATTATCTAGTCTGGAATGTCCTAACTAGGACTGAAGAATACAGGTGCAGATGGTGCTGAAGACTTTGCTTAAGTCGCAAACGCCCTTCACTGTTCTGCTCTAGTCGGGTTTGTCAGACATCTTTTATTCTTGGCAAATTAATGCTGGTGGCTCCCAGTTACCATCTATATGTGCCCAGAAATGTGCCCTAAGACCTTTTCTAGAACACCCAGAGGCGTCACAGTGAGGCTGAAACTCTGTAGTCCCCTAGATTGTCCTTTTTGCCTTTACAGCGATGAGTGCAACGTTTGCTTCTTCCACTCATTGGGAACATACCCTGGTCTCACAGACTTTGAGAGATGATAGAAAGTGGCCTTGCAAGTACATCAGTCAGGTCTCTAAGCAGCCTTGAATGCAGCCAGTCTGGTCCTGTCCTCATCCTCCTCCTAAGCTTTCACTGAGCTCAAGGCCTGAAATCTGTCCTCCTCCTGTACTGGGCATTCTCCTCCTCATCCTCCTCCAAAGCTTTCACTGAGCTCAAGGCCTGAAAGACTTTTCTGGTGAAGACTAAGGTAAAGAAGACATTGAGTCTATCAGCCTTACCCATGGCTCCTCTTACTAAATCATCCACCCTATTCACCAGTGTGTCACATTTTCCTTCTCCAGCCCTTTAGCAAATCCCTTAAATAGTGTTCTTCCTACCTGAAAATGATGTACTACAATGTCGACGGTTGGTCACAAGGTTTTCGGGGTAAAAGAAGAGACGAGATGGGCTCCATGATCAGAAGGCTTGATTTATTATGTTATGATATATATATATATATTACATTACAACTATACTCAGTCAGGTCTCTAAGCAGCCTTGAATGCAGCCAGTCTGGTTCTGTCCTCCTCCTGTACTGGGCATTCTCCTCCTCATCCTCCTCCAAAGCTTTCACTGAGCTCAAGGCCTGAAAGACTTTTCTGGTGAAGACTAAGGTAAAGAAGACATTGAGTCTATCAGCCTTACCCATGGCTCCTCTTACTAAATCATCCACCCTATTCACCAGTGTGTCACATTTTCCTTCTCCAGCCCTTTAGCAAATCCCTTAAATAGTGTTCTTCCTACCTGAAAAAGATGTACTACAAGACTTCACACACAACAAGGCTCACTCTGGGAAAGGCAGGTGGGGAGTTTTGTTCAAAATCTAAGGGCCTTAAGGTTTTATTTTAAAATAAAAGAGAGACTCCATGTATCAGTTTATTAATTAATTCTCTAATATAGATACATATGTGTGTGTGTGTGTAGCCTTAAACACTAAGCACAGGACTTGGGAAATCTGTAACTCAAGACAAATAATTATATTTCAAGTAAATCCTTTGTTTCCTTATATGCTCAGACTGTGTCTGAATTCGAAGATCATTTCAACTAGCATAAATTTAATCTGAATGCTCTGTTAGAACAAATGTTGCATGTTACTTTGCCTGTGTCTCTCTTCACTGCAATCAATAAACACCTGTATGGCAAAAAGGGAATAGGGGACAATTTATTCCTCAATTGTCCTTTGGAAAAAGGGAGTTAATGCAAAGAAACAGTGTAGGCAACTCTACTGACTGCTGTGAAAGGGACTCAATGCAATCAACAGACTAATCCTTTACATGAACATTTTAAACTTTCACTAAACAACAGTACACAAGCTGAAAAGAATAATGTTAAGAAATTAGAGATTCCTCAAGCAGACAGATGCAGAGATCAAAGACAGTAAAAGGGTAATCAGAGTTCAATGCTGCAAAATATTCAGTATTGTAAACAGACATGAATGTCAGCAGCTCTTTCAAGATATGAGGATGTCATAGGATCACTTCGCACCCTGGAGAATAAATGTAGCAAATATTGATTTGAGCAAAACAGTTTGTAGAAGAGTGTGATCTGTAAAACAAAAAAGTGTTTCAAACAAACAAAGCATGGTACACATTAATTCAAACACAAATCAATTTTTAGCTGAGAATTTACAAAGAAATGGGACAAATAGGGAGTACATATTTTTTCACAGCTGAGTAATACTCTGATCAACCATGTGCTTTGTAAACACCTGCCTGCATGTCAGGTCAGATGAATCAATCCCATCTGAGTTCCTTCTTCTTCAAATACAGTTATTTTCCCCCTTCTGTACAATGAGAAACTTTATTAGAGGTGACTCATGTACATGGCTGTAGCTGAATTTTTATGATGTGAAACTTATTCTGTTCAGGACAACATCTTGTTTGGCAAGAAGCAGCCAAAGAACTCCACCTTGCAAATGTGTGCCTGGTCTCTGAGCACACAGTGGTCACTATAAAAACACTTGGACAAAGTACAATCACATTAATGCATGAGCAAGCCTTGGGCCAGCCTTGCTGAGGTATGCAGACCTTAGAAGGGCAGTGGGTGAAGCACTCAGGGAGACCTCCATGAGCAGATTAACCCTGTTGCACATCCTGCTACCATGTAATGTCCTGAACATCTGCTGGCTTCTCTTATTTAGATGGGTATGAAAAGAAATCTAAAGACTACATGAGCACACACAGATACAATATCAGAATTACTGGATTTGTGCATTCCTGGACATCACTACACAAAGCAATTATGGGTTTTAAGGTATTATTATTATTATTATTATTATTACTACTACTACTACTACTACTACTAGCCCTCAAAAATTCAGGTCTTAAATAAAGCACTATAAGAATAATTGCAGGTTTAGATAAGTTGAAATCTTGAGCTAAAAAATTTAATGTTTTATTGACTAACAGCAATAAGGAAGCACCTAGCCCAAAATCTAGTCCCTTAAGTAAGAGGATACAAAATACACTTTTAAAAGATGTCACTCAGACTGAACTTTCAACAACCTCTTTAGTCACACTTGGGAGGCACAGAAGGGTCACGGACCAGGTCTGACCCCTGCTCCAGAAGGATAGTGCTTTCCATATAATTGTTATTGGTAGAACTGTTTCACACAAAGTGCAAAACAGCTGTTCCAGCACAGATTTCAATTCACTTTGGCCCGGGGCTCAAGGAAATGTGGTGTTGTTTTGGTGGAGAAACACCCATTGCTGCCTCTCAGTAATCCTTGAGCACTGAGGCAGGGATTCAATGTAGCTGTGAGAAATGCCAGCACCCTAAGCAGCTTGCTTCATTGTCCATCACAGAAGTTCATTGTACCTGTGTGGTTTGGATGATCTGGGAATTTTGTAAAACCTAAGGAAAAAAAAAAAGCCCCAAGTACCAAAGTTCATATTAACACAGAGACCTAGAAAGGTCTGTGCCCTCCTCTTGCTTGGGCACAGCTTTTCTCAGTGCTGCAAGTCCAAGAGACCCTTCTGCTCCTGACAGTTATTTGCTTACTTTTAGTCTCACAGTAATGTTTGCTTAATTTCTTCCTCAGGATCCTTTCTTTAACGACCCATATTTCAACAATTCATTTTATTTGCACCTCACAAAATTCCATTCTTGTGACTTTCCCATTACAGGTTTTCTCATCTTTTCCTGGCTAAACACACAAGTGTAAGGACCCCAAGCATCACAGCAGCATGCCATATATGTCTGAACAAGATAATTTATGCAGAGAAGTGAGACACTTCACAATACTCATTTGCTTCGCTTACTTATTCACATGTACAACTTCACCAATGTTAGCTAGAAGCACAGAAGTTGAGTAATGAGACATTAAGCCTCAAAATCCTCTTCCTGAAAAATCTGAAAATACATCAGTGAATTTAACTTCTCATACAGTGATGTGACTGAAGAATCTCCTTAGGCCACAAGTTAAAAATAAAGTTTTTCATACCTGTTCAAGTGCCCAGTAATTCAAAACAGAATCACTTATTTGACCTGCTACCTGAAATCCTGCCCTTTAGAAGTTGTTAGTCACTGCAATAGTTTCTTTTCTGTCTTAAGCTAAGGCAATCATTCTTTCACCAGAAATAAAATTATATAACTACTGTGGGGCAGTTTTTCTCATAAACTGATACCAAGAAGACAAAAGATAGGTAGTGAATGAAAGTTTGATAAAGTTTATGGTTTCAAGAGAAATAACAACTATTCACTCATTCTTACTGAACTAATACATTTTAGTAAAACAAAAATAAGCTTGCTTTTTCCATTCCAGAACACTTAAAATAAATGTTTAGTATTATTGGAATGCAGTAAATTGTGAGGATTCTCTAATCCAAATTCCAGGTATTGAAGAATGGGTGAAAAGGCAAGGTACATTACTTGATCAACTTTGTGTTCTTGCAGAAATAATTAAACTGACACACAACTAATAAAATCAGTTACAGAAAAAGTAAGAGGCGCTATTTTACAAGGCTATACCTTCTGAGTTATTTGGGGCAGACTTTATAAACATAACATCATACTAAACCTCAATTCACTAAAACATTAATATCTTCCCAACCTGTCAAAATGTTTACATCAAGATAAAAATTCTTTTTTTTCTCTAGAGAATTGCTATTTTAACAACTTTTTACTTCATGTTTCAATCAAAATAAAGACCATAAGCATTATTATTGAATAAATGAGTACAAAACCCCAAATCTTTCTCAGCTTGGTCAAATATGAAAATATTATTTGGCAACTAAAATTTGTTCTTTTCTTAGGACATTCATTCTCCTACTAAAGGAACTGAGAGGTGACACCTGAGAGCTCAGTTTCCTTGCAATTGGGCCTTCCTATGGAATTGCAATATCTGCACTATGCAATCCCCATTAATTACAGAGATATTGTGGAGGAGCACGATTTCAACCCCTTTCTTGAAATCTCAACCTAAAATGAAAATAAAGTAGAATTAAAAATTAGTAATTTTCTCCTTTAAAAACTTTTTAAATCTCTGCCCCCCAAAAAAGTTTGTTCAACACTTTATTTTTAATTGATTTCCTATTTTGGCAACCTCATAGAATACTAAATCAATAAGTTTACCCTGTTTGACACTATGAAAAACACTGGAATGGGAAAAAAAGTCTTAGGGAATGATTTTCATGAAGAGTTTCATCTTTCTTCATTTGTTCTTTTTTCTCATGTGATATTTCTCAAATTTATTATGGCTTTACATGTGTTCATCAGTACTGTACTTACAAATCAGGCAAATTTCCCCTTTCAGATTTTCAACTTGTAAAAAAAAGAACGATTGCACCAAAACCTTACTAACTTGTCATCCTACCCATGTGAACAAAATTTAAGTACATATAATATGTCAGATGAAAGCAATCAGGAAAATCTATTACTTTGCATTGTGTTCATCTATGACCAGAAATCCTGAGACTTTTGATGTAAATATCAAATTAACAGGCAAAACATTTAAAATGCAGGTTTGGGAAAGAAGAAAACAATAGTTATAGGGGAAGGAAAGGAATATAATTTTGTTTAATGCAATTATTTGGTGAAAACACAGTAGGTGAAAACATCAGCCTGCAGCAATCCTAAACAAAGCAGATACTCCCAGGTGGTGTTATTCTACAAAGCTTTATACCTCATCCTAAGAAAGAGCTTGAATCTCCATACCAGCAAAAATGGGGTCACAAAAAGGATGGCATTTCCTGTTTATTCCTGTCAGCTCCCTTTACATATTGTTGCAACTGACACTTTTTAAAATATTTAACATCATGAAAGAAACAGAGACTGAGATTTGAAAGAAAGAGCAGTAAGGTGAGTCCACCAAGCAAGCGATAATCACTAGAGCTTGCATTCACCCCACCTGCCTGCCAGTTTAAAGATCATGTACACTTGATGAAGTTGGAAACCCAAGGAAATTAGGGCATTACTCTTTACAAATAACTTCAATATTAACAAGGATTTGACATCCTACCCAATAAAAATCTATAGGTTGCAATAACTCTTACTGGAATAACAGTCAATTCTCACATCAATTCCCACCTTCCTCAAATCCTCAGTTTTATAGTCACTAAGATTTTTGTGGATTTAATATTTAATTTTCATCCAGGATCCAAAATTCTCTTGAGACGTAAGCTTACAAAACTAAAACATTGTTCTCTCTAGTCACAGAAAACAAAAAAAAAACAAACAAACAAACAAAACAAACAAACAAACAAAAAAAGGTGTTGTATCAAGCTGGAAGGCTTGCCTACAAAAGAGACTTGATAAGGCTGAATTTACAGCTGTTTCAAGACAACTCAAATGCCCATATCTTGAAGACACAAGTGCTGGGCCCATGTCAGGAGATGCTGCAGGTGGGGTGGCCATGTCAACACACCACCTTTGGCACCAGTGTGATTTAGATCCACTAAAGCTGCAAGAGGAATTACAGATTATTCTATTTTAGCGTACTTCATGGTAATGTCTCTGTGTTACAGGCCTGGTGCAACTTGCCCAAACCTGAGAATAAGTTTGTATGTATGCAGATGCTTTTGCAAGAGGAGTAGCAAAGTCAGGTCCAGACAAAAATGGAGGGACTTCCCTGTAAGGGTAAATGAATTAACACCAGGTGTGATTTGATGACAACTCAAACTACTCTGTAGTGGAGCTGTCACAGAATTCCTTCAGCCCAAAACGTAAATTCAGCTGGAAAAAACATGTTAGTGGAAAGCAGAACCCTCCACAACTCCAGCTAACGCTACTTCATGCAGCCTTGATAAGAAAGACCTGAGGGTGTTGGTTGACAAGAAGCTCAACACGAGCTGGAAACATTCACTTGCAGCCAGGAAGCCAAGTGTATCCAAAGAGCAGCAAACAGCCCAGGGAGGTGATTCTGCCTTGTGAGAACCCAAGTGAGTCCTGCATTCAGCTCTGGGGGACACAACATAAAAAAGGCATGAACCTGTCAGAGGAAGTCCAAAAGAGGGCCATGAAGATGATCAGAAGGCTGGAATACCTCTGCTATGAAGACAGTCTGAGATGACTGAGGCTGTTCAGCCTTGAGAAGGCTCTGGGAGACCTTCAGCAGCATTCCAGTACCTAAAGTGGGCCTACAAGGAGCTGCAGAGACCCTTTTTACAAGGGATTGTAGTGATAGGACAAGGGGGAATGTCTTTGAACTGAAGAAGGGCAAGTTAAGATTAGATATGAGGAAGAAATCCTGTGTGTAGTGAGGCACTGGAACAGGTTGCCCAGAGAAGCTGCGAATGCCACATCCCTGGAAGTGTTCAAGGCCAGGTTGGACAAGGTTTTGAGCAACCTAGTTTTCATGGCAAGGAAGGTTGCCTGCTCACAACAGGAGGTTGCCACTAGATGATTGGTAAGGTCCCTTCCAACCCAAACTGTTCTGTGATGTGTAAGAGTTTAAATGAGAGATGCAGGACTTCAGGCAGCTCTCCAAAATGCAGTTTATTCCATCCAAGAGGTTACAGCAGTCCAGGGTCGTGGGTGACAGAGCCTGTGCCTACAGCTGTCAGCTCCAGCTGCAGGCAGGCAGCTAGACTCTTAGTTTAGGTTACAAATCCATTATATACTTTTTTTGCTTAGCATCTTAATACAGTAGAACCAATCTATACCTTAACTATTGTCTATAGCCTATCACAACTACTATAATTACCATATTCATGTTACTATTCTCCAATCACTAAAAGTTAGTACAGTACAGTTTAAGCTAGAAGTTGTTTTCCGTTTTCTTGCAGTGGAAAAAATCTGAGACCTTTTTCTACTTGCAACTTTGCTGACTTGTTTGCCTGTGCTATCTTTCTGCTTGGTAAAAACATCTTGTTTGAGGTGGGTTTATCTTTTGCTCTAAGTCATAAAAACTCCTTCTAACTAACATACCCTTTGCCTCCTTGGTTAGCCAGTAAGACTGGCTCAGCAATTCTTTTCTTCTATATCGAAACTTGCTTCCATCTCTATTCCTTCATCAGACTCTACATTTAAAAATCTTTCTGCTAAGCATACATATCTGTGAGACTTTCTTGTCAAACTTTCATCCTTCCCACAGTGATGATTCTATGGTTCTACCTTATTCTATCACTAATATTGCAGCTCCAGGGTATTTGCTATAAGCAGCCAAATGACAGATGTTCCCATGCTTCATTGCAGCACGGACACAAACCACTTGGTTCTGCCCCACACCAATTTTATAACTCAGATAGCACTAACATGTGGCCTGTACAAGATGTATTGCCTACACTGGGCGCTAGAGTTCTGGGCATATAAATGTGGACTAAAACCTGGGAAACTTTCCCAGCAGTGTGAGGAACCCAAAATCTCTATTCATACTGCTGCTATACAGCTTACTGCTTTGAAGGGTGTGGTAGGTGGAAAAAAGGCTTTGTTAAAATGCTACAGATCTGCACTTGATCCTGGTGTTTCTTTACAACCTCAATATTGTCTGGCTGTGTATGATTACCCATACAATTCTTTCATTCATCCACTAAATCAGAACACCCTTCTAGAGATAAGAGGCCAACTTCAGCCATAAATCTATTCAGAGCAGAGAAGTTTCATTATTGAAAATTAACCATTTCCTAGAAATTTAATTGTTTTGTACTCTGCAAAAACTCTTACACTCAGGTTAAGCTGATGAGTTGCATTTTGTGAATGCAATGGTAGATATCCAGAAACTGCTTCAACTTCTTGTAGGTAAATTAATTTACTAGTTTTGGGTTAGGGGTTCCTTTTTTTTTCCCCTCCCTACACCACAGCATTTCTAGACACAACAGCAGATAGCTTTTCCATCTGGATTCTCACTAATTATGCCAGCTGATCCTGTCATTTCCCACCAAACTTTCTCCCCAGATGCAAAGTCTGACTGTCACCCTCTAAGTTTTCTTCTAGCAGGGTCCTCTCCATTTAAAATTAACTCAAGCATTTTCATTACCATTTTTCCTACTCCAACACACTAAAAACTATTAAAAGTGTAATTGGGTATAAAAGTGATAGATAGCTAATAATTATTATATTTTATTTTTCTCATTTTTGCTTCAGCAGTGAAGGAAGAATACACATTCCAGCTACACTGATTTTAGGACTGCAATAAATTAAAATATATTGGAATACTAAGCAGCATGCATTTGTAGGAAAATTATGACAGCTTTCATACCAATTATTCTCTAAGTATTTACAAGGGAGATTTAGGTAAGCATACCATTGAAAAGAACAAGCTGCCAAATACTCCACTTACAGAAATCTTTTTTTTTTTAAATTTGTATATGGTAAATTTGGGGTTTTTTCCATTCATATTATGTAAATATTTTTTTCATCCTCTTACACAATGCTACTTATAACACTTTTGTCTTTATCTTTCTACAGTGACCATGGCTATATCTGATTTTCAGAAACTAAATGGCATTTTAAAATTAAATTTAAATTTATAAAGGATATTATTTATGTTATAAATCAGGATTTGTATCCTTCCTTGTCAAACACTAATATGAAAATTACTCATATACAAAATCCTTTGTATATGCATTGAAAACTTAGACTTCGGATTAGACTTCTCAACACAATAAATCTGAAAGAGAAGGGTGATCTTCAGGTAAAGGCTATGAACTTGCACTTCAAGAACTTCTGTCAGGATGAAAAACCTTTGTAATTTTCCTGCATCTTTTAAGTCCATTAATAAAATGTAAATAGTAACTATATTAATACATAGGTCAGTGGGACATAATGAAAATACGAATCAAAATTAAACAGTATCACAGAATGATAGAGCCATAGGGGTTTTTAGGTTGGAAAAGATCTTTACAGTCATCACATCCAAATGTTAACAGAGCACTGCCAAGTTCACAACTAAACCACGTCCCCAAGTGCTGCATCTACACATCTTTTAATACTTCCAGAAATGGTGACCCCACCATTCCCCTGGGCAGCCTGTTCCGATGCTTGACAATCCTTTCTGTGAAGAACTTTTCCTAATGTTCAATCTAAACCTCACCTGCTGCAACCTGAGACCATTTCCCTTTGTCCTATTACTTGTTAGTTGGAAGAGACCACACCCCCCCCCCCCCTTCCTGCCCCATAGTTGTAGGAAGTGATAAGGTCTCCTGAGTGTCCTCTTGTCCAGGCTAAACACCCTGAGCTCCCTCAGCTGCTCCAAACAGGACTTGTGCTCCAGAGCCTTCACCAGCTTCATCAGCCCTTCTCTGGACATGCTCCACTGTGTCATTGTCCTTCTTGTCATGAGGGACCCAAAACTGAACTCAGGATTGAAGGTGCAGCCTCAGTAGTGCTGATCACTGACCCGATCCTGCTGGCTGCACTATTGCTGATACAGGCACAAGTTACTGCAGACACCAGCAGGGATAGGTAAAAAACTTTGGTGGCATTCTCAAAAATAAGGAGCAAGATGGCTTTAACATGAGAGGAGCAGGAGGATGTTCCCTCCAAGGAATGAGCCCTATCTTTACTGGGATCATACCTGAATGTGGTCCAAAAAGCAAGTTAGGAATAGGAAAAGCACAACAATTGCTTCACGGAAGAGGGATAATTTAGCATAGCTCTCCCTCCCAAGCACCCAGAGGCAAGGTTATGAGGAGGGCAAGCAGAGGTGAACAACCACTCAGCCTTCTTTCAAATCCACCTGAAGTATCATGGCAGCACTGTTGAAGAAAGGTGAAACAGCTCCTGTGAAATGCAGAGCCACAAGTACTTATCTGCTGTCCAGTAAAAACCTGCTCTGAAAGCAAGCTGGAGGCCATCTTGATGTCTTTATATGAAAACATTCCCTTCAAAATAAGCAAATTTACCTTGCCTACTACCAATAGTTACCTGTTGACCTCAGTGGCTGCTTTTAACTCCTTGCCTTGAGTCTTGAATACATACAAAGCTGTCTGAAAATCAAAGAAAAAGAAAGAAAAAGAAAGAAAGTGTAGAAAAGAAAAGAAAGAAAAAGAAAGAAAAAGAAAGAAAGTGTAGGAAAGAAAAAGAAAGAAAGTGTAGAAAAGAAAAATAAAGAAAAAGAAAGAAAAGAAAAAGAAAGAAAAAGCCTACTGCCTTTGTGCATTAACTTCCTGGTTAATACATGTTCACTCTGCCTGATTTTAAAAAATACATTAAAATTTACATTTGTATAGAAGTAATTAACATGAGAGGGAAAAGTTACTATAGTCACTATCAAAAAAAAATCACTGAAAAGTCACTATATATGGGTCTGTATTTAATAAGACAGAGAAAATATAATTTATCAACTGAAAACAGCATATGCAGACAAACTTACAGCCCTGAGAATACAGCAGCAAAATTGAAAAACATATCTCAGTCTAGTTTTTCTGAGACATAACAAACATTGACTATTCATCTTTTTTTGAAAATAATTAAGGGAACAATAAACTACTTTTTAAGGTGTTAGATATTGCAACAATTATTAATGCTAGTATAACACTACTCCAGATCTGTTTATTCCCAGATGTTGAAAAGTTAGGAATGTTAAGAAGTAGTTTATGTTGCCTAGGGGAAAATCTGTTTTCTTTCAAATTTTCAGGGGGTATTCTGTTCTGACCCTTAGCAATTGTTTTGTCACCTTGAAAGTATGAAAGGAAAGCCTCCTAAATTTTGACTATTGAAATTTGGGATAATTAGTGAAAAGAAAGAATGCTTGTCCTGTATCCAGCAACTGCTACAGCTGACCATTAGAGACATCATACTGCGGAAGATGACACATTTTATAGATTTATCTTGTTACCAAATGTCTCCAAGTATGCCCTCCACTCTCAAGAAATCCCAAAACCTCTGAAGTGAAAACATGGATCTGAACTTCTCTCTTAATAAATGTTGCAAGCCATAGGTATGATTCATTACTAAAGACAAGAAGTCACTTTTCTTTAAATCAGAAGAAATATTCTAAAGTGTAATTTAGGGCAAAAAAAAGTAAATCCTCAAAACAAGCTGAAATTAGAAAATATAAACATGATCACCAAGTTTTAAAATAATGCTGCCAGGTCAGCTTTATAATTCAATCTGTATACACACACAAAAAAAGGAATTCCTTCTGGCTAGTCTCTAAATTTCCTCCAGAATTTATGGTTCAGTCTTACTCTCATGGTAATGAGTTATAAATCTTTAACTGAAATGAAGGCTTATGAGTCTTTTAATGTTATTGGAGGACATATGGATCTTCCACTCAAGTAAATTTATTGCTGAGTCTTAGTATTTTTTCTCAACAGTACAATATTATTACTTTCTAATTGTTCAAGATTTTTCATTTTGACACTGATTTACAGTACCTGTTAATAACAGAACTGCTTCTGTTTGCTGCAACCAGAGGTGACCTAGCTGCCTAAGGTTCCTTTGGTGATGATGCTGCATATGCAGATTTGAATCGTGCATTTCTAGCAATTAATCTCTCCCACTGGTTGCCCTGTTTCAACCAATGTAAAGGTTAATCTGACCCAAACAGAAGGATTTTCAGATTTCTTACAGTTAGGAAATATCTGTTTCCCTTTGCTATTAAGTTGTAGATGGCTGCAGTTCACTGAATGCTGAAAATTATGCAAATAGTGTCAATACAAGTTCAAGTTAGAGACATAATGCACACACTCCTTTCAAAAAAAACCAAATCAAGTTTGGTCATTTTAAAAATCTGTGAATTAGCTTCTGTACATGGGGTTAATCTTTGCAGACTTTATCAAGAGAAGGTTTAGTCTTCCAGTTATAAAAGATGGAAACATAATTTCTATGCCCTTCTGTTCCTTAATAAAAATCAAGATTTCTTTCTGATGTTATTATTCAAAAATTCTGATATCTTTAGGAAGTACTAACATGCATATTAAAATCTGTATATTTGAAAGAAGGAAAGAAAGCTGTAAAAAGAGACATATTCTGTAGGAATAAGTACAAATTGGAGAAATCCCACCATAAAAGGATGTTTTGACAATTAGTGGAAGAGTGTTACCTGTATTGTACAATATTATTGTTACACTAGTTCGTGATCAAATATGCAGAAGTAAAAATATTTCTTTCCATATTTTGATTTCTGAAAGTTCAGAGTAGGATTTCTAATTTGGATTTGTATCATTTGTACTCTCATAACCTCCCTCTGTGTTGTTCCTATTGATTTTAACCTATTATGACACTTTTAGAAAGGGTTTATTTATTTCCACATGGAAGCTGAAAAGTGTAATGTCAATTCTTTCTCTTTGAAAGATGCAAATTGAAACAGCTCTAGGTGGCAGCTCTCCATACTTCATAGCCCCACACATTGTTTCCAGGCAATGCAGGTAACAGGAGATGTAGTCTAGAAAACAATTCAGTGACCCATTCAGAACAACACAACTGAAACAGACAGAAGATAATGGATCTGGTTGGTGCTCGTATGAAGCAAGGAATGTGTGGCACGGCAAAGGCTAGCACAGTTATTTAAAGAGAAACCACCCAAAACCAGCCAGATGTTCAGCTGAACAACGTGAAGGTAAGGAACACTGAGGCAGTCTCATGAGCAAGGCAGCAATTCAAACTGCTTCTTTTGTGTCTTCTCTCTGCTGGTACCACGTTTAGAGGCAACAGAAAGAAGTTCAGTCTAGGATGAGACAGGAGTGGGTCAAAAGGACTGCATGACTTGGAGTCAACCAGGTATTTTTCATTTGTGCCTGGTTCAGAGTGTTGTATGGATGTGATTAGCTCTGCCATGACACCACATCAAGACTTGAATAGAGAATCCCATAAAGCACATGGCACCCTTTAATGAAAAAAATTGTCTAGGTGCTATAGAAATTTCTCATTAACACAGTAGAGATGTTTGTTTTGGGTACAGGATAGAGGGAGGAGGTTTGTTCCACAACACCTATCACAGATAAAACACTTATCGCAGTATAAAACCTCTCATAGAAACATCTAAAGACATTTTATAAATACTGATGAAGTCTCCTGAGACTCCGACAATTTTCAGAAATAATATGCTTGTCTTGTGGAAAGTTACTCTGCTGCCTGGAGGAGTTAGGAGTTATCAAATTGCGCAAGACCATAAATGTGTAACAAAGCTCTCACTAAATGTAGGTTATTGCAGAAGAACTGTAAGAAAATATTGTGGCATAAAGATGGGGTGGGAAGGGAGGGGAGCTGATTTCTCCTGAGAGTAATTCTCCTCATTTTTACCACCAGATGTTTACAGCTACTGCCTGTCACCAGCCTGCCACCGAGGACACAGCACCCTTCTTGCAGGACAGGCTCAGACCTCACTGCCATTTAACCCTTTTATTTCAGAGAAATAAAAGGAGAGAATCACCCATCTTACTTCCCCTTTGCTACAGCCCAGTGCCCTGCTGGACTACAGCAGCAATGGCAAGAGAGAGATGCTTACCTTGCTTCACCATCTCCGTGATAAATTTATGGCTCAAAAGACACGCAGCTGAAAGTGGCTTTATTTTTCAATAAAGCAGCTGAAAGTGGCTTTATTTTTTAAGCGCACAATTTCCTGTCCCCTAATACACTCATCTTAGTATGCCTGTAATCTTGTTAGTAGACAAGTACTTGGAAGCAAACTGCAAAAAGTCCATTAAAGCGTTGCGAACACTCTCAGCCTAGGTGCAATTTTAATTTAACTAATGTTCTTTAATAACGTAGCACCTGACAGGCAAAAGTATTTCTGTTCAAAAAAGACAGTGCATGCAAAATTTAATTGATTATTAACTTTGTGAATACATAACATTAAGCAAATTATATTATTAAAATTTAGGTTCTTACACACAAGATCCAGTTGCTAAAACAATACCTCTCAGCACTAATAGAATTTTGACTTTTAAACCTATAAAACTATTATTATGCACTTATTGCACTACAGTGATAGTGCTTTCTCTCACAACCAGAAAGGGAAACACTTACGAGCAACTGAGAAAAAAAAAGAAACAAAAAAAGAATGGAACTATCCTAACACATCACAAAAAAGGCATTTAATGCTTAAGCTTTTTTTTTTTTTTTTTTGCTAAAGTTATAGATATTTTATTAAATCAGCTCTCAGTTTGTCCACTTACATCACGATGGAAAAAAAGAGGCCTGGCTACCTGTCAGTGCAAGGTCAGACCGGTGACTGAAATCTGCCTGATCACCAGTACTTATCACAGTCACTCCTCCTGTGCTTCTGGGTCACAGGGACAAGTGATGGGCGCAGCTGCTGGCTTCCAGAGAGTGTCAAACCTTGAACTGCCTTCCTACTCACTAAACTCACCACGCTGAATATGTAAGCAGGTTGTTCTTGACCACCACAAGCACCTCAAGTACTTTTTAAGTATCAAAAAGAATTCATTTATCTGGCTGGAACTGCAGAAGGGGGAGTGGCCGTTTACCATACAAAAATGCCCGCATATTCTATATTTAATTGGCAATGAAATCACAAAATACCAATTGTGATTAGACTTCAGGTGAACACCCAGGTGGACTGTGACTGACTTAACCCATCTTGCCTGTCCTTAGTGATATAAAAATTGCCACACTAAAAAAGTCACAGGAGAGTTTATAAAGGCTTTGGCAGACCAGAATATAAATTATTATGACTTTTCGCCAAATCTTCAAGAGTTTTAGGTATTACTTTATTTTTTCTCTCTCCTTGAAGTTTTTCTAGTCCCTCAGCTTACTAAGTCTTATGCAGCTTCTGTTGTTATCATGAAACACTCAGAATATATTTCTCAAGTTAGTGTTTAGCATGTATGTCAGACCTGTTTATCAAAGACAGGGCAGACTTATGCTACTGCTTCCTTCTGGGAAAAAGTTAATTGGCAATTGCAAGAAGTCATCTGTGTGGACTAAGTCCACTAGATACCAAAGATAAAGACCCTTTTCTGATACAGCTTTGCAAAATCCCAGCAAGGGGAAATATAAATTTGATATTGGAAATGAAAGTATTTTGGTCACAAGTAACAGTGACCAAAAGTTTCACGTGAAAAAAAAAAATACTATGTAAGTAAGTATGCATATAAATATGAACAAACATTCAAGGTCCCAGATATGAGGTTTATTTACAGCCATGTTTCTTAGTGCAGAGAGAGTTCACTAGGATTGAATTACAAATATTTTTTCCAACAAATTAATGGGAAATTGTCAATTCCCCTATCTATTTTACAAATTCAAATCATATCTTAAAACAATAAAGGCAAAAAATTAGTTTGCCTCAGATATTTCCTTAATTTAGTCAAAAACAGCATTATTGATGAATAGTATTCAGTAACAGTAAAAACATGCAAGTACAGTGTGTGCAGCTAGAGTCAGAAACCTCTATCAACAAAGAACAAGCTGATATTTTTCCTTCAAAAAGGCTTATCCACGTATCTTTGATAGTCTTCTTTTAAACCAACCCTTCAAATAATAGATTTTAAACCAATGTGTCAAATGTGGTTAACAACTCAGACCATATATGTAAAAGTAGATGTCTTAAAAAGGCAGTGTTAGATTTCTTAGCAGCACTCCTGGCTTTGCCTTTTATTCATGCAAAAGAGAGATAAATTAAACAATCTGAGACAGTTTTAACTGGAGCTTTAGGCAGCCTTGCTAAACTATTTGGTTATCTGGATGAGAGAGTTCTCCTTTCCACCAACCTTTTTATCAAATAACCTCTTCTGTTTTACCTTGCTTCTGTAGAGAGACGTGCCTTGTCATTTGGAAATTTCCATATTTTATTTCTAATAATTACATACTATCAGTTAAATATTCTTTTCTTTTTAAATCTAAGCCTCAAGTCCTTTCATTCAACATTGGAATGTAAAGAGAACTCAATATATATGGCAAATACCACAGGCAATGAATAGACTTTTTGATCACCCTAGAATTTTCTCCTAATCAGGTTTTCCTCCACTCCTGTTACTAGAATAGAAGGTTGGATGTGTTCCCTTTTAGCTATAAGAAAGCTTCAGCATCCATAGAATTATAGAAAGAGAGCAGACCTCATTTGTGCCACTTCAGTTCTCTTCTCCCCTTATGTGGGAGTATCATCAAACATAGGACTAGAAGGTTCATTAAAGATCATTTAGTCAAACTTGAAGCACCCAGACAGCATAAAATATACACAAAAAGTTGTAGGTAAGATGATAATCTAAATCTGCCATTAAGGACAATTTTATTTTAAATTCTGGTAAAATGCATAGTATGTTGACAAAAATCTTTCCTGATTTGAATTAATTTCTTAGGGCCAATTCTGAAAACATGCTTATGTACTACTCATTAAGCAAAGACTTAATTCTCCTTGAGTCATTTGAATTGCCTGTGAAAGAAAAGCACAGTATCTGAAAATGTGCAAAACACAGACAGAAAACCAAAAAATATGGTAAAGGTGAAGGACTTGCTTCTTTGTGCTTAAGTTTGTTACAGTGAGGTTTAATGAAAATGGTGATATTGAAAAGTTATCTTTTTGGTACTTTGGGTATGAAATAATTGGATAATTAATATGAAAAGTAGGCGAACTTTTTCTAAACGATAAAATAATTAAGAATTAATTAATTTTTAAATTCTAATATTGCCATTCTTAAAGTCAGTGATGATATAATCTCACTGTAAATGTAAAGAATAAATATAGACTATAGATCTGTATTTTAACCTAAATTTACTTCCTTCAGCCAAGTCTGTTGTGTTGATAAATATCCAAGCTTCTACTGTGGAAAAAGGAGATATGCCAAACTTGCTGTGTGATGGGCTTATAGAGAAATTGCAATGATTTTAAGCTTATGCTTGATAATAACAGAAGATATTTCACTTACCACAGAAACACAGCCTCAAACTTCTGTTTCTAGAGATTATATACACACACACTATAATTACAATGAACTTTAAAAAACTTATCTTTAAGATATTTTGATATTGCACACACATTTTTAATTTAAAGAATCACAGAATCATCCAATGATCCCCTGCAACCAATGGTAGGGTTGGAAGGGACCACAGTGGGTCATCTGGTCCAACCTTGCTGCCCAAGCAGGGTCATACCAGAGTACACGGCACAGGATTGTGTCCAGGAAGTTCTGGAATCTCCAGTGAGGGAAGTTTCACAACTTCTCTGGGCAATCTCTTCCATTGCACAGTCACCCACAAAGAAGAGAAGTTCATCCTCACATTCAGTGAGGCAGAGGCTGATCCTGTGCATCAGTTTCTGCCCATTGTCTTCGGTCCTATTGCTTGGCAGCACCAAGCAGAGCCTGGCTCCACCCTTCAATACTTAGAGACATTGATGAGGTCCCCTCTCAGTCATCTCTTCTCAAGGCTGAACAGGTACATCTTCTTCAGCCTTTACCCACAAGAGAGATGCTCCCATCCCTTCACCATCTTTGTCACCTTCCACTGGACCCACTCCAGGAGCTCCTGTCTTTCTTGTACTGAGGAGCCCAGAACTGGACACAGCACTCCAGATCTGGCCTCATCAGGACTGAGTAGAGGGGCAGGATTACCTCCCTCAACCTCATGGCAATGCTCTTCCTGAAGAGCCCTGCTGGCTCATCGACACCTGGTTGCCCACCAGGACCCCCAGGTCATTCTCTGCAGAGTTTCTTTCCAGCAAGCTGGCCCCAGCCTGTCCTGGTGCTGGGGTTATTCTTCACCAGGTTCAGGATCCTGCCTTTGCTGAATTTCATATTGTTCTTCTTTGTCCATGTCTCCAACCTGTCGAGGTCCTTCTGAAGGGCTGCACAGCCCTCTGGGGTATTGGCCACAGCTCCCAGCTTTGTGTTGTCAGTGAACTTGCTGAGAAGACATCTGCCCCTTCACCCAAGTCACTGATGAGTAAGTTAAACAACCCTGGGCCCAGTAGTGAACCTTGGAGGGGAACTGATAGTGACAGGTCTCCAGCAAGACCCCGTGCCACTGACTTCAACCCTCTGGGATCTGCTGTTCACCCCGTCTTAATCCACCTCACAGCCCACTCATCCAGTCCAGAGTTTGTCTATGAGGATCTTGTGAGAGACAGTGTTGAAATTCTTGCTGAATTCAAGGTAGGCAATACCCACTGCTACCCCTCCATCCAAGGAGCTGTTTCATCAAAGAATACGACTATGGTTGCTAAGTCACTTACTCATTCAGCCTCTAGGAAATGCTGAAGAATTAGGAGAATCCATTCTTTAGGGTATACTAGAGTTACGAGACCCCATTTCTTCAAAATGTTTTTTCCACACTGCCTTTGTAAATACATCAGCTTCATGGTGCACATTTGATGAACATTTATGCTACATTTAATAATGTTGGATACTTAGCCCAATGCCTTATTTACTAAAAATAATTCAAACCCTAGTTTGAAAGAACTATCACTAATTTCCTTATGGTTTTTTGAGGGCTGCCACCATTTACACTAAACAAAAGCTTCAGGACAATTCATCTTCACAAGTGAGGCCTATAGCAGCAATCCTGATTTCTCAGCTAGGAATCTGTGACACAGTGGCATCATGTGAGACAGGTCCACAAATAACAACTCAAACTTAGGCAAACTGAGGTACATGGAAGCTTTCTATTCAGACAGAACTGAGAATATTTTAATGGGAAAAACAGCAGATGTGAAGATAACCTTACCTTTCCCATGTAAAAAAATCTCACTTTTTGCTGTGGGACAAGATAACCTTGTCCCTTCCCACAGCAAAATTTCACAATCTTCCTCCTAATTAGTGAAGTGCTCCTTTAAAGTGGTGCTGTGAGATAGTCTAGCACATAGAAAAACTTGGTAGGCTTGCCAAATTTCATAGTTAGGAAGGACCTGGGGTGGTTTGGTTTTTTCCCCTCTCTCTCTCTTTGTGAATTTCTCCCCTAAGAAGATCTAAGGGAAGCAATTCCTATGAATCAGCAGAGCTCTGGGGCAATTGGCTGAGCCATAGGTTTCTGCAGCAGCCATCAGACCTCAGCATACATCCAGTGGCAAAAAGTGGCTGTGCCACCACCACCCGTTGCCCACATCCTGTATAGAAACAAAGCAGTGGAGTTTAAGGTAAATCTCGAGAAACTTCTGTAGTGCTCATGCTCTATAGCTGTCACAATGATGACATTCAAACATTAACTTCTGCACTTACATGGTATTCCTTGGGACCATTTATATCTGGCCAAGCCAAGATATCTATTATATATCTAACTAATATTTTTATTCTAATATATATCTAATATATATATTTATATATTTATATATTTATATATATATTTATATATTTATATATATATTATATATTTATATATTTATATATATTTATACTAATATATATCTAACTAGTATATTTAACTAACTAAATCTGAGTTAGTCGCCCTAGGCTCTCTTTACAGTCAATAGATAGAAACAGTTCTAGGGTATGATTCAACTTCTCCTAAGGCAGGTGTTCAAAATAGGTCAGATGAATCATGCCCTAAAAGCATCTGTTTCTTTCCATTGACAGTGAAGGCGTGTCTGGGTTTAGGGCAAATTTGGGTGGAAATTCTAAACGGGGTTCTTCTAGAAAAGCAGATTTAAATGGTTTTTCTCCTAACTGGTTTGGGAAAAGATTTTTTTTCAGAACAGTGGAAAAAACTGTTTATTTAACAAGCAAAGTATTCACAAGCATAGAAAACGAATATTAAACAATAAAACTTCTCGCTGTTCTGAAGAGATGGCAAATTCAGCAAGCCCTTGTTGTGGGGTGAAACTCAGCTTGCTCAGTTTCTTATCAGTCCCTCCTGTGCTGGAAAATGCATCCCAGGCCCTGGTGGGCCAAGGCATGAGCTTTGGGTTTTTAGTTTAGAGCAGGTTTGAACATTTCTAAGAAAAAGAAAAACTACAGTCTAGGGAACTTTTCTGCCTCAGCTAGCTAAAAACTAATTAAAAGCAAAGGAGAGCTTTCTTGTGCTGTCTGTGCTGCAGACAACAGTCTGTAAGAAGGAATGCAGAGGAGTGAGTGTAGTTTCTGAAAACAAACTGCGCGCTTCTTTTCCCCCTCCTTCACTCTCAGAACCGGTCTTAAAGGTGTAAAACTTCATATCCAGGATAAACAGAACAGACAATTGGAGGTACAAGCATCATAAAGTCACCTGAGGATACTGGGCCAACACCAACAAGCTCAAATGCAAACTTGTGTCACATAAAAGACTTTTTGAGTAGCTCAAACCCAACTCATGCTCTTACAAACAGGTTGACTGCCAGGACTCATCCTTGCCAGAGGCAGCCTTGCTAGGAAAAAAAAGTTTCTTATTTACTCATCCTCAAACCCATTCCCAAAAGCGCATCTTTTTTTTTTTCCCCTCCACATAGCTGTTTTTCTATTCCCTAATTTCAGAGGCTCGTGTCACCTTGAGCCTCACAGCATGCCCTTCTACCAGCATCCTCTAAGTGCTCTCCCTACTTCCTTAGGCACTTCCCCTCCTCTGCAGCCTTCTCCTGAGTGCATTTATCCCTTGCAGCTGCATTTCATCATCCCATCTGCTGTCTTGCCAGTGCCTACGTTAACCATTTCTCTGCTTGAAAGAGCTTGTAAACTCTACCCCACACCATGACTACAGATATTTTATTAGCATTTGTCTGTACTGTACTCACTGAAAAGCATGTTAGCTTGTTGCACTTGGAGGAAATGGTCTGGAGAAGTGACAAAACATAATGTAAAAATTTAACACTTCTGGCTCCTTTTGAAAAAAGAAAAAATTTGTGGAGCTTTTTTCCCCTCAAAAATTATTCTAGTCTTCTAGAACCCTGGTGTAATACTGAAAATATTACAGCAGCATAGTAATGGAATCTATAGTTCAACCATGATTAAAATGAAGCATGCAAGTTTACAGAAGGAAGTTGCATGAATGAAGAAATTGCATCTTTTTTACTTCCAAGGGAAACCACAGTCTATACACTTCAGGCAAAAAAAAAAAGTCAAAAATGTTTCACACAAGTTAGAGGTTACAGTACCATGTACCAATACAAAACAACAGCAGCACAGACAACTCCACAAAAAAAAAAGACAAAGACAGTGTCTCATGAATTCTTAATTCATTAAGGAATGAACACACCTACAATATGTAAAGGAATAAATCTCTTCTGCAAAACAAGACAACTTGGAGAAAGGGAGAGTATCTAATCACTTTCCTTTTGATCTGAAAATACATATTTTAAGTCTCACAATATGTGGCTGAAAAAACAAGAATTGAAGGTAAAAATAAAACCATAAATATTAAAAATGCTGTATGAAATCCTAATCTCTGTGAAGTTTTCCTAGTACCTAAGCAGTAGCTATCATATAGAAGAGTGAAAAGCACACAATAAACAGAATAACTTTTGTCTCTATAATATATGATTGTTTTGCCCATTTCTAAGCCTTATTTTTCCAATCCCAAGTAATCAACTCATCCAGGCATGAGGAAAAACAACAGCATATAGTAGTCCTCGATTTTAACTGTACAAAATGGAAACCCTCTCCACTGTTCAATGGCCTGGATGGGGCTCTGAACAACCTGGTCTGGTGGAAGGGTCCCTGCTCATGGCAAAGGGGTTGGAACTAGGTGAACTTTAAGGTCCCTTCCAACCAAAACTGTTCTGTGTTTGTACATCTATGAAAATAAAGATGCTATTTTAATTTTATGTATATGAAAAGTATTACTGAATTAAATGTAATTATTAATTTACATTCAGTTACATGCATGCTTGCAGGATTACAGCCTATTTCATGACTAATTATATTTCAAAACCTGCAGCTCCAATGAATTTTCCTATCATTTTATCTTTTTTTGTATAGTTCAAAGAAGATATGAAAGTATGAATATAAGGTAGCAAAAATTATCATCATTGTGTTTAACATTCTTTTCTCCTCTTGATGAGGGAGAAGGAAGTGTCAGACACATGAATGGAACAATAATTTCAATAGAGTAAGAATGTTTCAAGTGTGGCTCTGTGGTGAAATATTTTTTTTAACTTAACTGTCTCTATATAGTTTTATTATTCAGCACTAAGGAACATGAGTGCTGCCAGTCATTTGAATGATCAATAAAAAGAAATGTGCCCAAAACAAACATTAAAAGACTTTATTAAAAGCCTGTAATTGGCATACTGGGGCTGATTCAAATCTCTGCCCCTTGTTTAGGTAAGAAAACCAGAGAGAAAGATATTTGACTTCCTGCACTTAAAGGACAGGTACTAGGTACTGTTTTTAGCTTTCATAGAGCAGCTGCCTCTAGAAAAAATAAATTGAAACTCAACTTCACACCACTTCTCAAAACCTGACTGTAAAGACATTTTTAATCTGGCATAACTCAGGGTCTCTTACTGAAAAACAAAAAATAAAAGGACTTCACTTCCAACAGATATCTTACATAAATCAAATTTATCCATCAGAAGAGATACCTACCATCACTCATGCTAAAATACCATAACTCTTTGTCAGAGTCAGCATCTTCTTTTGCAATCTGGTGGAATAGGACTGGCCTGTAGGTCAGTTCAATAAGCCACGAGGAAACAAAAGGTTCAAACTGCCAAAAATTTCTGAGGAGATAATTCATTTCTACTAGATTTCTGAGTTTTCAGGACAGCCTCATGTATTGTTAAGTGGGAAATCGAAAAAAGAATGAACTGGAAGGATATTATTTTGCAAGAGATTGCTTAGATGAGATTTGTTGAGCAGATTGACATCTATAACAATAAAATTTATTTATGGTTCATGCAGCCAACAGAAAAAACCAGATGAGATTGAAGCTGATTTAGGTTGGCCAAATGCATCCTTGGGAAATGAAACAAACTGTATCTTTGTATCAGCATACGACTGACAGGACTTGCAGCAAACGGATACTGTTAAGTGCCCTCCAATGGCCATGTGCCAATACTGTTATCCTGTCCCTAAGAATCCTGTCTCTAGCTATCTGCTAAAGTGATCTGCTGTGCTGGTTTTGACTGTGGGAGAGTTAATTTTCATCACAGGACCTGGAGTGAGGCTGTGTTTTGGATTTGTGCTGCAAACAGCACTGATAACTCAGGGATGCTTCAGCTGTTGCTGAGCAGTGCTTGCACAGAGCCAAAGCCTTTTCTGCCTCTCACCCCAGCAGGGAGCAGGATGGGGGTGCAAAAGGAGCTGGGAGGAGGGGACACAGCCAGGACAGCTGATCCCAACTAACCAGAGGCATGTCCCATACCCTATGGTGTCATGGTCAGCATATAAAGCTGGGGAAAGGGGGACGTTTGGAATGATGGTGTTTGTCTTCCTAAGACACCATTAGGCATGATGGAACCCAGATTTCCTGGAAATGGAAACACCTGCCTATCCATGGGAAGCAGTGAATGAATTCTTTGCTTTGCTTGTGTGCACAGATTTTGTTTTCCCTCCTGAACTGTCTTTATCTCATCCCATGAGTTTCCTCACTTTTACTCTTCCAATTCTCTCCCACATCCCGGTGCAGGGACAGTGAGTGAGAAGCTGTGTGGGGTTTTCTTGGACAAAATTTTCCCAGAAGGAATAACAGCAATGATTTTCCAAGCCTACTTTGACTGTCTTCTCAAGTACTACCTTGGTATTACCAGCACCTTGTCAAAGAAATCAAGTTATCTTCCTTCAGCCTTTTTGGCCAAATAATGGTTAATATTCTTTGTTCTTAAGTGTCAGGAACAAAAATGTATATTAGTTATTAAATATATCACTGTGAATGATCATCTCTCAGATTTCTCCAGGAGTTCCACAAGTCTGTTTGTCCGCATGTGCAAGTATCAACAAAATCAAATAACTTGAATAACTGTTTCTGTGCTTCATCTCCCCATTCTGAAGTGATACAAAGGCTATGGAGCTCCAGTCCATAGAATCTCAATCAGCAACAGCAGAGTAAAAAAAATTCATCAATTAAAAATTATTTTTAATTTTCCCTATTGATTATGAATGGCTTTGGGAATTGGGGCAGGTGTTCAAGATTTCTAGCCAATGCATTTCTCTCCAATTCCACTATGACACCACCATGCAGAAAGTCCTAGGACCAGTGATATTTTCTTCAGTACTCATTGTTTCTGCTTCTCCTTTTAATTTATTCCATTGAACAAGCAGTAGAGCTTTTGCATTCTTCCTATAGCATAACAGTCTCAGTTACCTACCCAGTATCAGCAGCTCCCCCACTCCTGTGGTCCAGTTTTCTTTATTTCTGAAGAGGAAATTTATCAATACATTGGGGGTGTAAGCATGTGTGTGAAAGCCCAAGCATCTCCCACATCCTTCACATTATTACTGGTTCCATAATTCTTGAACCAGGTCCCCCCAAACTTTTAGGAAGAGTTTAGGTGGGAGAATTTGGGTGCTTTCTGTTTCTTGAACACTTAAACAGCACTTTTGAATAATTTTCTTACTTTTCTCTTGCAGGCCCTAGAGCTAAGAATATATTAAACACTTTAAGTGAATTTCTGATTTTATATTGCTTTAAGAACTAGAACCTTAAGAAAATTTCCTAATCAGTGCTAGATTCAATGCCCGTGAGCAACATAGTCCTTTTAAGTCTATCTAGAGAAGTTCTTTCGCTGTGTACCATAACCTGAGAGGCTTTGTACCTGCCATTTACAAAACCAGATAATTAAACAAAAATGCATTAAGCTTAATTTGTATTGAAATTAATCTCTACAGAGCAAATATTTGTTGATCGTGAAACAGCAGCTCAGAATCAAGAGTGTTATTTTTCTGGTGGTAACTATTTGCAACAATAATTGACATTTCTCATTTTAGCAAAAGTTCTTCTGACCAACATGTCAAATACACAGTTGACAAACATTGGAGATAAACAGTTGCAAAGGGGTAAAAGATTGTACCTGCTACTATGAACACATGTGAAAGCACATGTGCATGCATCTCCAGTTAGTGTTTTATTCTTTCAGCTGTTATTCCAAAAATAATGCACTGGATATAAAATGACAGGCTTTTCTTGTTTGGATACATGCCAGAAAGCAATTTTCAAGCTTAACTGAAAGACTTGTTTAAATTGTTTTCACAGTTTTCCACACTTAAATATTATCTTTTGTACCATTCTTGAAATTGCATTGAGCTTAGCCAAGCTGTTAAAAAAAATAATAAATGGCTCTGAAATTCAAGTGAAAACAAAGAAAATCCCAGTTGCTCTCTGACAAGGAAATTTAATTCCTCACCCACTGACTTCATAGGGCAGTCTGCTCTACTTTCTTGACACAGGTGCTTGGGCCATGTACAATTCTAAAATCATGCAAGAGACGGTGTAGGCTGAGCTAGAGCTGAGCACAAATCTTGGGCAATCTTCAGAACAACTTCACATCCATTTTACGAAGAAAATTAAACTGCTCTTAAGAAAGATTTTGCACCTGTCTTGAGTCTTGTTGGCACAATCTGCCAGACTCCAGCAGATATTTTACAGTCAAACTTTAGGTGGTGAAGCCATTATCTAAGGAAATAATAAAGTTTCTCATATTGCAAATGGAGAACAGGAAATGCCTGCAGAAGAATAAAACACCTGTCTAACAAAAATACACAGATTCCAGCAAAATGGCTCTGCCTTTGGATACTTCTGAGGCATCCAACTCTTTCCACTTGTTTTTCTATGAAAATAGTTTAGCAGATTAAATTAATTTAAGGGAATCAGAAGCCTAAAATTGAAGCTCATGTTAGGTAAAAATCCTTTCTATTAAGCTCTGTTTGATGACAACAACTACTTGCAACAAATTCTGACCCCTCATATACTGCTATTAATTAAATATTTATTGACTTCTGTGATGTTAATGCATTCAGTTATGGATGCACAGTTGAGCAGAAAATTTAGACAGAGGTATTCTGGTATTCATGAGAAACCTGGTGATGAAAGTCTCGCACTAACGGACCAGTAAACCTGAGTGAAAATCAGCAGAAGAAAAGAGAAAGACAAGAAAAAATACATGAGTTATAGTGTATGTTTTTATGGTATTCTTTTCTTATTCCACAGAGGTTAAGAGGAATAGGAGCTTTTGTAAATGTTAAACTGAAGAACTACAAAAAAAATTAGGATGTTATTAAATTAAAAGAGAGATTAAATTAATGATTTCAGTAACAATTGTGATTCTGAGATCCCTTTCCAAATGCACCTTTAGGAATATAAAGAAAAACTGTCTGAATAAATAGAAAGCAGTGACAACAGTGTAATAAAAACTACTGAGAAGATGGAGACGAAAGAAGGAGTGCTACTTTGGATGAAGCCTATCATACTGTGTAGCTGTCTTGGAAAAGCCACAGGCAAGTAAGTGCTGGAAAACTGTAAGAACATGAGACTGGCTCAGACAGGAAAAAGAAGGACAACATTTTTCAAATGTATTATTCATTGTAACTACTCATGGTCTTTTATTAGACCAAGTATGAAGGGCAAAACAGGTACAGCAGTACCAGTAAAAGGTACATGTGGGTATAAAAATACCAGTAATGTCCCAATAACATTTTATTAACATTTTAAAAATGCTAAAGCACAAGAGATTTTGCAACTGAATGCTTCCACTACATGTATTTCCTAGGTAATACAAATGATATTATGTATTTAAGCTTTTTTATTTGTTCTTTTTTTGGTTTGTTTAGGGTTTGGTTTTTTTTATTAGATAAATTGTGATTTTTTTTTTACACCCTGCTCATGAAAAAGATATCTTAAGCCCTTTAAATGAGAAGACTCTACTATAACTATATGTATGCAATGACTTAAGACAAGCCCCTATTTCTTCTCCAGGCAAAATTAAAAAAAACAAACACCATGGGGAAATCAAAATACCAACACAAGCTCCATCTTATCTCTAGAAATTTATACAGAAACGAGCTGAAAAATGTTTTAAATTTACCTTTGATAGCAACTGGAAAGAAAAAATGAATGCTCAGAAGAGATGGGCAACATTCCTTGTAAATATAAGGAAAAACAACAGACCTTGCTGTTCACAGCCATATAAGCTTTGACTACTACTGTCTTTAAATGTCAGAGCATATAAGCATTTAATTAATATGTTCATATTTATAGCTTTCCCTGTGTATTTCCATGGGCACACTTAGAATAATGTTCTCGTGCTTCTGCAGCAGGGGAAAAAACTCCCACTGGTGAGGGAAGAACTGAACCACACACTGGAGACTGCAGAACCACTTCGAGCCTTGCTCAGATACAACTGATGTTCCTATAGTGGAGTTACCACAGAGGTGTGCAAGGAGAATAGATCTGGCATATCAATAAGGGGCTATTTTGAGCAGTGGAGATACACAGATTAAAGGCAGAACTTTAGAGAAGGATGACGCAAAGAAGAGTTTCTTTTCATTTTGAAATTTTGCAGAAGACGCTAATGTCTGCTTCCAGCATGAATTTGGTCTCTTTTATGTCGAGCCAGTATTGCAAGCCAGTACTATAGCTGGGGAAGAACAGAGCTTCAAAATGAAAACTGGTTTCAGCTTCAGGCTGAAGTTCAGTAAATGTAACTCTAGCTAAATTTAGCCCTTCCTTTTTTATAAAACCAGAAACCTGTGCAACTCTATCAAAGTAGTTGGACCAATTTTTTTTATTTGATGTCAAATGATGCTGGTGCCAGGTAAAAGAAGTTAATGCTTCACTGCTGAACTAAAGCATAAGAAGATGCTTTATAATGGAGCTGAGAAGGAGTAGAACAGTGAAATGGTTGTGGAAAAGCAAATTGAAAGGTTGTAAGAGGGTAAAAGGTAGCTGCTGAAAGGCACAGAAAGTTCTAAAAAGAGAGAAAAATGAGGTTATTTTACAATCATGAGAGAAGGAATAAGTTTTTGTCACCAGTTGGAATGCATTATTTTTTAAAATGTATTTACTTTATTAAAATTCAATTGGATTCAGGTTTGAGCTTCAAGTAAGTTACCCCAAAAAAAACACCTGAAACTTAAGGTTCTTAAACTATTCTTTTTTAACTCACACACCACTGTCATAAACAAGACCTTGTAAAACTATTCTATACACTGACAGATGCAGTTTGTTAAAAGCATGACATTCTCTACTGCAGCAAATGATGCAGGAAATACAAGATTGTAAAGTGTGGAGATTGCCATTAATAACAGGGCAGCAAGAATACTATTTTTAGTATTGACAATTTTTAATATTTTGGTTTATTTGTTTTTGCCAGTACTTTAGTATGTAGAAAAAATGATTTTTTTACTGTCTAAAATTAAATTAATATGATTGGATGCAAGGTATGTGCTTAGATATGTACATGACATCAAAAGTGTCAATCTTTAGAAACTCCTACTGTGTCAGATTCTGGATTCACTGTCTGAGACACACAGCACAACTTTGACCACCAATAAATGTCCTGTCTAACTTTAACCAGCACTCCAGAGAGTCTCTTAAAAGTCTTCTTTCACATTAGCCAGCAGTACATTTAATGGCACTTCACACCTATATTGTTCCTGCCGAAAATAATTAACTTTCAGAATTAAATGCCTACAGATATTTCTGATCAGTATTAATAGCACATACTGTACACCTTGGAATGCTATATATTTAGATGTCTGAAAATGACATTATGACATAACTGAGTAAAAATCTGTTTCCAGCATTTTTGTTGACAAAGGCCCCAGCTCTCTGGATCCCACACAAAAAGATGCTTTTGCAGGACTAGAATATGATAAAGTTTATCTTTGTGTTTCTCCCTTGGACTGTGTCCAAGATAACATGCAGCCAAATTTTAGGAATATCTCTCATATAACACTATAATGGATTTTTTAATTATTTTTATTATTCTTATAAAAGCCTATAATAAAGAGGTTGACACATTCTTGAGTTTTTCCTTAAAAACAGTCAAGTGCTTAAATCTTGACATCTTAAAATTTATATTTTTACTACAATCCATTGTCATCATTGTGTTCAACTAGTTTGTGTCAGCTAGTTTGCAAGCAAATAATTAAAAGCAAAGGGTAGAGATAAGAAGGTGGGAAGAAATGAAATTAAACTATTCACAGTAACTTTAACACCATCTGCTAAGGTACATAAAGTCTCAAAAAACAGTATAAGCTAGCCAAAAATTAATCACGCTACATAAAATTCAGAAGTGTGTTGTATTTTTTGTTAAATGCAGTAACAGGCAAGTATAGGAGTTCAGTATTAAGGTGAAAAATGACAAGGATTTACATGTTCAATATTATTTAAATACTATTTTTGGAGGTCTAAGCAGCTTCTTTTGGAAGGAGAAGTTCAGACATCCTCACTTCAGTACCCAGCACTCGGCAGTTACACAAAGAGGTGCTGGAGCATATGCCAGCATCTATTTTTAGTACCATTTCACTGAAGGAGGACTTCACTAAAGGAAGAAAAGGAAGTCCAGATAGGCTGAAACTACACATGAGGTAGTTTCACCAGTCTTTGCATGAAGAATTGGAATAGGTGGGCAAAATTTTTGATCACCAATAAGGTCCCCTTCCTTACTCAGCATCTAGAGCATACTTGGGCAGGGTAAAAGGTTAGAAGAGGAGCCTGTCCAAGTCACATAGGTGAAAAGTCAGTCTTAAAAATTAAGTGAGCATTTTTGTTGCCCTGTGTGCTTTATGGTGCTGAGCAACCATGTACTCCATGGGCAACTTTGCTCAGGATCTTTTGCAGAGGCCTGGAAGGAGCTGTGGCACGGGCAAACTTCCTAATGCCCAGGGCCACAGAAGAAACCTTCAGCATGAGAATAAAGCCACTACAGAAAATACTGCTTATCTGGAAAGTACCATGTTTCTCTCCCTGTACCCTGTGGATCTTCCTACCAGTCAGACCATTTGCTAAGTACTACTTGAATATGAAGAGACTGAGGCAAGCAGGAAAAACCATTGTATGCTTATGTACGCTCTCCCACAAGAATAACCAAAACTAACTTTTTCAAGTTCAGACCTGTTCCCCAACAAACAGAACCTATTCCACTGATCAAACAGAAACAGATCTCCTGC
>NW_005054363.1:4007259-4025779 GCF_000277835.1 Geospiza fortis
GTTGTATGTAAATCCAGTGGAAGGAGAGTGTTCTGCAAGGGCAAACATTAATTTCCTTTCTCCACATCCAGCACTTTTCCACTTCTCTGCTCTTCAGAATAAAGGGCAAATGCTCCCAGTACTGTGATTACCCAAGCACTATCATTTTCATGTAACTGTATTGTTATTATGCATAATTGTAATAAGAAAACTTGGACAGCATGCCTGCATGAAGTGTTGAATCAGCTTATAAATGTTACTGTGTTAACAAAAATTGCACAGCCTCTGTCAAATCAAACACATTGAAATCTACATTAAGCCTTAATTCTCTGCCTAACAGCTATCTAATAATCATTAAGCACTCCAGTTGCACAAAATGTAAAGGCTACTACAGATGCTTATTAAGTTTAGAAACTTTCCATCACCAAATTTAAATAGAATTCACTTCAAAAGGGTCCCAAATATATGTCCAGTTTGATATTACTTTGCCACCAAGCTCACTGGAAGGTTTATAAGCAATGTGAAGTACTCCAGTGAAAGAAAGTGAAGATAATGCTAATACATGTCTTAGATTTCTTTATGAGTTATGCAGTAAAATGTACTGGTCTGTGTGAGCCTGACTTTTCAAGGTTAAAGAGAGAGGGCTTGAGCATGACAGTATTTGGAAGGAAATGTGGTGATTATCTGTTCCACAGTGTAAAAAGGCAAAAACTGCTGTGTGGCATTGCCAGGCATCCAGCAACTCATCGCAATTGCAGATTGCAGCATCAAACAGGAGGGCAACTGGCATCCCTTCTGGTTGAACACCTGCTGTATAACGGAAGAGTTCTGCTAATGGAAACATCTGAAAACTCACTGTAACATCTATTCAGTCGTGAGTCTAAAAATCCATGATAGCCAGGAAGTCATTTCAGTTTTATATAGTCTTGCTATTTGCAAAGACAGGAGACTTTTTCAAGAAAACAGGAGTATAGGTAGTGATGGAGGGTGTTTCCTATCAAATTCCAGGTACTCTTAAGAAACTCTCATTTTTTTTCTTCAGTGATGTTCTGTTCCTGTTCCTATTCCAGGGTGCTTACCAAAGAGCTTCCCATACCTCCAAAGTTTTAAGAAAGAGGGATAGTTAAAAAGACTAACTGACCTTCTAACTGACCAAATCTGGGCAGTGAATCCAAATGTGCCTCCTGAGGCTGAGCACTGAGCTCTGCTCCAAAAGAGAGCAGTTGTCTGCAAATCTCAACTATCAGAAGCAGCCCAAATCTAACTACTAAATTGTTCTAGTACAGAAATAGTAGTCATTTTAGAGCATTCTTGTAGGCAAGGCCTCACTTGTAACAAGTAATCTGCAGTGGCACAGCTGTAATGATTTCACCACAATAAGTAGAATAAATTCTTAAACCCAACTATCAACACAAATTCATCATTTTTTTCGACCAATCTAGCTGCAAAGCCACAAAAGGCTCCCAGGTCTAAAATATTCAGCATTGCCTCATCTAATGGAGACAGAAGCTTTTAGGAAGAAAACTGGCACATCCAAGACTTCACTGAGATGTAAATCTTCCAAAGTTAAAACTGAAGCTGAAGCCTGGAGTTAGTTGATGCCATGGCAGTGACAAAAGCTGTTGTGCTAGATTAGGTGATATTGTCTCATGGGTTTGGAGAAAGGCTTATCATCAGCCTTATGAGCCCTATAGGTAATTAGGAATTCATGAGTCCTCTGCTCTTACCATGGCACGTTGGGGTGCAGATGTACTCCTTTCCTCCATATGAGTGGGAACAACTGTCACATTCAGACACAAGGAAAAGATAGTACTGAGGATACAAAGTGATACTGCTATTTCAGGTCAGACTGAGGAGAGTTCTGACTCAAATTATGGGTGGCTGGAAATAACATAAAGATGCTTGTTTCTATTTGTGATCACCTCAAGAATGGGCTGACCGCTTCAGCACCTGGGTTTCAGCATTTCTTGCGCTCTGGTGGCAGAGCAGAGCTCAGAGCAGTATGAAATATATTGCCCAGGATGCTGGATAATGTGATTTGGTATCTAAAAGCCAGATGCCTTTCTAAGGCATCAGCAGATACGTGCGATTAGGAGAGATTAGGCATGCTCCACACAATTTCTCTTACTACCACAGCTGCCTATCTTGTGCTGATGTAAAGAAAATCCACCCAGCCTTGACCCAGCTGGTTACCCTTAGTCTTCTTCTGCAATGAGTGGATCAAACAAGGTGATGAGCAGGCCCATCACCTGGTTCGGCAGGGAGCACATCAAAAGCTTATGGTGCCTGTGCTTGCGCTGGAGAAAGCACAGCCCAGTATTTCTTTTGGGGTTTGGGACCTAATTCCAGTCCCCTGGAAAGGTTGGAGGGATGAGCATGTGCTGTCCACTAGCCCCTCATGGGACCCCCTGTGTGGTGTTTTTTTTGCAGGGGAGCTTTGTTCTTGGACAGATGCAGAGCCACAGGCCATCCATGAGAGACCCAGGGCCCTTGCTTTGAGGAAGTTGTGTGAATCACCTTATGTTTAATACTCACACCTCCTGCACACCCTGCTGTGAATTTGGGCCCCACTGAGCCACCTCTTTGCTGCAAAAACAAGAGTGCAGCAGCTCTTACATAAAGGGCTGGAGATGGGCGGTGGAGGAGGGACAGAGGTGTCTTCCCATAATATCCTGTCTCGGGGAGTCTGCCAGGAGACAAAGCAGGCTCTCTGGAAGCAGTTCAGCTTCCTGTGTTGTTGAATAGGTCTGAACCTACTGTGTTCCTACTGTCTCTCTTTAGACTTGAGAATTATTGGGTATGGAACAATGAAATTTTGCCCAAATGAGCTCTGCTGTGCAGATTTGCAGGAGGAAGTGCACCTTTATCGTCATAAGAAAAGAAAACAGATCAAACAATCTCACTAAATGAGTTAACAGTGTCTGGCACACCTTCAAGAGATGCACAGTATCTGAAAGACATCACTTTTAAGGGGTTTATCCTTTCTCCCCCTCCACAACAAGGCTCAGATCACAAATAGGTGAGTGCCCAGCTTTCATTTAAGCCAATGCTGGGGCTTCACTCACAAACAGCGTTTTTGGGGTGCAGCCTGTGACTCAGCAACAAAGAGAACAACCAGCTGATCACTGATTACTTATTTTGTTATTCTGAATTTAAAAATAATTTCTTTTTTTGCACTGCTTATGATTTGACAATTTCCTTTTATGCAATTTCCTTTGGTGAAAAAGAAAGCATCCTACACATTCTCCAGTCACTGAGTAGCTACTGAGCATAAACAAGCCCTGGAAGAACCACTCTGCACAATTATTTACAGGAAAAAAAAAAAAACAACTTGAATAAACTTGAACATATCAACATGAACAGCTAAGTTTCATTGCTTCAGAACAGTTGAGCCTCTTAAAAAAATCTTTGAAAGGATGTCAGAATTACACAGTGGCTTTTATTACCTTTAGGTTTAGTAACCAGTGTGTTAAGAGCTACTTCCCAAAATTGAAGGGGCACTTAGAGCAGAAATGCTTTTCCCTTTTAGACAGCAGTAATCTATTGACAGGCAACCACTGCCAAAACACACTGAACTTGTTCTAAATAAATGTAGGAAATTAAGGATGGGGAAAAAAAGTAGTTTACTCTTGGATTTTTTTTCTCATTTTTTCTAATTGCATGTTTATCTTATGGTCCCTACGCTGAAAAAAGTTGGAGCATGAATCTGAGCTTCAAAATATCTCACCAATTTTTCTCTTACACTTTTCAAGCCTGAGTCCTATTACATGGCACAAACATTTAACGACACAAATATTGCCTGTCATGAAGAATTATTTCCAGACAAAAAGCTATTACAAGAATCCATCTAATGATATGAGTAATGTGACACACAGTGACACCATTCCTTTGAGGCTTTTTTCTGTATTACTGGCTTTCCCAACTGGCTTTTAAGAGCATGATGATCCACTTACTGATTATGAGCAATCTCATCAGCACTAACAACATCCTCGAGACTCAGTGCTATGTCTCCTTTGAAATACTTCTATCAATAGCCAAGGATCACATTGTAATTATCAAAGACATCAGAGGTAATTCAAACTATTTTGTAGCCTATTACAAGTACTTTGGGTATACTGCATCCTATCGTGGTTGCAGATGACCCAGATGTGCCCTAAACACTTCAAATTTAACACCTCTGACCTATACAATACTTGGTTGTAATGTAAAGTAGGATATATTTTTTAGGGCTGTCCTGGTTTCAGCTGGGATAGCGTTAATTTCTTCTCAGTGCTGGGTTTTGAATGACAATGACATTGATAACAGTCTGTCGTCTTGGGTTTTTATAAGTTGAGTTCATAGTAAACCAAGGAATATTTTTTTTGGCCCTCCCCCTCTTGCATTGAGGACATCCAAAAAAAAAACCCCAAAACTCAAGAAGAGGGAGCATAGCTAGGACAGGTGACCTGAGCTGGCCAAAGGGATATTCCCCATCATGGGACACCATGCCCAGTGCATAAACTGGCAGAGTTACATGGAAGGGAGGAGCAATTAAATGGGTTCAGAAACAGGGCCTGCATCAGCCAGAAGTTCATGGGCAATTGTATTGTGCATCACATGTTTGGATTTCTCCCTTTCCCTTTTTATTGCCTTTATTAAAATTATTTACTATTACTATTTTATTTTACTTTGCTTTCAATTATTAAACTATTCTTACCTAAACCCTCAAGATTTACCTTTGATTCTTCTCCCCTGTCCACCAGGGCAAGGGGTGGAGAGAGGGAGGTTGGGCGAGTGTCTGATGAGTGCCTTAGCTGCCAGCTGGGCTTAAATCACAGTAATAGCTTATATATTTCTAAAAAGCACCTATCCCATCACCCACAGCAGCTGAAGTTAAGCACTAGATGTTGTTTTCTTCTCTTTAAATTTATATACAGGGAGTTTCTTTGCAAGCCACATTATTTGAATACTGGGTTGATGTACTGAGTGTTACCTCAGTTTCTCTGAGGAACAACTGCGACCTTGAGAAAAAAGATTGTCATATTCCCCACAACTGCACAGCCAAAAACAGATGCCTTTTGCAATAGCCCACCAACATGCTGCAGTCATGACTCCTGTTAGGACTCCAGTTCTTTCTCTAAACCATACTTTGAACATTAATTGTTAACTAACAAAAAAGTAAGTAGGCATCTTTCTAGTGAAAGCTGCATGCAAATCAACACAGTTTCAATAAGATATTGGATAAATTAAATTTAGATTAGATTTTTAGACACCATTAAATGTTCTGAATTGGGCAGCATGTACAAGGAGAAATTTTCAGGCATCATTACTATTCCTAACAAACTACCAAGCCTCCCAAATGTCTTAAAATGTATACTCTTGATTTTATTTGGAAAAGAGCACCTTTAAAATTAAGATTTGTTGCTATTTCACAGGTCAGAAATTACTTGAACTCTACAGACTGCTTACAAGAATATAAGCTTAAATGGGGCCACTTTCCTCTCTCTGTCATCATCTTCACATGCATCCAAAAAATGCTTTTCTAAGCCATAAAATCACCACTTAGCAGCAGCACACCTCTAACAAGCATCAGGGACTAGTTTTCAAGAAGAAGAAAGGGAGTTTAAGCTCTTATCAAGCTCCAACCCCTGAGTTCCTCATATCACCCCTCGTTACTCATCGTCTCCCTTCTCTGCCACAGTGCTGGCAACTCAGCACTTCCCAGCTGCTTTGCAGCCCACAAGGAGAAGCAGCAGAGCCCCTGCACAGCCAGAGTTGGGGTTACATGCACACGGGCACAGGTTCACACCTCCCCTGGCCCTGGAGCCTTGCTGTGTCAGATCACTTCCCGCACATGACCCACACAGGCCCACGGTGCTACCAAAAATCTTGATGGGACCCAGATAACTCCACCATGCGACAATTAAACTTGGCCCTGCTCACAGATACAAAAAGTAAAAATTGAAATCTCTCCCAAAGCAGGCCCTGAACACACGCTGCTGGCTGTCTGCATCTTCATTGACGATGTGCCTCATTTGTCGCCCAGTTCAACGTGGGGAAGCTGAACCATATGCTCTGTGACCATTGGTAAACCCATAGCACTTCTCCATGAGAAAAAATTCTGCAGGAATACACATGAAATCTAACACTTTTCTCCCAAGAAACCTCATTTATCCTCCTGCACTGTGTATGGGGGAAAACATTTCATAAACAAAACACCCTTCTATGATCCCAGACCCATTGAAAATTGACTAATCCAGCACTGGGTGAGAAGAGGATGCACAGGAAGAATATTGCAGAAATGCACCACAGCAACAAATCATTGTGAATAATTTAACAGCCGCCAGAATACCACATCCCTTTTCTCACACACAGATTCATCAACTTCAGTGCCTTCAGATCGATACCTTCATGTTTACGGACTGAGGAACTCTGCACTCTCATCAGGCACTGCTTTAAGCAGCTGAGACTTTTAAAGCAGGGACAAACACTGCAGAACAGCTATGCTGTACCGTTCTGTTACTATTATTTGTTTTCTCAGTATGCTTCCCCAGGGATAGAAGTGCACTCCACAGTGTACAAACAACATCAAACCATTATCTTCAAAGCACGATAAAGACACCAAAGTGAAACACAATTCTGAGGATGACCTTTATGTGCTATTATCTGCAGTGCAGTAATTAATTTTATCTGCTATGCACAAATGAAATGAATGGAGTCTTTTCAAAATATGTGAATGAATAGATGAACAAGTGAATAAATAAATAAATGGAAATCATGAGAAGCCTCTTCCAATAAATCTCCCTTTGTTTCACTTTGTGAAGCAGTACACAGGGGCAAAAAATGAAAAACAACCCTATGTCTGTGTTTTGAAGCGCACACTTATTCACTCTGAAGGGCTACAAAGAATATTTTGGCTTCAGATGCCAAGAAAACCTTTTAACAAATGGGACTTGATTCAATCTATCATCTAATATCAGGGAACAAAGCAACCCTGATGCCATTTATGCTTTCAGACACCAGCAAAAAGTCTACCTGGACTTGGTGGCCCAGGTATTTCCTGGGTAAGGGTGGGCTTGGTGGACTGTGCCACTTGTCACCTGTGGGTGACAGGTCTAGTTTATCATGGAGTCAACTGGGAAGCCAGGGAAGAAAGCTCTGCACAAGTATTATTGGGCTGTAAGGTAAGCAGCTCAAAAAACTGCTTAAAATGTAAAGTTTCTAACAAGGCAAACCACAATATTACATAGCACACAGCCTAGCTATTCTTAAAATAGACCATCACAGGCAGATGCCACAGACAAAAACCAAAGCAGTGTTCTTGCATGCATTTTAAAAAGCATTTTCTTATCCCTCCTCCCCAAATTTTAGCAACATAAATGCTTCTGACCTTAATCCAATGTTATCAGACCTTGTATTTCCCAAAAAAGGTCCTAGAAAAGAGTTAAGCAGAGCCAAGAGATCCACCTGACTTTGGCTTTGCAAATACCTTGGCTCTGCCCCCTGATGAGTACTAGTCATCAACACCTTGAACAGTTTCAAGGTAACAGTCCACCAATTAATTACAGGTGCTCAGAGATTTTTTTCCATCAGAAGTATAATCACTTTTTCATTTGTTACAAATACACAAATATAATGTTACCTACCCTCTCCCCTTTCCAGTAAAATGAGTATCATAAAGATGCTGAGCTTTCCCAAAGAAAGGGATAGTTCACTTCAAAATGTCATTTTAACTTTTGCAATGGTGTAACAATAATGACTGAGGTCACTTTTCATTGTCCTTCTGCTGATCCATTCATTGGTAGGCCTGAGACACCGTGAAGTGCTCTAGGCACACTCAAGTCCTCTCTACTGTTCTTAACTGCAGGAGAACCATTGTTAACCCCAGGGCTCAGCCACACAGTGCTATGTGGTGCTAACTCCACACTCTGAAGTCATTAAAAATTTTGAGAATCTAGTTTGGGGATTGCCTGCACATTAGGTCAATGGCCCCTGTTGGTATCTAATTTGCACTGATCACTCAATCATGTAAAGCTGTATGTTAATTAGGCCAATAACTGAAACATATTGTGAGAAGATTTAAGCTTTGCAAAGCTGACAAAGATTACTGAAGTATCAAACAAAAGAGGAATGAAATATCCCATTTCATTTGGATGATTAATTGTATTAATGATTTCTTTTTAAACAATTGAATTTTTTTTTAATCTTTAATTGAAAAAAAAAAGTTAAATGCCAGAAGAGAGAAAGTTCTTTACTCATCTACTACCACAAACAGTGGCAGCTCCTGAAGCCAGAAATGCCATTGCACACCAGTAATAAAGTAGCACAATTTCTCCTTACTTTATAAAAAATGCTTGTGGTACTTTGGAGCATTTTTCCTTTAAATTTTGAAATTAGAATAGTACATTACAATGAGAGCTTTTTATTAAAAAATTCTAATAAATGTGTAGTCTTCCTGTTCATGATGAAAAGCTTGAAAATACCACATGAAAAAGGGGTAAAAAGAAGTTATCAAAAAAAACCTAATTTTTTTTGACAATACATATACTTGAGAGGTATTTTATATTTTTTAAGGAAGTATATAAAAGACAGCTTGGGTGTCTTTTCATTGCTTATAAATTTTCAAGCATTTAAATTCTTTATAGGTATGATTCCACTTACTTTGCAGGTGAAGAGAGGCATAAAATAATTTGAGAGCCAGGGCTCGGAAATGTTTGGTAGCCTTGTTTTCTTCCACATTGTGTAACCAAAATGAGACAGTCTAGACTGCATTTTGAGGTTTTGAAGAAAATTGCTCTCGCTGATGTTTTTTCAGGTTTCTCAATACAGAAAAAAGAAATGTTACCAGGACTTTTTTTCTTTTAAAAGAGGTCCACAACTTGGGAATTGACTCAATATGTTGTCCCAGAAATCCTTAAATGGTTGGTATGCTACAGACATGTTTAAGCTCTTCTCTTTTGAAGAAATTTGCTGATTTTATGTGCTACACCTTCCAAAGGACATTATGTTAAGAATTCTCACATTCTTGGGAGAATAGGCATCTCTTTATCCTGCAAGTGATCTCAGGGATTACAGTAAGAATTTTAAAGGATAAGAGACATTACTTGACTTGAGTAAAGGAAGAAAAACCTGGTTAAACTTAAACATGAGATTTTCAGGGATTTTACAAGCCTCAGAAGGATTACTGAGTTAAATAATGCTTTATTTGAAAAATTTCTGTCATATTCTACACAAGAAAACATGGGTTATACCCCAGCAATGAAGCTGTGCTAACACAAAAATCTCACCATTAACAATCCTCAGCTGTATTTTAAGCCCATTTGGGGTTTTTAGTTCATGTTGATATTTTGCAGTTTTAAATTAACACATTGTGTAAACCTGTCATTTCTTTTTTTTTTCCACCAGCAGGTAGACACAAAGTTGATTGCCTAATAAAACAGCAATGCTACAAGAAACAAATTAGCTCCAAACCTCTTTAGAAGAAAATTGCATAAAGGCATAAATAATCAGTTAATAAAATCATAGAAGTTAAACGAATCAGCTTACAAAAAAGGGATGCATTTCAGCATGATGTCATCCCAAAGATACACCCTTTCAAAGAAGGCTTTTTTTTCCACAGCCAACATTTACATTTTGTTTTTAAACTGCTACAAAACAAATGAGAATTTATCATTAAAAATAAACTACTTATTTCCTTTCACTATCTGTATGCTGTATATCTGCAGTTTGCATGCTGTATATCTGATGAGTTCCTTCAGGTCATGGTCTAATTTTATTTTTACTGGAGAAAAAATCCCAAAACCTTAACCTATTTTGCTTTTACACATCAGTTTCTATCATTGCCAGAAGATGTTTACTGCAACTAGTCAAGCCTGAGAAAGATTTTCCTATTGATTATTGGATTTTACCCAGTATAATAATTTACCACTAATTCTTATTTTGATAAGGTCAAACTGGAGGCAAAGTATTCCTTGGATAGAAAAAGATGACGAAATAAAACACAATCTGTGCAAGAAATGCCATATAACAGGTACTTTTTCTGAAATGTATACTTCTAAATCTTCCAAACAAAGAGTCCAATAATTAAAAATAAATAAATTTATTACTTCAAGTGGCACTTATCAGTTTTAATTTATTTTAATACATCTTTCTTCATTCCCAGAACTCTCAGTATGAAAAACTGAACTTTAATTGGGAGCTCAGGCTTAACAGAATCAATATTCCGCAGGTTGTGCAATCTGTCCAGATCTCTTTAGATAAGTTTCCACTGCTGTGTTTGAGGCAAGACTGAGCCTCACGATTTCGGAATGACTAAAATCAAGACAAGAGCAAATGGCTAAATCAAGTTAAGGTAAATCTTCTTGTTGAAATTACAGTTTGGAGGCAGACATTTATGTGCTAATACACTGCAGAATTAAAGTCTCTGTGTCTTGCTGCTTCACAATAGTATTTACTGAAAAAATAATAACCAGAATTTTTTCTTCAGGAAGGACTCACTATCATTAACTCTTCAGGTATCTATATTATGTCAGAAACTTTTTCATGTATAAAATAGGGTTTTTTATCTAGCTTTCAAAACTGAAATATACTGTGAAAGAAATAGAAATTAGTATTATGTCATGGGCAGCATCCCTTCATCTCTGTCTTTCATTACGGACTTTTAAAATTGCTGTCTTCACACAAAGTAGAAAGCAACTTAAATCACTTGGAAAATATTTTAATACACTTTTGACTGTGGGCTGAAGAGTGTGACAGAGGCCAGATGAAATTTCATTGAAATTTCATTGAAATTTCATTGAAATTTCATTGAAATTTGATTGAACAGGTCTGACTCTTTTAGAGTTGACAACAAGGAAATAAAAATTTTCACCACACAGCTTTCAATTGATGATGTTTGGCTCTGCTGAATGCTGCAGCAAAAAAGCTGGTAAATATATGGAAATAAATGCTCATCCTAAATTTCATTTATCTATAGACAAGATAGTGTCTACAAATAGAAGTATTCTTAGCTGCAGATGAAGATACCCTGTCAAAACTGAAAGCAGTTTATACAGTATGCATTCTTATATTTTAAGATATTCCTAATTATTTTAAAATATAACCAAGGAAACACGAGATTCTTTTCACCAAGATTATGTAATAACAAATATTTTGGAAACATTTTGGTGTTTCCTTGGTCTGAAGCATCAGTGGTCACAGAGAAAAATATATCCTTTCAAACAAGTAATTAATTTTAAGAAGTGTTACACGATTGACTATTCATAAAGTTTCTATCCTTCTGTGTGGCAAACAGCAGTACTTTATTTTTTATCATAGTTAATTCATCAGCATGAATAATTATGCATAATATGTAGTAAACCAACATGTTTACTCCAGAATCTTCTTTATTATGTACTGTATTTTCTTATTTTATAATGTTATTACTGCAAAAGTTTCAAGAATTCTGTTCTTGAGCTATGCTGGGGTTGGGTTTGTGATCTGCTTGTTTTGCATGCTGCCCTACATCTGACAGTCATTCGTGAGCGATTGAGAAATTTATTCTGCACAAACTCCAGTAAGTCTTACTGCTATCTCTGCAGATGCATGAAAACTGCTCTCCTACTCACTTCTGAAAAAGTAAAGCTTCTCTTTTTGTACTTTGACTCACCAGTGTGATGTTACCACCATGGCAGCACTGAATATAAATATGAACAGATTGACTAAGAATATTTTTGTAATATCAGAATGTAGACTTTAATAATTTTAGATGTTCTTTCATCCCTCACATTCAACACACTTGAGATTCTGCACCCTGAAAATATTGCATTCACCTCTGTAATCTACCTGCCTTTAATATTGGATATGTTTCATTTTTATTTTTCATATTTAAGTAATCTGTTCATAAATCTGAAGAAGAAATTCAAACTGTTTTAGGGTATTTTAAAATTCCTGTATAGATCTAATTATACAATACCTAATATCATATTTATTTCAAATTAAATATACACTGCTCAACTTGGAATAGCAGGGCATTTTGGGGAAAAGAAAGAATGGCCAGTGAAAATAAAAATATAAATCAGAATTCAAATTTTGGGCACAAACATCTGTGGTTTCTTCAGAATTTACTATCTCTTTTTTGTTAGGTCATTCAGAGTCCAAACTGCAGTACCAGTCGTAGAAGTGAGTGAGATGTTTAGCAGCAGTCTTTCACCTCAGTTCTCCTACAAAAGTTACATTCAGCCCATACTCACTGGGGTGCCCATTTTGCTTACTGACTTGGCACCTTCATTCCAGCATCTTCTTAGTGACCAAGAATAAAGCAGCACCAGAGCACAAATTATCTTCTCTTACTCCTGCACATGGCCTGCTGAGAGTGGATGAAAATTTCTTGAGAGTGCTAACGAAGGAAGAAAAATCCAGATTTTACTAGATAGTAAAATCCATACTAGATAGTTCAGTCCTTTTGTTTCACAGTACTGTCACATTTCAGAACACAATGGGAGAGGAGAGCCTCTCTTCATTAAAGAGTTGTAGCTGATTTTTATCCAAAAGATTCTTCTCAGGCTGCATTCTACCTTGAAGAGGAGATTTATTAAATGCCTAAACTGCTTCATGTTGTTCTACAGAGGTTTGACAGATTGAGCCTTCCAAATGGTTGTAGGACAAATGAATAAGAAAATCTCTGTCCACTCTAATTAGAGGAGTATTTTTCTCTCAGAAACAAACTGAAGTATGGATAGCATAAAATACTGGCAGTGTATTCCCTGAAAGTCCCCAGATCTTTAGCCTTGTTTAGCTAACACTGGACAAAAGCAAAGATGAACTGTGTCTCGGAGACCTGAAGCCTTACTTGCACCAAAATACTACTAGGAAATTTGGCCAAGATCAGACAGTGGAGGAGTCATCTAGTTTTTATACCACACATCTCGATGTCTTAGATAATAGCAAAGGGATTTTTCTTCTTAACTATCATATCAGTCTGTCTGTCATGGCCTAATTAACATTGAGTCTTTGCTGTGTACCACAAAAAGAGATAACCACAAAAAAGGGCCAGCAGATGCCAAACACTAAAAACTTGAAAACCTCAAAGGCAACAAAGAAGATATTTAGTAATGCAAAAGTCTTCCTAAAATTAATTCCTTTAAGTGACACAGAAAAATGCTTCAGAGGATGACAAAATTCCTTAAGAGCTCGAAAAGAAAGAAATATATAATACTATATATAATACTGCTACTGAGAAATGCAGAGATTGAGAAACAAGTGAATTCATCCTTTAGAAATTTCAATTAACTGGGAAGAAATCTTAGTGGCATTTTTAAAGCTTTCTTTCTAAACATCTAGCATCGCCTTTCTGAATGGCAGTGTGATGTAAGTGAGCTTAGCTCACCCTTTTGGGGGTTGTAACTGCATCAGCTGGGTCCTTCCTCTGGAACAAACAAGCATAATACCTTCAAAGATGGCATTCCAAGCAAGGAGCCATTAGGATGTTCAGCAGCTCTTCCCAGGCCTTTGCATTCAAGGCTGCTAACATTTAGAAGTTATCTGAATATCAGACAGATTCTATTTCTTTCACACAGCTTTTTTTTCACCACAAACCCAGCTGTATTTTTTCGGTAACTACCTCTGAGATGAAGTACTGGTGAAGACTAGACTCTGGTAGTTTTAAAGATATTTATGACTTCCAGGCTCCACCCTAATCTATCTTTTGATCTGTATTCTATCTGGGAGGTATAAAACCCCCTTATGTTCACTAGGGCTCTGCAGTATCTTAGCTCAGGAAAGTGTGCAGCTTTCATCCTGTGGTGAACATATCCAAGTACAGTCGAGAAAAAAGTGTCTTTTTAAACAGAGCAGTGACTGTCCTTAAATTCATTATCCTTTACACTCAGTGTTAAATTACTAGAAATATAAGGCATGTCCATTAAAAAAAAAAGAGTTTAAATGAAAAATTTGAGAATAAGAAGCTATCAAAAATAGAGATTAGAGGTTTGAGAGGAATTTCAATGGTTTTTTCCTTCATTACTACTGCATGCCATGTCCTTTGAGAAATGCTGATTTTTGCTCTCTGTGCAGGGCAGTCAAAGCTTCATTTTACAATGAATGCAATATGACTGTAACCAGTCTCTAATTCCAGTTTTTAGACATTTATTGAGGGAGGGAAAAAAAAAAGTAAGAAAGAAAGGAGGTGGCAAATGTACTAGGAGGCAGAGGAGAGAAATTGTGCATGTATGTGTGTGGGAGAGCAGAATGAGTTCAGAAGAAAAAAGTCAGCTTTAAATCTCTTTTCTGCCTTAGTCCAGATGTCTTTGCATCATCAGATTTTGGTGCAGCATCCAACATCAAGACTCATTTTCTGCTGGTAAACTAATTTACAGGAATCGTTTAAGAATGAACTTCCTTTAGTAGAAACTACATAACAATGAACTGAATCAGAAATTGCTGCTTATGCAGGTAGTAGTTAGGAAACTGAAAGAAGGAGATTAGGATTTGAAATAATAAATAGATTTTTTTTAAAAAGGGAGACAGGGAAATTGAAAAAAAGAAGAGAGGAGGCTGACAAAGTGATGGAAAATCTGAAACGGCATATATAAAATACCATATAGCGATATATTCAATATACCAGAGAGATCCTACCTGACCCATTTCTCTTTCTCCTGCCATTCATTTGACATCAGAAAATACTGATGGACCAAAGACTTTATTATTGAAAGGCATTTGAATCTTATGATTGGTAAATGATATTTTTTGATATTATAAATTACTGCATCACTGTTAGCCCTCCTAAGAGCTGCAGAATTATCACAGCGTGCATAAACAGCCTAGCAACAAGACCCATGAGATTTATGGTCATAAAACACTTTTACTTTGTTGCAGTATATTTACATTTAAAAGATGCAGTTTAATTAATGATCATGTCAGGAACTGAAGAAGATAAGAAAGGTGATTGCTGACCATGTTTTAGGTGCATTAATTCTGAAATAGACCTAATACAAACAAAAAAAAAAAGCTTTATTCTGCCTGTACAAATAAATTATAAATTAAATCATTCATCATTTTTAGTCCTCAGTTATGAAAAAGATGACTTCATTCCAAAAAAATAAGGGTAGAATTGGCAGATAAAAAAAAAATTATCTTTCAGGAGAAGCAGCCATCTAAATTAGATTGCCCCTTTATGAGTAAGCAGAAAAGATTACTGTGAGACTAAGCAGATCTACAGAAAAAGGCCTGGAAAAACACACCTTTACTGCAGAAAAACTCTCAAAGACAGAAGCTAAAAGACTTCTACTCTTTTAAGAGCTTCACATTCCAGAATTCAAGAATTTGGTTGTAGAGTCCTATTACACTAAAACAAATGCAAGTAAGAAAATATCAAACCTGTTATCAAAAGGAAAATGTGCTACATGGATGTTTCCAAAGACTTTAGAGAAAGCAAAGTATAAAATATTAGTACTGCAAGAACTACCAGCTCTGGGGATTTTGATAATACTTGGCAATGAATGGATCTGACTCTACAACTGTTTTTTAAGAATATCAAACTGAGAAAAGCACAGAAGCATCCCACCATCTATTCCCTCCTTACATGGGACTAAAACAGGACTTAGACCCATGATTTCCCAGGGTTATCCCAAAGTTTGCTCAAACTCTTTAACCATCTCAACAAAAATCAAACCCTAGCAAATGGTGGGCTTGCTGGTAGCGACCTTGTACTAGAACTCAATTGTTAAGCTACAATTTTATTTTTTAGAAAAGAAGATATGGGGTAGAGACACAGAAAAGAAAGGCAAAACACTGGATGCTTTCCATTTCTCTAAGTTAAGATCCAAATGTAACATCAAGATGATGCTAATATTATACAAGCTTGCTGCACTGCACCAAACTCACAGAACATACTGCACTACTTAAAACACTGCCACACTCTCTCTACAAGCAGGCTGACATAAAAAAGCCTCCTAAGTTATTTCTAGCATTAAGCTGTTCATCAGTCAGAGAAGGCATTCATTTAATCATCTTAAAAGGGTGTAATATTTTGCTGTGTTATCCATTCATTGTTATATATTCAACATTACGTGATCTGCAGGGGAAAAATCCAAAACAATTGTGGTTTTCCACTGCACAGAAGCTTCCTTTTGTGAGCAAAAAAAAGACAATTTCTTCACCTGTATCATTGACATTAGGCCCACAAGGACTTTCTGTTATAGAGGATCACACAGTTTTACAAGGCGTAGGATCAGCTGGGCAATAAATAGTATAAATGTCATGTTACACTGCAGGAACAAAAGAAAAAATGTTGAAATATTTATAATACATATATCAACCTTTGTGCAGTTAAAACATAGAAATCTGATTAATTCTATGAGAGCTTTAGTAACAGAACTCAAGGAGAAGCTTCTTCAAAGAAACAAATAACATCTGCCTCCCTTACCAGCTTAAATTTTATCAACCACAGTAATTCCAGCATTTAATATTCTAATCCCAATCCAAAATACTGGCAAAGTATATAAGATATCAAGAAGGTCTATTCCCATGCTATATACACACCCTACACTGCACCTGTGGGTTATTACAGCTTTTATCTGCTCATTTATCCTTATGTTTAGATTGTCCTGGCATTCTCCATATCCTTAAAATGGGACAAACAGATCTTGTCAGGTATATTTTACATGTTAGCTGGCTAATGAACACCTCTAGAAAAGGTGCAGAGACTTTGGTTACATAAATATATGCCTGTTGGGCACAAATGTACACATCTGAGCATTGGCAAACTTTCTTTGAGAGTATTAAAATATTAAAGCTGTTTCTTACAGGTTTTTAGCTAGGTGTGTGTAGCCTTGTTTTAAAAAGGAAGGGCATCACCCAAAAGATGCAAGGCAAGTTGTACAAGCTGGCTTCACGGCCAGAGGCCATCTTCTGGCTCACTTTATTTACCAGTAAAGACATAAAAAGTTCAGCCTACAAAGAGGCTGAGAAGTCACTTGCTATATGTGGAGAACAGGAGATTTTAATACTTTTGTGATGGCAAGTAGCCAGTCAGCTAGAAGAACCAGGATGATTTCAGCTGCTGACCTGTGGTCTGTGCTGCAGAAAAGGAGTGAAAAAATCCCAAGGTCTGTGCCTCTCAAAGCTGGGATACCCAGCTTGTGCACTCTCAGTCTTTATAGGGACAAGTTTATCATAATGTTTTACTTACAGGAACCCTGTAAGACTTTTTTTTTTCTTTCAAATAAATGCCCTCCAGTTTTCTGTTTTCCTTACTAACAACCAAGACTCTGTCAGGAATCACAGACACCCTCAGGAAATGTAATGCAGACCACAGCAGATCTGCTCGAGGCACTGATTTTTCCACAGACTATCACAAATCTCCATTTTAAGATTTAAAACTGATGGCAGATGCCAGGCCAGATCGCTGTCCCTCAGGTGCACTGGGGTAAGTGCCAGGGTCAGACAATTTTGTGCTAGAAGCTGGACAAGGAGCATGACCTAATTCCAGCACATGTACACTTCTCATGCCAGAAGTACCTCCAGTGGTGTTACTAGCAGTGTCCCATATGGCCTATTTCTCTTCTCATTTTGATACCAAAACACTGCTCATTACTTAGACACCACCATCAATCCAGTGGTTTTACCGGTTCTGTGACTTCTACCAGACATATCTCTGGAAAATCTCAGGAAATCTAATCAAATAAAATGGAATAACCTGCAGAGCACCAATAGCATTATTATACATAAGCCAAATTTGTTGCCAGTGATTTTCCAGAACTAAATAAAACAAATGCCTTTTCTTCTTTGACACTACCCTGAACTTTCCTGCTTATAAATCCTTGACAAAGAGTATACATGGACATTGGAAGTATTTCACAGACTATTCCATGACAATGAACTTGCACTCATAAAAGCCTTCTAGCACTTAGGGAAAGAGGATACCTGAAGATATGGTAGAACAGTGAAGAAAAATAGGGCGGATTACAAACCAGAGAAACATAAGAAATAAAAGTAAGGGTGAAGGAAAGAAAGGTGAAGAAAATGAGAATTCCATGCTGTAGTTGTACTGAGGTATCTCCAAGTCTTAAATACTTGTCACTCACACAGGAGAGGAGAAATAAGTCAAAAATATATTATGTATCTACAGGAAGTGTATTTTTATATTTAAAACCATCTGTCTTACAAAAGTTCAGGTTGCATCATTGAGTTAGATAATTATAAGCCCTTCCAAAGACCCAGTTTTAGTAGAAAATGCTAACTTCATATGAGTTCCTGGCCTGAAATAGCTGTAGGCTTTGCTCATGCATGACAGAGGCAAAATGGATATGGTCAAAAATCCTTTCAGCTTCAGAAATTCCTGCTCCCTAAGGGAAGGTGGAGTTGCAATTGTAAGATTGCTCCAAGTCACCAGGACCCCACAGCCACAGGATCCATGACTCAGAGCGCAATGACAAAGTGAACAGCATCCCCCTGAGGATTTGGGTGCTGAGGTTTACTTAACAAGCAGTGAGACAAGAGTTTTACTCTACTTGATTATGAGGCACTTACACCTCCACTGCCCCCATTGCCCCCACTGCCATGGCTACTAGACCTTGCTATCTAT
>NW_005054363.1:4025796-4060563 GCF_000277835.1 Geospiza fortis
GTTAGATCCTACCATGTCACTGCTCACCATGATCCATGTTGGTTGCTACAAGACAAGGTACCTGGGTGTCCCCTGGCATCCATTTCCAGTTGGATCTTTGGGAACACTTCCATGATCTTTCTTCCAACCAAGTTCTTCACCTTCACCTTTCCAGGCTCCTTTCTTCTTTCAGAGATGTGTTTCTTTTCATAAACACTTACTGACATCACCTCTTCTTTCCAGCACTCGAAGTCCTGAGTTCTACCCATCTAAACAGTCTACATGCAGAAGTGTGTGATTAGGTGATTAGACACCTAATTGTTGTTTCTGCTCATGTTTCTCTTAGCTGAAGAACTGAGGACAAGACACTTTTGGTTAGTCCAGATGTTACCAAAGTGCACAAGCAACTTACAGTGGTTGCAGCCAGCAAGTGGCAGGTTTCTGCTCAAGTGTTCGCGGCTCAACTTGAGACACTCACCCGTGCACCCAAGCACATGCACTGATCTGCCCCCTCATGGCTTTCACAGTTCAATCCATTTTTTCATCTATGACAGTTATTCCATCTCATTCCAGGCAATTACACCTAAAAACTAGAAACATGGTATTTTATAGATGCAATACACACCTGAGCAAGTGCACATGCCAGTTCCTGCTCCAAAGATTGATTTTGATGACATTAGATGAACATTTCTCAGCTCAGTTTGGGACCACAGTAGCTCCTTCTCAAATGGTAGTGAGCTTGCTTTCCATGAAGACGGCAAGTCAGAAAGAAGCTTCCCTTCTCCTTACAGAGCTACTCCTACCAAGTGGTACCGAGCAACTTCCTGGGAGCTGGAGGTTTTGGCTCACTAGGAAAGTGAACCAACATTTGCTCCTTGCTGCCTGAGTGGCTCAGTGTGTTCAGATCAGATTAGCAGGGCTCCAGAGGGTAAAGGAGAAGCAGCTTTGGGTCCAAATGATGCTTAAGTGCAAGCCATTTGGACATATCAAGAATCATAGAGCCTTTGCATTCACAGAAGTCACACCGTAGGTGTCCAAGAGAGCAGAACTCACAATGCCCTTCCAAGGGTAGGGAGGAGATGAACAGCAGTTTACACATCACAATTTTGTGCACTGGCTGCAGAATTCTGCGTGAGACACATTTAGATTCTCAGAAAATCCTTTTGGGTCCAGCCTTTTCTGTTTCAGTCAGATTCCTGGCATGTGCTTGCTATATCATTAAGAAGTCTCAGCTGCAAAGCCAATGATTGATGTGATCAAACAAGGCATCCATATGACTTGCCAGATATAATACTGTTATACATTCCTCACTCTTGCACAGATGCCAGCACAAGCCTGGCGTTCTCCTTTGCAATAACATGGGAGACAGGCAACAGAAGTCACTTCACAGAGGCAAAAGCAGCAACAGGAGTTGCTACCTATTATGATACAGTGCAACAGGGTGAGATAAAGAAAGTATACAGGATTCAAAAGGATCTTGAAATGTGGGGGTTTCTGTTTGGAAATAAAGGCTAACAAAGAAATTCCTAAAGACTCTCATATTCTTCTTTCAAAAGATTAAGAAATGTTACAATAATGTTGCAGTATCCACTGCCAACCTTCCCACAAGAATTAGACTCAGAGAGAAAATAATTCATGCTCAATCCTTTTCCAAAGCAAGGCAACCTGACGGGCTACAAAGAACTTGTCAAGTCTTCTTATGGAGGCCAGTTGTTTAAACATTCTCCTTCTTGTAAAATGGGTGGTGAGGTCAGCGAGCACTATCAATCTTCTCAAAGAACAATAAGCATTAATGGGATGCTTACACTTCATTGTGAAGCTCACAGTCTGCCCAAATGTGTCCTGTCCCAAAATGCTCTGATAAGGAGTCAAAAACGCTCCAGATATTTTTGATTGTGAACTGGTGTCATTAAATGTTCCATCAAGGTTAATGACATAATCTTTTAAGGTGCTAAGGCAAACCAAACAAGAGTTAAACTTCTCTTTGTTTTCAGAATTTTTATTGCTTGGAATGACAGAGAGGAACACAGCCTGCAGATTCCACTGCAATCATCCACTTCCAAGGCAGATGTAGAGGACTAAAAGCCAACGCCACAAAGATAATACAAAGCATCCGTGCATACATGGTTCAGACCCCGGTGCTGCTTTATCTCAAATGCTTAAGGCATCACACTAATTTTGACTAAAATATCAATGTTTCAGGAGTGCAGCTGAAATAACAAGCTTGTTACAACACTAAAGTTTTGTGCATGTTTTATATATTTTAAAGGAAAGGGAGGAAATCAGAAAAATAAATATTTCCGGAATGGCAAACTGTCCTAAATATGAAACCAAAAATGCAAGTAGATATTTTTACCCCCTCTATGCATATATGTAGTCATATTCTTTTTATAGCTTTTTAGAATGGCAGCCTCTATGTTCTACCTCAGCAAATTCTGTTCAAAGGGACTGGAGAGTGGATCCACTCTGAAGCTGCATACAGCTGTGAGGATTTCCCATAGTTCTGTATTATTCCTCATATTTCCAGCATCTGCTGAAGACTGACACCAAGAATAAGGTCAGGAGAAATGGAAACCATAAACTAGCCAAACATAAAGTAGGTCCTTGTAATATGACAAACCAAAGGGCAAGGTGGTTTTGCACTACAGATAATGCTACATGTTGCCATGGAAAAATATTTAATATTGATGGTCTGCTGAATATTACTATTTTTATTACTACAGCAGCATCAAAGTCAACATCAAGAGCCCATGTCCCTGTCTTACCACATTCAGTTCAAATATTTCAATCATGAAGTTAAAGTTCTCAAGATCTCAAGGCACCACAACAGACCAAATGATGGAGATTATAATCAGATCATATTCTCTACAGCAGCCATCTGAATTTACTCAGCCTTGTAAGATACAGAACAAAGCATCTGCATTAGATCTCACATTGCTGCATCTGCATGCTATACAGACAGATAACAAAGGACAGACTAATACTGAGAAACAGCTTCCTCCAGAGGAATAATCTTCATTCCTCTGTGCCAAAAAGTCACAAGAGATGACAGCCTTAGACCCTACCTTTAATGCAAGTTGCCTCACAGTAGGAGAAACAGAATTGTTCAGCCTATAAAAAATGACACAACCAGTAACAATTGTACAATATCTGCGTAATCACCATGCTTTAACAGCATAACAGAAAGCCAAGAAAACTATTTTCCTTTCTGTATAAGTGATTGCAAATGACAGTTGTTCTGCCTAAAGGTGAGGTGGAACGATGATATAAAACACTTTTCCACTCCTGAGAGTAGTTGGGAAGAGGGGGTATGGGGTGATAATTGTTTTGTGACTTCTGAGCTCCTTAAAGCAGGGAGTTTACAGAGGAGATATGAAAGGATGGAGGGAAGTAAAGGGAATAAAATTTACTTTAAAATATCTCATTACTATTACAGTCCCATCATCTTCTTCTCATGCCTCTCATGTACATGTTGAAGTTTCTTCTGGAGAGACTTGGAAATCAATGCACTACTTTTGCTGAGAATAGCACAAAAATTCCCACACAGGAGGGAGAGGGATTACTGAGCCTGAACAGAGAGATCTGCATGTTTGCATTATGGCTAATGAGAACCAACTGCACAAATTGTGGTAATTTGGTCAGCCAATAATGGCTGTTTCCAGGGACAGTTTAAGTGTCTGTATAATGCACTTTCCCTGGCCAAATCTGTGCAACACAGGCAGAAGCAGAGCTCAGGTGCTGATAACGCTCAAGTACGGTAATGAGATTGCTGTTGGTAACAAGGTTGTAGCTGTGTATCTGTGCTTCTGCACCTCCTTGTCAGATTTAGGTGAACACCAGTTCAGGAATATCTGAACCTGCTCTGATCATATCTTTCTTCTTCAACAGAAAATAACCAAAGCTATATGCATGTTATGACAAGCAAGCAGGAGGCAGGAATCTGGCCTCTCTAACTTGCATGTGTGTTTTAAAGCACTGCTAAAGCTTCACAACTGAAGTGTCAAAGAGGCTGATACAATCAATGGAGTAGGAATCTTTAAAATCCCCCACAAGAGGTGGGGGATTTTACATAGGCAAATTGAATACCATCTCGTGGCCAACTACTGCCTTCTAAACTTGCATTTGTAAATGTTGTTTGGCAAACAAATAAAATACAGGGCAAATATAAACTGAAATCAAAATATTTATCATTAACAGCACATAGGCATAAAGTTTCATTCTTCTTCCACGTTATTTGTGACTCATTAAACAACCTCCATAACGTCAACAACCTGTGATCCTGAATCAGGTCCTCGGAGTGCACTGGTTACATTGTGAGGAAAAATATTTATTCCTGTACATTGATAATTACATAGTATTCCTGTCCTGTCTGGGACTTTTTTTTCAGAAGTCAATAAAATAATTTGTGACAAAAAGAAAAAAAATATTTAAATTATGTCTATAGCATCAGTAAGAAAGATAAGAAGAAGCCTGCAGCAGACAAAACGCATTTATAACTTCTTTAATATTTCTCAATGTTCTTTTTTTTTTTGTACTTGTCTTTGAGGGCAAACGGTGGAATAATTAACATATTGTCTAAATGGACTTGGTTTTGCTAGTTTATATTTTAAAATATACAAGAATCTATTTGCATGGGTCGTCTCATAAGACTCTTAAGTGATTCAGGCATCATTCTGCCACTCTTCCTGTATTTTTTTCCTAGTACAGTAAATATGATCTGCTGGGTTTTTTGGCTTCAACAACTTATCTTCTGGTGTCAACAAGAAAATACGTTCTCCAAACTATGGAATTGATTTCAGCTGGAAGCAAAGTCAGTCCTACCAAAGCATGGAGTTGTTTTGCCTGTCCATGTGAATGGTTACCCTGGTGCTGGCAACATGAGGACTCCGACTGGCAAATAAAAAAAAAATAAAAGCCCAAAATCCATGGCTTCTTACAGCTGAAAAAGGTCACTGGAAGTAAAAGGCAATATTTTCAGTGACAGTAGGTAATTTTGGAGCCTACATATCATCCTCATCCAGCATTTAAAAAGACAAGGCCAGACTGCGCACGAAAGTGCCTGAGGCACAGGGAGCCTCTATATAAATTTCAGCTGTATCCAGGGACTGAAATCGTATTAATTTGAGCTTGTTCAGACCTGTCAATGGACTGGTCATCCTCTGCAGTAAACAGCTGCTGTACAATGGCAGAACCCCAGGAAATTCCCTGCTTTACCACAGGTTATTGGTAAAATCATTTTTACTAGACTGTATGAATACCACAGTTGCTTTCTTCCTGTAACTGCCTGAATCCCTCTGCTGATAATTTATTAGGTTTCTCTGTTTGAAAAGCTGCAGGTGGTAATAGAATATCCAGAAATTTAAGACATGTTCACAGTTTGATGTGATGGAGTTCATAAAATATAATTACTGTGGGGTCATATGAGCACTGTATTATGAAGGTATGGAAACCAGTCTGATTTTATGAACTCCCTGTGTACACCTTTGTTAAATGACAGCTTATATTTTAATTTTTATAATAACCTGACATATCTATTATTATTTTTACTTTCATTTATGTATGAAATCTAAGGCAGTGCCGTCACCACTAAGTAATGGATATTCTTGAATATTGAAAAATCTTCTATTTAATGAAAACACCATTCAAGAACATGGTTAGGTCAGGAAAGTGGAGCTAGAGAGTTTAAAAATAAAAATTAAATCATTACGAGACAAGGAACATCAATCCAGCTATCAAGATCTCCTACTGAAATAAACTAGAAAAGAAAGTTGAATTTTTTTTAAGATAGACTGTCCTCTATCTCTAGGTGAGAGGAAGGAGTAGATTTCAGCACACACAGCAGTAAACCAGATCCTGGGTCTATAGCTTCTTGTACAAAATGAAAATTTGGATTTCCTGAAAAGGGGGTGCTGGGTGTCTCCAGCATCTCAGGAAGCCGCAGGAAAACCTAAGCCCCTGCGTGGTACCACTTTGGGCCAGCAGTGCACTCACAGGACCCCAGCTCACCCTGCTCATTACACAGCCAAAACTACAGGGTCATGCTGAAGTCATTAAGAGATTACAAACCCTTTTTTTGGTCAAAGACAAAACTAGAAAGAATGTCAGAACTGGAGTGCTCCCAAATTAGAGGAAGCTTAAGTGAAGTGTGGTTTTGTTTGCAGAGCACCATATGGCAGGAAAACATCCCTCTGCAGCACCATTTATGATTGCTAAATTAACTAGGGATGCATTGTGAAGGGGTGCAATTTGATATTTACCCTCTTTTTTATTGATGTGTGGAATACAATGCCCCACATGCAGAAGATGTCCTACCAATTTATTTATTTTTATCTAGCTCTTCATTGAGAGATTGCAGCAAACCACACACAAGGAAATAAGATGCATGAGCAGTTGTCACTTCTGTATTCTTTTGACATGAAATACATTTTATTATTATTCAGCATATCTGTCATCCTCATCCCCTCTCTTAGCTCTAGAAATTCCAGCTATATTGTAAATCGTGTGTATAAACTCTGATATTCCCAGCATATCAAAATATATATCTTCCATACGTCTTAGTGCATCCTGCATCATTTGAGGTCTGAAATATGCAGGAGAGAACCAATTTGTCTTTTCATTGAATCAAGCCCTTAAAAAAAGAAAGAAAAGAAATGGAGATTCACTGTGAAAGGGACAAAAAAATTCCAGCAAAAATCATAGACTAAGCAATGAATAATTTCATCTCAATAAACTATGTCTGTAAGAACAAGTCAAACTCACTATTTCCTCAAAGGCAATAGTAAATTCTAATATTCCACTTATGTATTTTTTTCTCCCAATTTTCCTATGCATTTAGGGCAGACACTTGATACAGTGTCAGCATAATATTGGGAGAAAACACACAAATGTACAGATCCTCAAGATAACACAGTGAGCTCCAATATGTCATCTATTTACCTTTTTGTACTGTTCTACTGTTTGTAAAGGTGCACCCCTGGTCCTCTCGTTGATTGAATGCACCATTCTCATTTGGACAGGCAGCTGGCAAGGACAATACTATTCATGATGGCTGGTAAATGAAATACTATCTATATAAGTTGAGAATTGACATCTATACTGTGGATATCTTCTCCACTGCCTGACCCTGGCTTGGATGACAAGTTTGACAATGTGGATGGAATAATTCATGTCAAAGTAAAAAGGCCATATAAGATGGTCAAATTAAATGGCCTATTCTGTAACTTCCATTAGGAGCACAAAACCCCCTGGATATGCTACCAAGTGAATTCACTGCTAGGTATAATAGTTTCCTCATTATCTAACAGGATCTGGATGAAGAATTGAAGTGTGTATTTAAAGTGGTGGTTTAACTCAGTGCAGGAGAGTTTAACTTTGCAGGGGACCATGAAGGGCACCTTTTGATACCAGCTGGACCATTCACTCTGAAAGGAAGACAATCATGGAAAATACTTGATCCCTAAAATCCAAATCTCTGACCAAAACTATGCAACCAGGGGTCATATATGCAATCTGGAAGAGGTGACAGAGCCGTGGTAAGGAGGAAAGGCATCTGTAAGGGCTCAATGGTGACTATTGAGCTTTTGGAAGAAGTGGGGGTGGGGAGAGCTATTTAGCTGCAGCAGCACTGGCTGAAGAGATTTCCTGGAATTATAGAATATAAGGCACTAGACCAGGTTGCTCAAAGCCCCACCCAGCCTGGCCTTAAAACACATTTCCAGGCATGGGGCATCCAGAACTGCTCTGGGCAACCTGTTTCAGTGCCTCATCACCCACACAGTAGAGAACGTCTTTCTAATATCTAATCTAAACCTATCCTCTTTTACTTCGAAGCCATATTCTCCTTGTCCTGTCACTACATGCCCTTGTAAAAAGCTCCTCTCCATTTTTCTTGTAGGCTCCCTTCAGGTACTGGAAGGCACCCACTAGGTCGCCCAAAATTCTTCTTTTCTACAGGCTGAATAATCCAAATTCTCTCAGCCATTCCTCATAGGAGAGGTGCTTCATGCCTGTATTCATCTTGGCGTCATCCACCAAGTCCTCCTCTGGACTTGCTGCAACAATTTCCTTCCTGTGCTGGGGACCCCAGAGCTGGATGTAGCCCTACAAGTGGAATTTCATCAGACTGGAGTAGAGGGGCAAAATCACCTGCCTTGACCTGCTGGTCTCACTGCTTTTGGTGCCATCCAGGATATGATTGGCTTTCTGGGCTGTGACTGCACACAGCCAGGCCATGGCCAGGCTCTCACCCCCCAGCACCTCCAAGCCCCCGCAGGGCTGCTCTTGCTCTGTCCATCCCCCAACCTGTGCTGATACTGGGGGTTGCCCCAGCCCAGGTGCAGAACCTTGCTCTTGGTTTTGTTAAACTTCATGAGATTCCCTTGGGCCCACTTTTCAATGTCCAGATCAAGACATGAAGCTAGCTAGTAAAATCCCCTTGCTGCTTTTCAGAAGATCAAGAATGAAAGACTGAGATTGGCAAAATTGCATGAGAAAAACTGCCTTTAGAGAGAAAGTGGCTTAGAAAATCCTGTCTTCCCAGATCAGACTGTAGTGAAAGGTTGTTTAGCCACTAACTGTCTGGCAGATTTGAGGTTATCAGAGGATAAGGAATTCTCGGGGGGGAGGCTGGAAAAAGGTGGTTTGTGGGCTTACAAAAATGTTAAAAGCAAACACATAAACCCCTCATTCCCCAGTAGTTTTGGACTGATTATGAAGCTCCTGTTATACTGGAGCATGATATCTTATTACATTAATTTGAAAATATTCTCTCTATTCCCATTCTTAATCAAGCTGGACAAGCATCTTCAAACTTTATTATTACTCCAGTTTGTCTAAAGATGAAGACTGCAAAATCCTGATTAAGTATACAGAAGAATGAACTACAGTTCAGGATGAGAGCAATTAGTAGACACTCCTTACACTGATCTTGCTGCAACAGCCTTTTTTTGTTTGTCTTAAGATGAAAAATGAGCAGGAAAGCTAAAATTCCTTGAAGCTTTATATTTTATACTACAAAGTTTGTCCGTCAAATAATTAATCTTTATTCCTTTACTGAACCATTTCTTTCAGACAAAATAAGTTGCTAAACTCTTCATTGTCAAAACTATTGCTCATACTACAGCATTTGACTCGTCTTAGGAAGCAAATAAATACTGGGCAGTGGTCATAAGGCAGCTGAAATCTCTCCTGTAAGATGCCTTGATGTCAGGGACCAAGAGAACTTCTTTTCATTGTTGATTGTGTAGTCTGATTCCTTTGAAAGGCTTACAGCATTAGTATATTTTAATCTACATACAAAATGAAGGTCTACATTTCATCCATTATGAATTCTAGTAGCTGTGAATGGGAAATTAGAAAAAGACATTAAGAACCTTGAGAAATCACCTTCTAGCCTTGGAGGGAAAGAAGAGTGATGTGTGTTAAGAGCAGGATATCTCTTAATGTATAAACCCAGAATTTTCCACACATAAATCAGTTGACCTGATTGCAACAAGTACTTAAATCGAAATTCATATTGACCATTTCTGAACAGGAGTGTAACTGCTATCAAGAGTGTTAAATAATATACATGAAGACACTGCCCTCTGTATTCCCTCTGGACAGCGTAAAATAGAGATCTGCTTTCAGATTTTGCCACACAAAATCCCCAGTGATAGCCCACACTAAACACCAGCAGGGAAATGAGAATTATCTCATTTGAGGAACAGAATAACACAACCTTGACTTTTTTCTCAGTCATAAGATAAAATACCAAATACTTGCTGAGGGATAGCAACAAAAACAACTTTATTTTTCCATTTCACCTTCCATATATTACAGCAGAAAGCAAAAGAAAATCTGTCGCAGTAGAAGAATTGTAATGAGTGTTTTACAAGTCTCTCTCAAAGGTCAGTGGGAGTCAGAGACTGTAGTGTAACAAGGCTCAAAGCTCACTGTAAGAATGTTAGACCTCAGAAATCACTATACATGGCTGGAAAGCCCTTGGTTGCGACAGTTATATATCACCTATTTATTCTTATCAGCCTGAAGTTTGCAAAGGACTCAAAATCTAGAGAGATAACTGAAAGACAAAATAGAACTTTCTCAAGCTGCTTGGACTTCCACATTTGACTTTTTCATCATAACAAAACTGGAAATGTTGCACTAATGAGAAGAGCCTGGTTCTGAGGGTAAGCAGCGGAAAGCACATACTACACATTATCCCAAGCAGAGAGGCAACATATACAGGAGGCATGGAAAAAGAGACAGGCCATTCAAAGGACTAGATGAAAGCCCCAACGTGGGAAAACAGCCAAGGGAAAATCCAGCCATAAGTACTACAGGTTATGACTTGTAGGAAGATGTGCTGGTGCTTGAGGCAGTGAGAAGGGGCCTTGGCAAAGACTGCCCCAGCAAGAGTAAGCAAACAGGCATGCCTGTGTGGCACCATTTGGGTTTAAGAAGCAGTGCAGTTCCATTAATGCAAACTTCTCCCAGATACTTTTCTTGCAACAAAATTAAGAAATCTCAAGAGCGCACATTGCCACCTCAATCACACAGCTCAAGTTGAACATTGTATTGCAACTTGCCAGATTCTTATGGTACACCTACACAGCTAAATCACAGAAGTCTTCCCATAGCTTATTTGATATTTCATCACACAACTGAATCCTGGATTTACTATTCTCTCTAAAAACCTCTAGTTACTCTTCTGTGGACACTTTCTAAAGTACAAACTGTGCCAAATGGCAGTGGAAACAGACCATGTGATGTGCTCCAACTATGTCCCAAGGTCTGCAGGGCTAAGCACACGCTCCTCAGCAGGGATTGCGGCAGCCTGAGTATCACACATCAGAATGCTGCTCTGAAAGGCAGCCACACATTCCCCACGCAGGGCCCAGAGAAGAACCAATAACAGGTACCATGCTGTTGCCAGCCAGCCAGCCAGCTCTGGAGAAGCTAATCCTAAAAAACAGTAGTTTTCAAGATCCTTGGTGTTCTTTTATTTAGCAGAAGATGTAGCCTTAGTGTCTAAAAGAAAGATATAAAAAGTCATGGAGCCAGCACTTTGAGGATGTAGACCCTTGATGCAGAAGGAAATAAAGAAGAGGGTTTTGACCTATAACAAAGGGGGCACCTTCCCAATAAGATTAAGAGAAACTCTGCACCCCCAAAAATGAATTGAAAGTCCTTTAATTCTGCTGCCAAATTATGTAGGAGGATTGAGAAACTTACAGGCTAGAAGATGTTATTTCTTGGAAAAGGTTTCTCTTTGCTTAGTTCTCATTTTGCTCATTTGATGGACTTTATAATCAAGCTGGGCAGGCCTGGATAGGAGTTATTTAGGGGTCCTGCTGAGTCAGCTGCTTGGAGGCCTAAATATGCTACAGCAGTTTTTGATGAGCCTCAGTAAGGGTGTCTGTAAAACCCTTAGAAGGGTGGAGTATTCCCAACAGGATCCTCAGAAGTTGGTGACTACTACCCTGTAGGCTATGTACGGACATTCTTTGTGACATCTCCTTTGCCTGACTCCTCATCTTTCACATCAAGGGACTTAAATTTGCAGCCTTTAGGCTATTAAATTAATTAAAATACACAGTGCTCAGGATGGAAAGGCTGCTGATCTGGCTTCTGTAAAGATGTCAAAAAAAATTACCTTTCCTCTGAGTCTGAATAAAATCAAATTATACACAGAGTAGATTAGATTAGAGAAGATCTGTTTCTTAAAGTACCTTATCTGTTCTTTTCTTATGCTATTCAGTCAAAGCAGGCAGATTCACTGAATGCTGTTTATATCTCTGAGCCTCGTGCTTGCATAGGGATCAAATTCTGATCCTGTAAATGTTTTACTCATTCCAACAATGATATTTATAATCTTCATCTGGCTCCAAAGAAGAGGATTTTTGCAAAAAGAGCAAGTAAACTGGGATGGATGTATAAGTGCCTTCATGGCTCCTGCTAAGTCTCAGTGATCCTCTTACAGGTACACAGGCTATAATGGATCACAAATAGACAAGGTAATGCAAAGTGCTTCCTGCACAGCTCACCCTCATGGCAGAACAGAAACAGTGCTCACTGACAAGATCAGGGAACTGAGCCTTTTTCAAAAAGGCCTCAGTGGTTCAGAAGCTGCCATGGTTCTAGCGGGCATGAGTGAGATGAAGGCTCATGTTCAGAAGAGCTCAGTGCTTGAGGACTCCCTCAGAAGGAAATGAGAGAAAGCATCTAGCCCTGCTCCCAGCCCAAAGGCAGCAGCAGCTACACCTCCACACCAGGTGGGAACCACTCAGTGTCTGGGAATAGACAGTGCATTTTATCTCTCACCTGAGAGTCAGTCAGAGGTCGCAGGCGAGCTTTAGTCTCACACACGAGGGTGAAGGGTGCACACGGGTTCACTGCTTTTTTCTGGATATATGTGCTGACATTACTGCAAACTGAGCTTCCCTTGTATCATTAAGCAGTCACTGCTATTACAACAGCAGTGCTATGCATGCCATCCTCTTTTACTACTCTCTTCTGTGGCATACGTGGGGTTATTTTTCCAGGATGTGTTGTCATCTGGTGGAAACACAGCATGGGAAGTTATGAAATTCTTGAATATGACATTCTCATGCCACTGGAAAGAGCAAACCCAAGAATATTAAATAAAAATTTGTTCCTTCTTGCCCTTTTGATTGAAAGTCTATCAAAGAACTTTTCAATTTTTCAAGAAGTGAAAGTCTAGGCAAGTGTTATTGTGTTATCTCCTGCTTAAGAGGCAGCTAACAAACCATCTCAAGCAGCCTGTAATTTGAAAATATTACAAGTAAATCAAAATTGCATCACTTTTCCATGTAACAATTTAAACAATTTACCACTTTTTTATCTTTCTATGCACACACACACACAGAGGGGTTCCTGCATTGCCCTGCATTCACTTAGTTCTTTCAAATTTTCTGGTAAACTAGAAAAGCATTTGAGTATCAAATAGAGACAATAAATATTAAACAATAGAGACTCAATTGTTTTAGTTCCTTTAGGAATTTTTTTCTTGCCTTAGCTTTAAAAGATGTTTTTTTATCATTCTACTACACTGAGTATGTTTGCTTGGAGACCACTATTGCTATTGAGTTTTCTTTCATTAATTTCTGAAAATTAAATGCATTTAATATTTTATGTAAGCATTTCTAAAATTATAAACTGTGTTTAGGTCATGTTTTTTAAAGAGGATCTTTCAATCAAATAAAATAAGTTCAAAAGTATAACATTGAGGGGTAGCCCTATATATTCACACATAGAAAAACACTCATAAAAATGTCACAGCTTTTAAATGTACCATCTTTCTAATAGCAGGCTTCTAATTAGGTAATATTTGCTATGCATGTTTCTAAGACCTTTCAGAACTATAAACAAAACCTTTACTGCTGTGGGACCAAACGTTTTACTCTCACTCATGAAATCTGTACATCATTTGAAAATGCAGTGGGTGGCTGCATATTTTGTACTGAAGAGGACAGAGAACCAAAAACTGCCAGGAGCAAGCAAATTATTTGTAGCAGTGTGTATTTATTCAAGGTCAGCCACCTGAAGCAGCTGGGAGGTTGAGAAAACTGATGTCCCTGACAGGAACATATTAATGAACATTCAACAGTGTTTAAGTACAATTCACCTGCTTCCCCTGAATCCTGCCTTACCAGCTCCACAGCTGCTGGATGCTCACAAAACACTCACCTAACTTCCACATAAACAGTGCTCATGGCTGCTGCTTGTGTTTGTGTTTAAGTTTTGGAACTTTTTCCTCTGCAATGGGGAAAAAGGAACTTCTTTAATAACAGGAACTTCTTCCCTCTGTGATGGGGAAAAGACAGTAAGAAGTGAGAAGGACAGAAAGATGCAAGAAAGGGATAAATGTCAGAAATGCCACTTTGTTGTATTCTGGGGAGTCATGAACATCTAATGTTAGCTCAAACATAAATAACCACCTCAAGGCTACCTTCTTTGTCAACAATATTTAGCACCTTGCACAGGCCTTAAGAACAGTGAAATCAGCTAATTGCACAATAAATTTGAATTTTATTGAAGATGAATAAATGTTTGATTTCCGCAGTTAACACCATATTTCCTTAAATTTATCTAGTCTATATATGTATATCAGAATAGTACAGACTGATGAGACCTCTTCTTCTTAGTCCCTCTCAGTGTAAAATTCTTTTGAGTGCTAGAGAAAAATTTGTTTGGATTTCTGAAAATGTGAGAAGGGAAAGAAAGCTTTACAAAGTCATGCAATTATAACAGTAAGCATCTAAAACACTCAAAAAATGAATATGATTCATCAACCTGAATCCAAGAAAAGAAAAGGGAACCTTAACTTTTAAGAATTGGCATTACAGTAACTTGTAGAGACCTCTGCACTGGTATGGAATTGTATCAGGCTCCTGTGAAGGCTGAAGAAATGCAACACATGATAGCAGTCCATGCCAACACACTGCAAAGCTCAAAATCATCTCATAAAATAGCATTAGCATTTCTGCAGACAAACCTGGCAGGCAACTTGGATAAACATTTTCACTGGCGCAAAACATTTTCAGCAAATGTTCCTCAAAACATTTTTTTCATTAGAAAGCAGAAAATTTGAAGTATTTTTCCCTTGAAGATAATATTGCATAAGACTGTATTTGCAATCCTCTCTGAATCCTGCCTGCAGGGTGAGAGCCCAGAGTGCTAAGGAGTCACATCAGATGTCCAGTGTCACACAACGTACGTTTGAATAAACTAAGCCTTGGGACAGCTTAAAACTACAGAGCAGCAGAATCAATGAGAGGATCTCAGGACTTTAGCTGGTCAGAGTGACCCCGAGATGCATTAGAAAGTCTCTTTTCCCAGCCTGGATGTCAACGAAGGAGTCAGAGCTCTTCATTTCTCGGTCTCAAGGTTGTTTATTGTTTCTTCTCTATAAAATTCTTTCTCTTGTCCAGCCGAGGTCCGCTCAGCAAGACAGTCAGAGGCACACTGCCTCCCCTGGGGTGGTGTTTTCTTTTTTATACTAAAAACCACGTGTACAATATTTACAATTACTTTCCAATACCTATCATCTGTGTTAGACAGTGAGCTTCTACTCTAAAACAATCTAAAAGTGCCAGCATCACAGCAGAAGAGGGAGGCCAAGAAGAAGAAGGAGAAAGGCTGGACATGCCCAGATTCCTCCATCTTGCCCCCTGAACCCCCATTCTAAAAACCCAAAAATCTATTTTTCACCCTGTGATAAATTCACTATCATTCTGCTTAAACCTACGTGGCTTGTAATTCTTCATATAAAGGTTGGTAATTGTTTTGTCCAAGGGTTAAATCAAAGGCACAGGAGTCTTGGGCTCTGTGCCAAGGTCTCTGAGCCCCCTGGGCAGGGGCTTGAGTCCTCCAGGGCAGCCAGAGGAATTTCCTGGGTTCCAACAAAAGGAAAGCTGATTTATTCTGACTGTAAGGCAGGAATAAACTGACCTATCATAGAGAGTGACTGATCCCTCCTGGATTCCTTTGGAGCACCTTCTTTCATTGGATGTTCAGATGCCAACTATGATCACTGCTATTAATATGATAAAAATTCACTCTCTTCAGAAAGCCTGACACACAGACTAGAAGATTTCTCACTGTATTACTTATTTTTTAATAAAGTCCTTTTTATAAAATATAATTTAAAAGCAACAGACAAGGCACACTGTCTTTATGTAAAATCTCTAGTCAGGTACTCCCTTAAAAGCAGCGTTCTATTGCAGCCTCCAAGTGAATACATTAATAAAGAAAAATCAAGTAGCACAATGTAACAATCCAGTAATCTCATTTGTACTGTGATTTGGTCAGATCATTCATTTGTACTGCAACTACATATTGAAGCTCTTACACTACAGAGACACATCCCAGCTGCTTCTGTTTGCTGCCTTATCTGATTCAGAAGGTGCCCTAAGCCATGTCCCTGGGCTCTGGCAGGCAGACCACTTCAGCTCCTGCACTAGACTCAGTCCTGTGCTGGCCCAAAGGGGCAGATAATGGGCAGCAATGTTGTTGGGTATGCAAACACAGTGTTCCCTTCAGAGCTGTATGGGGATGGTACTGCTGCTGCCTTCTCCTCCTCTTGCTGCATGGAGGGTGCATATGTGTTTTCCTTTCCCCTCCCCACTCCTGCTCTGGCACCATTTTAAATTTTGAATAGTCTGAACCAAGCTCAGGTCAATCCAAGGCATCACAGACCTTCGCACTGCCCTCCCCAGCCCTCCTGCCCAACACAGACACAGAAGAGCCAGTGGCAGTACAGGAGCCCTGGGAACACAGACACACTGGTGATGAAACAAGACCCTCAGATTAAATGCTGATCTATATTCCAGTAGTAGGAAAGGGCTAATTTAGACAAGTTCTCATTTCTCTTCATTATGTCACCATTTCCTTTGTAGGCTTTCATTTCTTTCTCTCTGGCTCTGCACAGCAGACTGTATATCAGACTCTAAGCAAGGATTTGCCTTTGTCAAACGCTAACTTTGGCTTAGGTTTAACTTTGGAAGTCAGGGATCCTGCAAGGAACATTTCTCAGTCATTCTGTGTTTGTTACAACATTCTTAAATTGAATTTGTATTTCCTTAAAACTGTTTCGTTTGGGTTTTTTTTAGGTGACAACTACCAAATACAACTTTCTACAGTAAAATGACACTCTTTAAAAAACTATAGTGCATTCTGACCTTGCAAACCCCTGCGTGATGCACTGCCTCAGGAACAAACTGCACAATGGTAAACAAACTTTACCACTTAAAGGGTCGTTTTGAAGTTTACCCACTGAAGGTAAAATATTACTTGAGCTCCTCACATAGGTGCTACTGAACTAGAATAACAGTTTCCTGACTTAGGTTAGACTACATCTAACTTAGCTGAGGAGTTTAAAAATTAAGGCATTCATATTATTTTCATTTTATATTATTATTATTCATTTGGTAAAACACAGGTGTCTATTTTGGTATGGCAAGTACCACCTTCTAGAGCTGTCTTTTCCTCTTTAGTGACTGTTTAAATGGTTTAGGGGAAATAGCTCACATTCAGCCTTACAGATTTCAAAAATCAACCAAAATGGATTCCACTCACAGGACTCATGTTTTCTTGAAGCTGCAGAACAAACTCAGGTAGCAAAACATTTCCTCTTTGCTTCACCAAGATTTCAGTTTATCTGCATTGGAATTTAGGGTACTAAAAGGCACAAGAGCAAAATAAATGTCTCAAGTGTCTCCCTTATTATTGTTAACCAATGGAAAATAAACATTTTCAGGATTTTTTACCGATTTTGAATGACATCTTTCTATGGATAGGCTTCTTCAGGAAACCAATAAACACTCAACTTTCTCAGCATTTTGGTAAAATACAAGGAAAAACACACAAAAGCAAACTCCCCTGGAGTACAGTTTTTATGTAACACCTGATATGTTTCATTTTTAGAACCCTCATAGGCTTGTTGGAAGTAATTTCTTGAAAACATTTTTATATTCTTGCTAAGTTTTCAGTTTACACAAAGCAAATAATGAAATATTTTATATACCCCACAAGAACAACAAAGTTATATGTATATTTACTTATATGTACTTATTTTGTTTTCTCTTGTGCACGTGAATCTAAAACACCCAGCTCATCTGGGAACCAAGGGCATGAAAAATTTAGGAACTGGCCCCACCATATCTATTTGCTACTGAACACAGACATCAACAGACTGAATAACTACCTAGAGCTGAGACTCTTCTTTCTTAGAGCTAGACCAGAATAATGATTATTTTTTATTTTAGAAAAAAAGTCTTAGAAAGAAAAATCAAGTTCTTGTCTGAAGAAGTGATACTGTCCACTACAGGAAGAACAGACACATCAGTACATGTGATACATTATAGTCAGAAATGCAAAAACCTCCCCAGAAGTACTGATAATCTATCTCAACAATGTCTCAGCTAAAATATTTCTGAGAACAGAGATTCACTCACTCACCACATCAGTGTTATCCTTGGCCTCAACATGTGAGAGCAGAAGCAGAGTTTTATACATCTATCACCAAAGTGTACCAATCAGGGTCCAAGTTTAAAAATTCAGGATTGACTAAGGGAAACAAAAATAAAGCAACTCTGCTGCAACTGAGTTCTTGAAAACATCAGATTTTCAGAGTGAATTAGTTAGTTCTAAAGTTTTGATATCATCAAAACAGAGTTGTAGCCAAGTCTAAGAATCTCCTATTTATTTGCAGGAAGCTGCTCATTTTCTGACCCACCACATGAATGACACTTTCAGTGCTGTTGCTCCCTGCCCAGATGTTAAGCAAAACTGGTAATTTTTTGTCTGGCTCACCTCATCAAGCACAAGATAAATATCCTGCAAGACACAAGACAAATATCACAGAATAGATCTGGTCTGCCCACACCTCTCTTTCCACCTAGACATTACAGTAATACAGCAGCCAAAGGAGAGGAGTCTGAGTGTTTCCCAGGTTGGTCAGCACAGAAGCAGGAGCCCTGTCCACATTGCCACATGTTCAGAAAACCATAGGCAAATGTCCATTGCATAAATATAGATCAGACCCACAGTGCACAAGCATAGTCTTCCCTTCCTGGGATGCCTGCCTATACACTGAACAGACTGTTTGCTTTGGGATGTGGCAAAACTGATGCATTTTCTTGAGTATCTGACATTTTACTCCTGTCCAGATCAACTAAATGGCGCACACATAGTTACTGTTATCCCAGACTGAACAGGTACATTCTTCAAAGGACTAGAATATGCTCTTGAATTTATGGCACCTCTATATTTTCAGTTCTCTGCAGTGCAAAAATGGACCTTGACATAATATTATGCTGTTCAAAGCTACAGTGTAACTTCTGGTGTTTATAATTGCTGAGGATCTTATCCTTTCTACCTAGAAAGGGGAAGAAAGGACCATGGAGGTTTTGTTCTCTAGGACTCCCATACAGTTCCCTTTGCAATCTTGTTCTGGTGATAAAATCTGCTGTTGAGCTGGTGAAAATACTAGGCAAAAATCACTCCTGATTCAACTCCAAAAAAAACCCGTAACATTTGAACTTATAGTAAGGATATTAAAAAAAATAGAAAACAATCTTGCAAGCTTACTGCAGAAATCGAAGGTGTATGTAACTTTCAACTCAGCCTCTCCTGAATTTAGAAGGGTATAAAAAAATAAAGGTGTTTACTGACACTGAACTTAAAGTTAGTAAAGTAAAAGATGATTCCTTTCAGGGTTTTCTTGATGACTGAATCACTTCCTAAGCTTTTAAAACACCTTCTTTAGCTATTGGTGAGTGTCTTGCTTTAGCACTTGAGTGTAACTACCTTTGAATCATTAGATTCAATTAGTGGCAACATCTTACCTAAAGAGCAAAGCTAAATCAGATTAAGAGGATAAGAGGGAGCACAAAGTGGTTTAGAGTGAAAAAGGACTAGATGCATTCACTATAAAAGAGCTCCTTCTCTTGGGGAGTAAGTCAGTGTCCTACAAGTGTTTGAAGATTACTAAAGCTATTTTTAGGAAAAGAGGTGATTTAAGACACAATGAAAAAAATTAAATTAAATTTTAGGATTAAATCAGGAAGAAGCACATGTACGTGTCTTTCCAGAAGAAGCACCCTGCACCCAGTCATAAAGCAGTCTGGCAGGATAAAAAGTAAGAAAACCTCTTTTTCTAGGGGTTTGAAAATAGAAGTCACTATTATTTCATTAATAAAGTAATAATAAAGTAATTCCCTATGGAATTACAGGAAATGATCTTGTGTCTCCAGGAGACAAGTGTGATAGAGGCTCCCATCCTGGCAGCCACAGCAGAATGCTATTCTGTGTGATGGGACCATCTCCTCCTACCAGCGCCGTTTGACAAAGGCAGAAACACCAGAGATTGGTGCAAGTCATCCTTTTCTCACCTTTACACTTCTTCCAGCAATTCTGGTGCCTGAAATGACAGTGTTTACTGCTTCCTCCGATGCCAGCCCCACTTGGGGACGCATAAAGACCCAGCTTTTGTAAGGAATGGCTTTGCTCTGGTTTCACATCCACACAGCACAAGGAAGCACAGGAAGTTCTCACCATGGCAGGCAATGCTCTACCTCAACACTTGTACCAGGAGCTAAACATGCCTCTTTGCAATCTTTTAATTAAACAATGCAATTATCATTGCACAAGTTGCCTAGATACAGTCTCCCATAACTGTATGACATGGAATGAGGTCAGCTGAGTGATTGGGACTGTTATTTGTCTTTTAGTCTCTTGTCAGTCAACACAACATTGCAATATATGAGCTAATAGAGCCTTCAAACTTCATATATATGCCTCAGCTATCTCAGAAGATGACAAATGAGATGGTATCCATTCAATGATTTACTTGACAAAAACACTAAACTTCTAACAGTTTCAATAGAGATTAATTTAAAAAATTTAGTATTTTTGAAAAGCTGTTCTGTTCACAACTGTAATCTTAGTGTTATCTGCAGACCACAGAAGCAGTAAAGGCTAGTAAAATGTTATCTGTTCCTTCTTTCCCTGTAAGTCCAAAGTGTTTTGGAATCAAGATCATGTAATTCAGTGTAGCTTTTCCATAATTACAAAATGACTTTATGTTAGGCAACCACAGCAAACATTTTAAACCCCTATACTTTTATATAGAAATCAGCAGCTGAAAAGGATTGCTCTGGTTCTCTCATGGTGCTTTGGAGTGCATGAACAAATATCTGAGCTGCTCCCTTACAAAACAGAGGAGAGAACTTGGCTGTTGGACTCACTGCACGTGGTCAGGCAGAGCAGACGTGCCAAGCACAGAAGTCACCAACACAGCAGGACTTTCCCTGTGCTTGGGGGCAGAACCAAGAAGAAACTAAGCTTTCAAGTGCATTGAAATAGGACTGCTGGAAGCCTTTGCTTCAACAATTTGCTTGCTAAACTGTGCTGAACTTTCAGTTTGCACTGTGGTTTCTAGTAACGTTTTATGGAGTTATCTCTCCAGGAGTATTTGAGGCCCTCCACTGTCACAGAATTACTATGTTGATTGCTGTCAGCACTGCTACCAGCCTTGTTGCATCGCCAGATTTTGAATCCTTCAAAATATCTTTTGAGATTATGAAAATCATGTGGAAGAAAAAGATGAGAAACACTACCCGAATGTACAGGTAGGTGTTTTCCCAGAATCAATTCCTTTCCAAACTTGGACTGCTTCCAGACCTGGAAGCACATACATGTCCATTTTTTCCAGAGATAAGTGGATGCTTCCAGTATCACACTATATAAGGAAAACAAATGGGCACAAAAGAATTTGGAAATGGACAGAACCACTTTCACATTACCAATTGTTTTTTCTACTCTTTTAAATGCCTTCTGTTAAAGTGCCACTAAATTATTATAAATCCTTTGTCTTTCTCCTTTTCCCCTGCCATTTACACATCACCATCTCACATACATAAACCCGTACAGCTCAGCCAGTCTGCATCAATTATTTTCCAAGCCTGATCTTTCAAAAGCTAGTAGATCCCATTGTATTTAACATTTGGTTTCTTCAACATACGTTTCTAACACCAAAGAAATATTATTTTTGTAAAACTGGGAAGCCATTCAGGTATTATGGAAAATACAAAGGGACCTCAAGAGGCTAAAACATCCTGTGAAGAAAGAAAGGTAAAATGTTAAGAAAATATAAAGAAAAAATAAAATGCCTTGTAGAAAATAACGCAACTGAAGTATTCAACAACACAGTTCTGACACTTTCTACTTGACCAGATAATGTGCTTTACAAGATGTTGGGAAAAATTCTTCCATCCTACACCTGAGGTAGCCAAGGTATTAAATTATTATGATAAAACAGAATGAAGAAAAATGTGAGTAATAGAGATATGCAGACTGTCTGTGGTGTTATGTGCCAGGTCACAGGATGAAGCTCAGGGTCTGAGGAAGGCGTGGGAATGTTTTTGTTTTGGTGGGATTCTTCCACATTCCTTTTTTAAAATTGTTCCCCATCATAATCAACCAGTCATTTTGTTTTCTTTGTTGGTTTATTTTATGGATTTGGGTAACCCTGTGACAGACTCTTTTCCCATGCAAGGGAATAAAAGCAGAAATCTCCCATTGCCACCTTAATGCCAATGTCTGTTCCTTGCATTTACCCTCCCTTGGGTCTAGGGAGGAAAACTAGTGATGCAAACACCTCATCCTCCCTGGAGATGATAAGAAACCTCTGGGCTTAAGTGATAAAAGGTTTTTCTTCTACTCTGAGATTGTGTTTGCCTTAAAAAATCAAAACACAAAAAACAACAAAAAACCCAACACAAAACAAAACAAAAACAAACAAACCAAAAAAACCCAAAAAAAACCAAAAAACAAAAACCAAAACCAAAAACCCAACAAAGCAAAAAACACAACCCCAAAACACCCAAGCCCACATTTTCTGAAATATCTCCTTTTTTTTTGTTTGAGTTTTAGGGCAGTTGGTGGAGATTATCTCTAGGACTCACCCCTCTTCTCCTTCTTTCTGGGCTTTTTCTGCTGTTCCACTTAAAGAGAAGGTGTAAATGTGATGTATCCAAGACACCATCAGTGAAACAGAGGACAAGCATACACTTAGAATTTTGCTGAGCCAGTAGTCATTCCCAGGCTAAGAAACAACTCAAATGCCCTGAGGACTGTGTGTTTATGTAGGCTATCACTGTTTCAGTCAAAGCTCAATTTTAGGAAGCACTAACCCCTAGTGTATGGAGAAAAAAGTTCTGTCTTGCTACTTCCCTCAGTTGTTAATAATTATCATAATTCCAAGCAAGCTCCCAATTAGTGTGAGCTAAATATTCAACCCTTCCCTTCATAGTTTCCTAAATAAGAATCTCTTAGTATAAATAAACATAATACTTAGTTTCATTTAAATACAGACGAGATTCAGTGCTTACTTTAAAAAATATTCCTAGAGATACTGTTCAAATACTACATGCCTGATCCTTACCTAGCCGTTATATCCATCTAAAAGAGGTGTTTTAAAAAGAAAAAAGTCTCTCTTCCATGGGCTCTTGCTTAATTATTTTTTTTTAAAGTGTTACAGCAGAGTGTGGAGAGCTTTTAAACTGATTAGGTAACCCACAGAAAGATCCATTCACTCCTTAGTCATCACTAACACTATTAAGCGAGTAACTGCAATCCACACACCCATTTTTTTGCTTTTATCATGAAAAGAGAATGAAATTTATCAGTTATCAAACACAATGCCTTCTCTGTATGAATAAATTATCCTGCAGCTATAACTTACAAAATGTTCCCATCTCTATTCCTACCAAATGCATCAAGTCGTTCGGATGACAGAACGCTACAAAAATTATCTGAACTGTCAGGAAGCTCAGATGACTTATTGTATAAAAATTATTCCAATTTTTACCAACTCAAAACAGAAGCAAAAAGGGAAAAAAGAGAACCCTTTCAAGAATATTGGTCATATATAGCTCAGAGTGAATCATCACTGACTAAATCATGTTTGTTCTTTCTAAGGAATCAATGATTTACATCTTAATGACACTTGACAGGGAAGTCATGATCCCTTCTTTCAAACAAATCTCCCCCCAAAAAGCACTGTATGAGATTCTGAAAGTATCAATAACTTTAACAAATGAACTTACAGTAACAAATATCTTCTTACATTTTGCACTCAGATAATGTCCCCCATGAAATGATGGAAAGCCTGAATGATTAAAGTCACATGTGATTATTTTTGCTTGTCATTTTTGCTTTGTCTCTGACAAGCTACACTCCAGATGAAAGGAGCTACATGGATGAGGGAGAGCTATACTGAGCTTACTGATAGATCTGGAAACTAGGAGAGATATTTAACCTGTTTTTTATGATTCTGCAACTGAAATCTGGTCACATGTGTTTGATAAACATTTACAAAACTGAAAAGAATGTCTAAATCTATAAAATAAAACATTTTTTGTCCATTTTAGTGACTATAAAGCCAGTTCAATGTTTATGTTCACACAGAATAGCATAAGTCTTTTCAAAAAGATTTTTCATAAAATAAAATTGTGGTTTCTTAAATCTGTAAAAGAAGGTTAAAAATAAACTTTTTTTTTTTCTTTTCTGGAGACAGCAACTTCTTCCTTGTCAACTGCAAAAACTTCAAGCAGTTTTCACTTGAGCTGAGTCAACACAGATTGAGCTGAAGCATCTGGTCCTATGAAAGCTGCTGTGAGAGTTTGCAGAATTTTAAATCCTATTTCAGGAGCATCGTGGTGACACTGTAATTATCACACTGCACTACTAAATAGGCTTGAGCTCCATTTTAAACACACAGAGCTTGTGCTCCAGCACAGCCCAGAAACAGTAAGACAGGCCTGTCTGGTGGTGTGACTATTCCAGGAATGTCTCCTACAGCAGCACCCTCAGAGCTCTTCAGTTAAGGACAAAAGAAATAATGAAATAGGCAATTATTAAATTACTCTTTTGGGGAAAAAAATAAAACCTTTCTAATCCCTCAGTAATAATTAAAGTTTGGCTTATGCCTCAAAGTGTTGAGATTGGGAATTTTCCAAAGTCACAGAGGTGGATTCCCAGCATGTAGGCTCCTGTCACAGCACTGAAGGCCACGGCTGAGGTACCAGCCCTGGTGCTTCTTTCTAATCTCTGCTGTGTGTCTGATTGCTTTGTACTTTGTATAAACCTTTAATCCTAAATCATTTCATTACTGATATCCATTTGAATTGCTGATCTACAGGAGTTTCTTGAAGTAAATATATTTAATTTGCTTTTCTTTTAGTTGTCCTTTAGTTTGCTTGCCCCTGCATCTTAAAGTAATCAGAGCTTTCAATCTACCTTTTTCATCCATTTGCACTCTTTAGTCTCCATATCCTTTCTGAACTGAGTGGTCACAATCTTTTAAATTATTTTTCTCCCTTCATGACTTCTCTCTTTCTGCTATTCCAGTATTTTGAAAAAAAAATTCTCATCATTGATCTTCAGTCATATTCCTAACAGTGGAGGAAACCCTCTCACTGTCAGTAGAATAATATTAATTGACACAGAGCACAGAATCCTCCACATTGTTCCCAGGGAGGGAAAAAAAAAGGCTTTACTGATTTGCCCCACATGCAACAAGGTCCCAACTGGAGGAGGCACCTCCTCTTTCAGGCTCCACATGAGGGAGCTGGCCTGAAATGGAAATGCACAGACAAAGTATGGGACCTCTGTAGACCTTTGTGTGACACCAGCTGACTGAAAAGTTTCAACCTTGTCGCATGCACTCCACACAAATCACAGTCTTGGCATTTTACTTATAAATGTTAAAATAAAAATACCAGTCAAATGTGTTAAAGTTGGAAGGAATTCACTCCAAGGCCTTTGACCTTGTGATCCATGACACACATCATCTATAATCAAATTACAAAATGTACTCATTCCACCTATAATTTCCTAAGTAACATCTTGAAGCATCATCTTTTTGATGTGAACTTACAACATGACCTTCATTCCCTTAATGCCCTAGGAATTTTCTAGGGACAGCAGCAGACAGAACATACCACTGATAGCAAAAGGAACAATATTTGACCTTTCTGTTGTTATTAATAAACAAACAGCATGCCATTTCCTCAGCATAGCACACAGAAAGAAAAGATCTTTCTGTGCCATACACTGCCCTTCCTTCCTTCCTTCCTTCCTTCCTTCCTTCCTTCCTTCCTTCCTTCCTTCCTTCCTTCCTTCCTTCCTTCCTTCCTCTCTCCCTTCCTCTCTCCCTTCCTCTCTCCCTTCCTCACTTTTTCAAGTGACTTCTATCCTATTTGTCTTGTACTTGTATGTATAATTCCATCTTGTTATTATATAATTCCATTTTGTATCTGTATAATTCCCCATTAGTTTATTCCAGGTCATGTTTAAAAATCTGTGTGGTTGTGCTGCTGTTGCACCAATTATTTTAAAACTCTTTAATTTGCCAAGCACACCTCATTTTTCCTTATACTCTCACATTTTTCTGAAGTGATGCTCTCCTGAGTAATCACAGAATTACCTAAAGGAGTGTTTCTCCTGCACCAACCTTAACCCCGTTTCCTTTGATCAGGCATTATCCAAACTAAAAATAAGACAGCTAAAAATCCTTCCAGATGATCACAGACAGTATATAAAATTGGGCCTTACAAAATGACAGACAAAACCTTCATGGGTCTGGTCTGCCTGTGTATAGATAAGACAACTGACAGGAAGGAGGTAAAGAGGACCTCTGCTATTCTAGTGTATGGTTTATCCAAGAAAAAAACATTGCCCTGATAGTGGAAAAGAAAGATGGGAAATTGATTGACTGAAGTTGAAGATGTAGTACCTCAGAAAAAGATGCTCTGCAATGCCAATCTGTGCAAAAGAAGAACTTTTCCATTAAACATCTTCATTTGTCTGCTAATATATAAAAGGAGTTCAAATGTTGAACCAGGTGGCTCAGACAGGTTATTGGCATCCTTGGGAATATTTGACATTGACCCTGAGCAACCTTATCTGGTCAGGCCCTCTTTGAGCAGGAATTGAACCAGATTAATTCCAGAGGCCCAATCCAACCTAAATTACCCCATGATTAAGCATCTTAGATGCTTCATTTTGAATGTATTGAAAGGCAAGTCTGCCTCACACCTTCTCCCTAAAAGGAAGCAAGTACCAGTGTACATACAGTGCTTACAGAAGCCATAGCCTCAAACCAAAGACACAGAGTCTATAAACCCTCCAAGGCCACTGTGATTAGGAGATACCCAATTAAAAGAATTTTTTGTTCCCTGAACCTACCACTTGATCACAGGAAAATAGGAGATCTGTAAATTTATAATGACAAGGAGCTCTTTTAAAAAACACTCCTTGTTTTCAGATTTGGGCAATCACAATCTTTCTTAATTTTCAAAATAATATCTTCTTACTGCCTATACAAGTTTGTTTTGTATTTCCCATTGGAAGTATTTAAATATCTGGCCATTTTTCATGTTATATCAACTCAGCTTGAACTCACAGAAGTCTTTGCTAAACTGGGACATGTTTTAAGTATGGAGACAGAAAAGATGAGAATCCCTGATGTCTAAACGATTACTTGAAAGAAGAATAGATCTGGTATTCATTTGTAAAGGAGAAAGGAGAACTGAGTTTTTAAAACCTAAGACTAAATAAGGCTAATTCAGAATTATGAACTTCATATTCAAAGAGAAATCGAAGATACAATGCCAAGACTCAAATTTAAAGAAATGAAGACATCATATAAAGTATTCTAGATTTTAATGTGACCAAGCCTGTCTAAACATTCATTGGTTACAGCCAGAAAGTATTTGCAAAAGCCACTGCAACATGAGCCTGCACCCAAAATGTAAAATGCAAATAGTAGGAGTTGTCACTAATCACTTTTCATGCAACTGGCAAGGCCACCTAGACACAGGAGACACCTATGGCAAACACTATTACTATGAAGCTTTAAAGAAATGAAGTAAGGAGGCTTCTAGTCAAGCAAATACCACCCCCTAAATCTGTCTATAACAAGGACTGATTTTCTCCTCTATGTTTCACATCAGAGCATACATTAGTGGGAAGAAATTACAGTACTGTGCAGATGGTTCCTCCCTGTCAAAATGAAGGCATTTAGGGGAGAAGAAAATAGAATTTGCCTACTAAGGCATTTGCTTCCTTCTAGTAGTTTTGGGTAAAAGTAGGAAAAATACTTATATAACAGAAAATCCACCAAGAAAAGTATAAAGTACATGTACAGCCTCCCTTTGATACTCTAGTGCATTAAAACCCCTAAAAGTGAAATTAGTATGTGCACACATCTTTGTTAACACAAATTTAATGTTGTGTTTTTAATTAGAGGGGATAACACAGTCAAAACCTATTTTAATGACCTATTTTAGAGACAAAAAGCTTCCTGGATATGAGTGTTGTAGTCTAAAGTGATGACAGCACTGAAGTGATGGGTTCATCTGCACAGCTGATAAACATGAAAGGAACCTAGATGGGCTTCTTTTCCCTAGAAATGTCTGCAAAGGAATGGTTTTCTGACAAGTCCTTTATCAACTTTCTAATATAGCAAATCACAAAGACCCCTTATTAAATAAGGATATGTTCTAGAAGTGAGGTCAGAAGAAATGTGAGCATCCATCAAAGAGCTTACAGGGAAACGTCACTTTAAAACCCTGTAGCATGTAAGACACATTAAACAAGATGAAAGGCAACAAATGTGTTTAATTTTAATGTGCCTAATCTTTGAGGCCAAAAAGCCTACTTCAGCTTCTAGGGTGGGTTTTCTGTTATGTGTGTGGGCAGACATACCAGCCATATATCAGCACTGGGGAAAAAAAGACAAAAACATAAAGAAAATTCAAATCACTTAGAATTTTCTTAAAAATTCTCTCATAGCTTCTAATTCAAAATTGTAATTGAAGCAAAGACTTGTATTTAAATAAAGCTTGTTTTGTGTCTCCTGAGAAATCTGCATTTCCAAAGCAGAATGTAGGGTAAATTCTGAGGTTAGTGATGTCCAAATGGAAAAGGGGAATTACAGAAGCGGAGCCAGGGTACACAAGAGGAAAATTCCTCTGTTACTAGTATCAATTCCTTCCTTTCAATGACTAAAACTATGGCAATGCATCAAGTTTTTTTGGTACGGTATTGGCCTAAAAAAACCCCAAACAAACAAACAAAAAAAACCCCCAAAATAAAAACAAAGAAACAAACAAAAAAAAGACAAAAGAAACCCCAAAAAACTAGGAGAGCTTATTCACAGCAGTAGCTAAAAAGACAGCATACAGACCTTTTGCCTAGTGTGGACAAAGATAAAACAATCCTTTTTCTGTGCTTTGACTGATGTCAGGTGACCCAAGGAGAATTCCAATTTAGAAAAGCTACCAAATTAAATAATTCGGTTTTAACCTATGCATATTTTCCAGAAAGGTACAGTGTCTAGATCTGAAGACATAAGGAAGCAGAAAATACAGTTCTTAATAATTTGTTCCATCTATCAGGCATTTTGATCACTAACAAAATTATACTGATTTTGGAGTTTGTCCAGTCTCAGCAATCAGATATTAGTTTCTCCTGTGTCTTTGAATCATAGAATAGAATCATAGAAGGGTTTGGGTTGGAAGGGACCACAAAGGTCATCTAGTTCCAACCTCCCTGTGTGGACAGGGACACCTTCTGCTCAACCTGGACTTAAACACTTCAAGGGATAGGGCATCCAAAATGACTCTGCACAACCTGTTTCAGTGCCTTACCCCTCTCACAGGAAAGATTTTTTTTCTAATATCTGATCTAAACCTACTGCCTTTCAGTTTAAAGCCATTCCTGTTGTCCTATCACCACACACCCTTGTAAAAAGTTCCTCTCCATCTTTCTTGCAGGCTCCCTTCAGGTACTGGAAGGTTGCAATTATGTCACTCCAAAATCTTCTCCAGGCTGAGCAATCCAAATCCCCTCAGCTTTTCCTTAATAGGGAGGGGTTCCATCCCTCTAATCATCTTTGTGGCCTCCTCTGGATTATCTCCAGCAGCTCCATGTCCTTCCCATGCTGGGAGCCCCAGAGCTGGATGCAGCACTGCAGGTCGGGTCTCACCAGAGCACAGCAGTGGGGCAGAATCCCTTCCCTTGCCCTGCTGCCCACGCTGCTTTTGAAGACCTACCTTTCTGCAGTCCTCCTTTCTGTAAATATGGTCTCCATCCTAAATCCCAGTGTATATTTGCTCTAGCAGACAGACCTTCCAAACAATCCAAGTCATGCCCTGTGATCACACTTCCCAGAAGGTGCAGCTCTCTCTATGTGACCTGTTTCTTTTTGTTTGTATTAAATCAACAGTAACTTTTAAATTTAATCTTGGAAGTTTATGAAAACAAAACAAGCAACTACTCAGGTCCCAATATCCTTTGAACAATCTATTCTTCCTGAATTATGCTAACAATTTTATAATTTTCATGTGTCACGTTGGATTGGCACTTTTGACAACATTTCTTTAGTTCTTAATCTATTAAATGGAAAATAAGTGTCCCACCACTTAGACACACACAACCCTATGGGGCCAGATGAGATTCATTGCAGGGCACTAAGGGAGCTGGTGGAAGGGCTCACCAAGCCATTTTTCATCATTTACCAGCAGTCCTGGTTCACCTGTAGTACTCGCATTTCAAGAGCCAGTGACGAAGAGAAGGAAGTCAATTTCATGAAGTTAAGGGATATAAAGAATAAGCTCCAAATATCAAGTGGTTATAAGATATTTCAGCTACACATCCAAAATATGTGACATATGCTTAATCTCTAAAATTATTAGAGATTATATAATTCTCCTCTGAAAAGATTTATTCACAGTATGCAGGACTTGGAGCTATTCTCAGGTTTCTCCTCTTAAAGAAGCTGAAATCAGTTTAAGAAATAACTGCAAGCCACTAAGTAACAGTGACAAAAAAAAAGTTCAATTTCCCCCATGGAATAATCATAGCATAAAAGGACATTGTTGCACCAGTCTTCTGAGAGGAGTATTTTTAAAAAACAAAAGTGAAGAAATTCATCAAAAAGACACAGAAGGAAAGTGAACACACTAAACAGTTTAACCACAGTATGAAGAAAATTCAGGATTTTTGGATAGTGGTAAAATATCAATATTTTTATCTTTAAATAGTACCAAAGGAGAAAGAAAAGAGAAATGGGAAAGGAGTGAATATTTCTATGCTTCAGAGAATAAGTACTTAATTTTAGGCAATAGAAATAAGTAGTCAATAGGAAGAAATTATCGCAGATAAAATGCTCATGAGAGAAGAACACGGACATCCTGCAGAAGAGCTCAGTGAAGACACCTGCTCACCCTGCAAATCAATAAAACAAGCAATGCTGGGATACAATCTAAAAAAAAAAAAAGTAATTCTGAATTTGATTATAAAGCTTGTGGGTGAACCAGTACAGCCTTAATTGGAACACCATGTTTTGTTCTCTGAAAGGGAAGAAGAGGAACAGAGAGTGCAGGTAATTCCCTCCACCCCAAGCCTGTAGAGCCATAGAAAGACCAGAAGAGATGGTGAATAAAAATATTAAGGTAGAAGTGGGAGATACTTCAAGGAGGTAGGCAAAAAAAAAAAAAAAACAAACAAAAAAACCCTAAAAATTTTTTTAAAGTGAGAGAATGCATGAAAAAGTAAATCTTATATCCACTTTCCTATTCATAGTGATAAAGGGTGATAAAAAAGACTGAATAGCTATAAAATTAAAAGAAAATTTTGAATGAAATGTTGCATAAATCCATAGTTTGCTCTTCTGCTGTAGAGGCTAGAATTTACAGTTCACAAAGAAAAAGCACTTTTTTAGATAACACTTCAATTGTACACATAAAATTTCATAAAGAGCTTTGAAAAAGTTTAGGTATTAGCACTTCCTAGATTAAGGGGCAAAGTCAAAAATGCTTGTTTGATAAATAAAAAATGGAAGATATAGTTGAGCATCCTGGGCCAACTGGGTCTTAGCAGTAAATGACCGACAGTGCAGGGCCCTTGAGAGGGAAGATAAAGGATGCCACAGAGAGATGAAGAGTCCAGGAATACAGATCAAGTAAGTGCTTAGAAAAATAACTTTGTGTCAGATGGGTACTTTGAGAGGCCTAACTCTCCTCTTTCCCCATATCTCCCAGAGGGAGCTACAAATTCAGGTGAATGAGAAGGGGAAAGCCCCAAGAGACAAAACAGCAAACAAGATCATCAAGGTCATATTGTGCCCAAATATTTGCAATATACAACCAGGACACATAACCTTGTGTTGTGGGGCAATGTATCCTCTCTACAAGACATTCCATTAACAATTCATTGAGCATGTTTAAATCTCAGCAAAAAAACCCTAACATTTCAAGTAAACACTGGAATTTGATAGCTACATTACATATATATATATATGTACATGTGTGTGTGTGTGGCAAAAGTCTTCTGCTGCATCCACAGTGTTAGGATTGAAGTTTTGGTGCAGGTATAATATTGAACACTGGTATAATATTCCTTAGAGGTCCTTCTGCATTAGATATCTTTAGTTTCTCATGAAAACTTGTTTCCCAGGGGCTAAGACTCCAGGTATAAATTTAATTACAGTTCAGAGGAAACAGCCCATGGTGCTACAAAGTGTACTCATAAAGCTGTGTTTAGGAAACAGGTAAGTGGGAGAATGTGCCACTGCAAAACTCTGCCCAGCCTCCAGCAGTCCTGTGGGCAGCCCTTCACAGTGCTGCACATGAACCAAAATTGCTCACTAAGTTGGTACTGTTCTGCCTCAACTCATTAATGAGAATCTGTTGAGAAATAATCACTGTAGATAATGAGATCTCGCATTTCCTGATGGATTGAATGGAAACAATGTTTCTTTTTTAGTAATCTCTCTCTTTGTCTTTTAAAGCTGCTTTTTTTTTTCTCTCTTTCTTTTTTGGTTTTTTTGTGGGTTTTTTTTTGCGTTTTTTTTTCTTGTTTTTTTTTTCTTTTTGGTTTGGTTTGGGTTGGGTTTTTTTTGCATGGAAACAAACATTCTCTCTGCCTTTGAGAATGAGGCAGGAAAATATTGACTGGTCCTTGTGTTGAGTCACACAGTCACTGCAGATGGAGTAGAAGAAAATTATCATGATAAAACACATTTCTTGATCAAGTCATTGATCACTTTTCCTGCTTCATACAATCCAGGTGAAATTCACACAGACTAACACTGAGATCTGAGCAAACCAGCCTGATCACTCCTTATCCAAAATAAAGTAGCCTTTGCAAAAAGGTATCCAGCTCAGCCCAAATAATGTGTCTAAAAATGGCCAAATGAAACACTTTCTGAAATTGCCCATTTCCCTCCATCAGCTATGAAACTAAATTAGGACTACCAGATTAAATTTAGAGGTTTAATTCTATCATGTCTAGACCATGAAAAGAGGCAAAACCTCCTTCTTGTTTCTATATGTCTACCCAGAATATTCTAACATACGCTTAAACTTCTTCCTTCCCTTCAGCTTTTTAAAGCTTGTTATTCTGGGTGCATGCTAATTGTCATAGAACTGGTCCAAACTCAACAAGGGAGTGGGAAAAGGAACACACTGAACATCCATCTGCTTACCCCTTGCAGATCTTTGTAGGATGTCCTGACACTGAATAAAATTTTTGGCACCAAAGCCTTTGAAATTTCCAAAACCAAATACCAAGATTGGATCCCACTCTTTCTTATGCCCACACCCTGATGCATATTTCTCCTAAGAAAATGCATGCTGCATTGACTTATCCTTTTCTTGTCATCTGACAATATACAAAAAGATCTCACTTCAGTCACTTTCAAGTCAGCTTCTACAAAATATGTTTTTAAACAATAAACATTCCATTTGTGTCACCTCACTTAGAATTCAAGTAGTGTGTGTCCTCAGATGAGTCAGCTCATGGAGCCCAGAACCTCTTGAATCAAGGCCTGAGCTCCAATACATTTTCATAGGAGCAGAGCAAGACACCCCAGCTCTGAACTAAGGACCTGCCTCAGAACAACCTGTGCCACTGATGCACCAGCCCATCTCCCATGGAAGCCAAACACTACAGTTCAAATGGCAAAATTAGATGGAAAATTAAAAAGCATTTCTTTGCCAACACGGTGGTTGAAAACTGGAACAGCTTCCTGTAGAGGTGGTTGATTCCCAGTGTCTGTCAGTGTGTAAGAGGCATTTGGACAATGCACTTAGCAACGCACTTTAACTTTTGATTATCTCTGAATTGGTCAGACAGTTGGACTAGATGATTTTTGTAGGTACCTTCCACCTGAAATATTTTATTCTATTCTATTCTTTTCTACTCTATTCTATTCAAAATATCCCTTTGCTTTGCTAATATAAATTGCATTTACACTTCTAAGGTATATACGCTTATTATTCTTAGGACATTCTGTGGAATCTTTTTACTGCCAGAAAAGAAGTCAGAAGAGATACAACCCAACCTATTCTTCCCTTCTCTTGCCTCCATAAAAAAAAAAAAATAAGTGAAAAAACCCCTTCAGAGTGGTGATAGGTTATAAAAACCTGCACTGAAAGTAGAACAAGCTGAAAGGCCACAAGACCAATCTGTAGTGCTGTGCTGCTGGCTCAACCTCAGTCCTCTTGTGGAAAGACCAGTTTCCACACATGGTTCCGTCATTGTTCTACACCCTGTATCAGGAAATCCTCCCTACTACAGGGAAAAACCATCTCTCTCCCATGTGTTTCTTGTGTATCTCCTGAAGCAATGCAAAAAATAGGAGGGAAGAAGATCTGGGTAAACCTCATTAGTAATTCACAGCCCTGCAGATGGCCACTGGGAGCCGGTAAAATTTTTGGCAGACACTGGACAGACAGCTATGCAAATTGTTCTGCTTTCCATCACCAGCATCAAACAGCTCTGTGCAGCCAAGACAGAGAAAAGGCAGATTTTCTCAAGATCTCTCTGCTGGCCTAGACATCAGCCATCAGCCAGGCAGTCAGTTGAAAGCTACTGGTAAGATGATGGGAGGTGAAAAACTGAGCTTACAAATGTATTCTCTTCAATCACATCAATGCCCCAAACTCCTGTTCTCACTTCCCAAATATTATTCTAGTGGCCCTTGCCTTTCACCAGTTAACAGCTGTTTTCCCATCACACCCCTGTTCAAAAGCAAAGCTTACAAAATGGCTTAAAAATCCTTTTCCTATTTTGATCTCAACATCTCCAACATCTTTGCCAAAAGAAAAATTGCTGGCTGCTTCTTTTGTTAACAGGTGGGCACTAGAAAAATCAGCTATTCAACTATGCAACACTAGATTAATTCTTAAACTGATTTCAATTTTAAACATTAGC
>NW_005054363.1:4060611-4082294 GCF_000277835.1 Geospiza fortis
TGGAGAAAACCTCCCTTGCTTTACTACCCATAGAAGCTCCTGGTAAAGCAGTATTAGTGCAACCATGATTTGGCACTGTTTGCTTTTAACAGCCCTCAGTATGTGCACGTAATGATAGTGCTGACAACCAACAATCTTCTCCTAATGAATGAAAGGTTTCATTCCACCTGGAGCAAGACCAGTGGGACTTAATTCCCAGAGAGAAAGAATTTTAGGTATCAGACAGCCTTGAAAAAAAATGCCTGAAATATCCATGACCTTTTTCATTTATTTATCTTTTAAGGAACTGAAATTTTGGTATGGAATTTCTAGATGAAATCCTGTAATTGCCTGGAAACAACACTTCCTCACATAACTTATATTTTATCTGAAAAAAAAGGTCTCTCTCCCCTTCCTTTTCAGGTAAGTGGTTTGGAAAGTCATCAAGAATGTCACAAATTATTTTATTTTATAATTATTTAATTTAGACTTCATTGCAAACCAGTTCAAGGGCAAATTTGTTTATTGCTTACGGGATTAACTTTTAATTGTTTCCAGTAAAAGTTATGAAGTTTCTTCTAGGACTGAAACTTCATTATGTGTAACACCATAGAAATTTGTATACATTATTACAAATATTATAAAATGTCCATATCTAGAATTTTATTTTATTGCTTACACCTCTGAAAAACAAAACATAATGGTGAAGCAAGATGATAATCACTGTATCTATCATTTCCCAATGATTAAAAACTTGAATAGCTGAGTCCCATTTCTATTCCCATTTAAACTAAAAGAAGCAAAACCATAGATGAATAATTCAGAGATTTCATTGTCAAATAAATTGAGATTAATTTATACTGGATCTTGGTATAAACCTTAGTTTCCCTGACCAAACAACAGAGAATCTAAGAGGGGGAAAAATCCAACTATATACAGATGGACTGAAAAAAAAATGGAAATTTATTTCAAAAATGCAAAAGTTATAAAATACGTTTGGATGAAACAAAGAAAGACATCACAAAGCATTGAGTCCATTCATTTCTTGACTATGAAATTGTTTACATGGCCAGATTGACTGCATTATGGGGAGGGGGGGGGAATCCCAAACCTGAACTCTCTAGTACACCAAATGATTTTAAATATGTCATGAAATTTTGTACCAACAGACAATCCACTAATTCAGGGCCAACAAAGATAATTTTTTTCTTCACAATCTTCTTCTATCAACAGCTGCCTTTTCTATCATCCATTTAGCTCCCATCTCCTAACTTATCCCATTTCCAAAGACACAATTACTGCATTTTAACAGGATGCATCCCCTGTGAAACTAAAAAAGCACATAATACACAGTGCAATAAATCTCCTAAAACACTTCTTTTGAGAGCCTGTTCTGGTATTAACCATTTCTAGTAGACTTGCTCATGTCTGACAATATAAAAGATAATGTACCAGTGATGCAAGGACAGAACTGTAGGTAACAAAGAATAACAGGAGGTCTCTTCATCTCTTAAACCACATTTATGGGAGCTTAAATAGATGTGCATGTGTGTGCACTATATATAGTCACTTCTGTCACTAGAATCTATATTCAAATGTGGCTTTAAATTTGAGAATAACAAACAGTTGGAAAGCTTAACCTCTGGAAAGAGTACTAATGAAACCCCATACTTGAAGTACTGCTCTATGTCTCTCTGACACCATAATTTGATCTTAAAAATACTTACCAGGCCTGAACATTGACAGATACAAGAAACAGAAAGAATATTCTCTCAAAACCTAAAGAATAATTAAACTTAATTAATCATTACAAAGAAATTAATTAAATTTGCAAGGCTAATCAGAAAAACATTATATTAAATATTGCACGTAGTTTTTTTTGCTCTCTCATTGTTGAGCAGCAAGGGATTTTGCTATTAATACTTCAAACTGAACAGATTTTACTCTTTCTGAAAAGGCAAGCCTTATTTACAGCTAGCCTACATAAACAACAATAAACACTGCAGCCAGCACTGGGACTCAGCCCCATTGCCAGGTATTTTGGTGAGTTTTTGACCCCAACAGCCACTGACATGCATGGGGATCCTCCTGATGGTGACTGCAGCAGAGAAGGGACTCTGCAGTGTGTGATCATGATTCCCCAACTGACCAGCTTCGTTCTGGGAAGAATTTCAGTCCCTGGCTCTGCAGGGTAACCAAGGGACCTCCTTTGAAGTGCCAGGAAGGTCCTGCTGTTCTGAAACCCACAGCCAATCTTTGATCACACAGACTTGGAGCACAGAGTGGAGAGAAGAGCTAATAGTCAAAATTTCAAAGTAGTACTACTGTCAGTTTAAGTTTTTTCCATATTTTCCTTGTTCACTGTTATAAACTAAAAATATCACATCTTCAGTATTTCATATCTTGGGGGTTTAAATTCAGCTAATCAGTAAAATTCTATAAACATGAGTAGCTTGATATCAATGCTCAGAAACAATTCCTTTCTGAATTGTTTCTCAAGTGACTTACATTTGTAAATCTCATGAAATCATGCTATCTCACAGTATTTAAAACCACTATTGTCACTTTCCAGATGCCAATGAATCTTGGTAATTTTCCTAACCAAGTTTCAGCATTTAGATATCACAGTGAGAAACACTTTTAAAAACCACTTTTATTTCTTTTATATTAACACAGTCAGTAGGGAGTTTTCAAGGCAGATTTTTAAGAAACTTGTGAGGATTTCAAATAGACGTTATTTTCTATCAGAGAAATTGATAAAAAAGTAAATGGAAGGAAGGAAAAACCACAGAGGGGAATACATTTTACAGTTCTCTCTATCAACACATGCTTCAGGTGACCATGGCAAAATATGAAGGTGATATATTACTTTTGCCTAGTGATCTCCTGCCATAAACCTGCACAAAAATCTGCTATGAGCCTGCATCTGATCTGAGAATACACAGCAGAAGACATTGTCTGAAAGCTGAATGTCTTTGCATTTCTTCTCCTTTTTTTATGGTGGAATACAGATACTGTGTTCCTACTATTAATGACTAACACAAAAATAATTTAATTTGGTCTTAATTTATTAGATGTTTTATTAATTCTGTTTTAAGGAAAAAAAAAATACCAAAAAAAAAGATTTTATTTTATACATGAAGAAACTCTTTTAGAAACCAGACAACCCTGGTAAGTGTACAAATATTCAACAGCCACCAGAGAAAAACAAACAGCAATATAGAAAAGGTTATCTCAGATCTTTTACTTCCTTCATGCAGGAAGCTATTCTTAAAAAACTATGTATATGTCACTGCAATAGTATCTGGGAAGATGACTAATATTATTTTGACCTATTTTGACATTAGTAGTTTCAGAATATAAAGTCCTTGTTTAAAGGAAACAATGAATGGAAAGGTCTCAAGGACAGATATTAAAGCTCAAGTCCAAGCAGAAGAAAAAAGATTATTATAAATGGAAAAAGTTCTTATTAAACAAATGCTTTACAGTACTATAAAAAAAATTCTAGGAATGTTTTGCTGAAGATTTTTCTTTCCCTGGGTAGCAGCTTTAAGTCCTGCTACTCCTTATCACTCCACAGTCTCTTTAAAATCACCGGTTTCTATGGTGGAACACTTTGAAGCCTGCAGGAAAGCCTCAGAGCAGGATGTGTGGGGAAAGACCTTGCTGCTCAGCCAACTGCTGCTCGGATGTGCAGAGCAGGAGGGCTGGTCCTACCTGCCAAAAGGAGGTTCCCCCCAAATACCTGCTTTGTGGAGAACAGTAGAAGGGGTGGTAGGGAACTGTGCAATCTCTACATTACCACGAGGGACATTTGTGTGTGCTTGTGTGTTTCTCTGTGTTGGGACACAGTTTCACAAACACTTGCTCTCAAAGTCATTTTAAGAACTGCCAAAGCGTACTTTGGCTTTAGGTCCCTGTACATCTGCCACGGCTCTTAGATGCAGCAGTTGTGCACTTTTGCTGAAAAATTATCTTTAACACAGAATATTTCCCAGCCGTGTTGTGCAGAATGGATCCATAGACTACGAGCTCCTGAACAATCACAAGCTGAGACGGGAATGTGGAAACTGGAAACCAAGTCCTGAGACTTTCTCAGCCACCTTCACATGTGCAAATAGGTTGAGAAAGGGCACAAGGGAAAGTGTGTCCTCTTCAAACTCCTCTGAGTGATTTTTACTCAGACTGTAAGGAAAGAATTAAAAAGAAATGAGGTCAAAGCTGCAAGTGACGCACTGCTCATTGTTTCAGCTTCTCACCTTCCAGTAATGCCATTAGATCAACAGCTACTGTGTAAAAATGAGTGTAGCCATATCTACACAATAGAATAAAAAAAGCTAGAACAAGGAGAGAACAGAAGAATGAAGGGAAGGTGATGAAAGGAAAGAAACAGAAAGATGCAACCTTTGGGAAGAGAAAATCAATCAAAGCCAAGCCTAGGGTCCCACAAATTAAGAAGGATGTGAAAACCACAGAATGCTTCCAAAGGAGGACAATAAAGCTGGAGAAACAGGGCTGGAAGGCTAAAGCCTCATAGGCTGATCTACTTTGGAGAAAAGGAGGCTGAAGGAAGACTTCATTGCACACTACAGTTTCCCGTGGAGGGGAAATGAAGAGGGAGGTGCTGACCTCTTCTCCCTGGTACTTAGTAACAAAACAGGTGGGAATGGTTCACAGCTCCACATATGGAAGTTTAGACTAGACTCTAGGAAGCACTTCTTTCCTGAGAGGGTGCTCAGACTTTGGAATGGGATTCCCAGAGAGATGGTTGGTGCCCCAAGACTGTCAGCATTTAAGAGACATTTGAACAATGCACTTAACAACATGCTTCAGCTTTTGGTCAGCCCCAAATTGGTCAGGCAGCAGGACTGGATAGATGGTGGCTGTGGATCCCCTTCCAACTGAAATAGTCTATTCCATTGATCCTTTTGACCCCTTCTATTATGTTCTAGTCTATAAATTACAGAGGAGAAAGCATGTGATGTATAGTTTGCTTTTCCTACATTCATATGCCATATGGAGACTCTAGTAAAGTATGGCTCTGTGATTAAGCAATCCCAGCTGCTAAAATGATAAAACAAGTAAAACATCCAAGGATTTCTCCTTTTTTTTCCCCTCATGACAAGGACAGGAAAACCAACAAAATTTGACATATCTGTTCCATTTGACTGACACTTTATTTTGGTCATTTATATGTAAAACAAAGGGCTGGCAGGCCTTAAAGGGAAGTTGAACCAGCAATCTCCATGGCATCTTACATGGCAGGTCAAGCTTTTATACATACAACTCCTTACATACGGGCCACGATCCCCTTTAAAATAAGTGAATAAAAATAAGCAAAAGAAATACTACAACTGCATGTTCCTCTTGTTTCCTTTACTATTCAAAATACCTGTACAGAACGACTTTCTAGTTGTTAGTTTCTTAGAGTGGAAATAATGAAAGACTTTGAAGCTACAGACTATTTCTGGCAGAAATTAACCATATCGTGTCCTTCTTTTAAAGCACACTGATGCAACCACTTGTGCTCATTAGGCTCATTTCCTCAGCCACAGCAAAGCAAGTCCAACAGTCAGCAACCACATTAAGCAGACGGACTTTATGTGTTGAGTTGCCTTGCCTTTACTTCTGGCACACGCTGCCAGCTCTCACTACTCTGTCTGACTCAATATTTCTAAAGCAATGTTCCCACACCTTCCTACATATACTTGGCACAGCCCTTTGACCTGCTTCAGCACTACAAACCTACAGAGCTAGCACTTGCAGAGAAGGAGCTTAAGAAGCCTATGAAAATTTTTTTTTTAGGTCTAACTAGCAGTTCCTAACCAGCCTGGGCAAAAGAATTGCTGTCAAACCTTGACATTTCTCCTGAACCACTAAGCAGAGTGCCTACCACCAGAGGAGGGACACGCCGAGTGTCATTGAGTTATAGGCAGAAGAGAAGTGATGATTCTCAAATGAGAAGCAAACTAAAACTATTCACCAAATGAGCTCTAGAATGAAATGAAGCAATCCACATAAGACAATTACCTAAAACACTAATTGCAGAACAGGGCAAATAAACCAAAGTCATGTAATACAAGCACTGCAGGAAAGAAAGACGTGAGATGTCTAAATTTATTAACTTATCAAAAGGATAATGTTTATATAAGCTGAAAGATGTCAATAAACTTTAGCAAGCAGTCAGCCCCTTTTGTGTTAAATCTTCCTTAGCTTCTCTAAAAATGCCACTTCTGGGATGAAGAGGGTGTCCTTTGTGCCTCCATCTGGGAACTGAGGATGAGTCATTGCCAGAAGAACACTGCTGAAGGACAAAGCCCATCTTTTAATACCTAATCATGAAAATTAAGCTGTTTTAATATAACTATGATATGTTGTTGTAATTAGGATGTCACTGTGTTTCCAGGTAGATTTGGTCTAAGCTAAAACCTCATTTTTATAGCCTGTGGTTCCCTGAATGATGATCTAATTGCTAGCCTGTGAGACTTGTGAAGGCATAAACTTATTCTATCATTTAGTATCTGTGACTATTTCATTTGACTCTTTCTGTTCTATTCTAGTTGAAACAGAAAAAAACAGCAACTTTCACAGTATGCTATGAGAAGTCTCCAAAAGTCATTACTAGACCCTCTTAAGCATATTTGGATCTTACTCTTTGTCTTTCTTACCTCTATGTTTTACTCCATGTTTTTTTCATTTCAGCCAGCACCACAACAGAGTTTGAGGCTTTGGGGTATCACTTAAGACCTGAAGTATCTGCTGTTCTATATTAGAGCCAGTGGAGATGCCAGCAAAGACAAATCTGATTGCTTCCACGGGACAGCTCTGCAAGCACTTACTGTAGCCTCAAAGACTTCCTGAGATCTGCTGACAACAATTCAAAGACCCCTTGATCCAAGCAAAGTAGCACGTATCAGCTAGAACCAAGAAAATTAGTTAACTTCCTCATTTTTATCTTGAACCCAGCTCAGAATTATGCGTTACTGAAATCCCTCAACCTCTCTCTTTAACTTTGTCCCCAGATAGCATTACTTGCCCTGCCAATCTGCATTCAGCTGCTGAGACTTCCCATTTTAAAACTGTGTCAAGACACTGATGATGTTTTGACAGTGCAGGTTGTAATGTAGAACATTTGACACAGCTTGGAAAGAGGTAGAAAAAAATCTATTTCAAGTGCAGGAGCAACCAGTTTTTTAATGTTTAAAAACAAAAAAAGCCAGGCCATTGCAATAAAACCTGCCATAGACAAAGACACGCTTGCTGGTAGAGTTGATTATCTTAAGATGGTGTCTTCTTGACACAGGAGCTCTGAACTACATATTATTATGCCCTAAACTTCCAATTTTTAAAATATGATTGTTTGGAGTCATCTTTCTAAATCAGTGTAAGTGCCATATTTCCAAATGTGATGAAAACCAAGTTGTGGTGCAATGGCTTCTACATTTATAGTGTGCTGAATTTAGTATGATGAATATTTTGATAAAATCAATCTGCTTATTTAGATGTCTAAATAAGGGCTGAGCCAGCACACCAAATTTCAGACAGATGAAAATTATTTGCCATCAAAACATGAAATGTCTCTGCAGTGAAAATTCTGACACATTCTTAACAGTAATAGCAAGTAAAAGTCCTAGAATAGATGACTTGTTCTCAGAAAAAGAGTTAATGCCATTAAAGCCTCTATGCCTGCCACTTGAGTCCCACATTACAGGAGGATGTGCCTTGGCAAGCAGGAGGGGTTTTTAAGTGCATGTGTGCAGTTCCTGGTCAAATGAGTGGGTAATAGACATTTGTTCTAGAAGCAACTCATGGCCAAAGGGTTCTCTTAGAGCAGTAAAATCATAAAGCTTTGTGTTTCCAAGAGAGAAGTCTGGGTGTCTGACACATCTCTGACATGATCACCAGCAAAGGTCTGGGGAGCAGAGGGACAAGGAAGCAGAAGTGAGCATTGTGAGGGGCATGTATCAATAGATCCACAACCAGCCAGGGGCAAGGCCTATCAAATGTCTAGTTCTTTTTTTCTATTTTAAGAAATAAACACAAGACACAAAACCTGTATTTTACAAAACAAACCATGGTCTAGAATAGGGACATATTTTGAAGCATAAGCAATGTGTGCATGTTTTTGACTGGCTCCTTATGTTTAACTCATTGCTTTCCATGCTTAGCCCTTGATTGTTCTCCTGCTGCTGATGGTGGCTCCTTGGACACTCTCTGCACTGGGTTGCACTTTGTTTTTATTCCAGTATTAAAATCCGGGTTGCAATAAGTAAAATTTCAGAAATGGATTCTTAGCCAGGAGGTACTCAAAATAAGAAGGTACCATACCACCTGTGCTTTTACAAAATGTTGTGTCACACTGTCATGAGGTAACCATCATGTTGCTGTGACTCAGTGAAGTTCTTTGTTGCAACATACTCCCTAAGCCAAAGGCATAGACATAAACAGGAAAAGGGAAAAGACGTGATGATATTTTTTTTTCTGACTAGCCACGGCGGATTGAAAATAAAACAGTAAAGCTGTGACAGCTACAATTATTTGCTGTGAAAAAGCAAACATTCCAAGGCTGCAAGAGGAATCAGACAGATGATAAATTAATTCAGAGTTCTTAATTCGGCCAACCTTGTCATGCTTATGATCATTCTGCACATGCCCTCAGTACATATGAAACTCATCCACAGCATTGCTTAAATTCTTCACTCTGCATTCAAGACTTTCATGCTTCTTTGGCAGTACACAGACAGAATGAAGCAACATTTAACAGGGGAGTTGAACAGTAAGCATGAATTTGGAGCAAATAGCTTCTGCACTAGTCTGTCTTGGAGCCTTCAGTGGCATGCCAGGAGTTTGCCAGAGTAAGAGATCTACAGTAAGCACTTTATTACAGCTCAGGGGCTATCATTAATTGAGTGGGAGAGATAAAACTCTCTTCAGATCCCTCACTAAAATAAAATACATTCTCCTGTCAAGAATAATACAATAAATATAAGCCTCCTAATGAAGTATTATTTCCCTCTTTTTCATGCACATGAAAACCTAGAAAGAGGATGCTGCGCTGCAGAATTGTCCGTGATTGCAATGTCCCCATTCCTACTGGAAACTCTTGCATTTGCCAAGCTGAGGCAACCAGCCTTCCTGAGTATGAAACATTGCCCCCAAAACACACGAATAAAGCCTAGCATGGTTCACAGAAACCTGCAAGCAAAGCTTTCCTAGTCAATATACTTTGCATTGCTAGTCTAGTCTCTGGAAGACCTGAACCTTAGGAAGACTAAAATGATGGCAGCAAGGAGAAAAGCAGATGGAAGTGGACAAATTCTTCCATAATAGCACTCTCCAAAATGAATGCCTGTCCTGAGATCATGAAGACCTTCAGTAACTGGGCTGTTCACTCGAATTTATGTCTGCTTCTGAATAACTAACTGGAGCCACTACAATAAAAACACCTTCCACTTTCCTGGGTTTAAAGAAGGTTGGACTTGATCTTGTCAAATGAAAGCTGAGCTTTAATGGCCTCAAATGTGAAGCTCCCAATTATTTACATAGCTATAGTTTTCAGTAGCCTTTACAATCCACCTGTCTCTTTGTGATGCTTCCAATCTTTAAAGGAACTAATTCAGTCACAACAGAGAAATCAACAGCATGTGATTAAGTGCATCACCATCTGCCTGCCCTGTTAAATGATGAGTTAAATTCCATAGTAGCAAAATCACTTCTTTAAATGCTGAGTGTCATGAAATCAACTTCACATGATCGTCCAGAACACAAGTATCTCACTACAGCAATAGGGCTGCCATTTTCTACAGTGAAATTGATAAAAGCATTAGAACTCTTTCTTGACATCACACTCAGGGCTGGAACTAACTCCTAGAGGAGAAAAAAAATCATGAACCTTCACAGAAAATCGTAAAAGCTACTGTCCCTAAGGAAATCAAAAGAATTGTATAGGTCTGTTACTATGCGGGAAGTAGAGACAGTAATAGTCACTGACATGCACTTTTTATGTTGTGTGATGTACCTGAGTAATACTGAAATGAAGCCATAAGCAGAGAAAAATCCACCTTTGCTCTTCTTTCTGAGCACTTTGGCTCTGCAGATCAAAGCATAACTATACTACTTGTTCTGATTACCTACAAGTGAAGAAGGAAATGCATGAACTGATGCCTATAAGTGCTGAGATAGGCAGAAAGCAGGAAGGCAGAAAAAATCCTCTTGGCGCTATTGATCCTCACCAATGGACACAGCCAAGCCAAAGCCAGTTACTAAGCTCAAGCTACTTTTGTGATTTCTTTGTCTCTCTTTTCCCTTCTGTGCAAGGAAAAAATCACAAGTGTCATCATATTTCTTGTCAGAGTCTGAATTAGGAAAATAGCTATGAGTTTTCTTTTTTCTTTTCTCAGAAATTACAGCTGTTGAAATGAAGCTGTTACACAAAAAAGCAAAGTATCCTAAAAGCCACCAAAAGGCTTCTTTAATATAGAATTTTTTTGATCCAAAGCAACCACTGCTATTGCAGTTGCAGACTTCAAAATGTTCTTTTTAATCTTTAACACGGATTTATGCCTCCATAGTTCCATAACTTTCTGTAAAGAAATCACAATCTTCAGTCTTATTACTATCAGGGTTTCTATGGCAAATTCTTTTCTTCTTTGGAAACAAATGACAGATTCAAGATTTTATATACACCCACATGGACATAAACACATTTTTTGGTTTACTGGATATATTCGCCTCCTCTCTGAAAGAAATATTTAAAAAGCCTGAGTGTGGAAAACTGTGAGAACAGGGAAGGGGCTTTCAGGCCTCACAAACCAGGTATTATGCTATACCTGCACGTTTCCAAACATTCCTTGCCACTCCTGTCACACTTTGGAGAAATACAATCAGGTTTTCACAGGTAGAGGTGTGTACAGCAGCCTGAGCTATGCCAGCTTTGAGCCCACTGAAGATCTTCAGCTGTACATTCCATCTGTGTGGCCCCACGGAAATCAGTGCTCATGCACCTGGCTAATTGCTAGTCATTTCCTCAAAAGCAAGCAGCATTGACCCAACAGGAGATGCTTGTTTGATCTTTCTCTGCAGTCACTGGGGAAGATGGAAACACACCTAGTTTTCATCCTTTTTCGAAAGAATGGGGATGTATGATAGACACAGCAGCATGTGGATAAAGAAAAGAGGCTGGAATTTTTCATGGATAGTAAAATAATGAATGAGTGAGGGATACTATTTAAGTCTACAGTTGCAAAAGACTGCTAGCAACAAAGCCTGATTTTGACCAGACAATACAATACGAATAATAATATTTTAAAAAGGAACAGCAGCAGCTACAGCAATAGGAAAGATTAAAATCAGAAATACATTGTTTTCCAGAAAGGAAATTGTGACTGAACCTAAATAAGCAGAGTAATACACGTGCTTTGCTTAGTGGCCTGCTGTGTAAGCCAGTGCTTCAGCAGCATGGAATTGTTCACTTAAAGAGTTGCTTTGACATTGTTCAACACTGTGTAAGGATACAATATTTAGCATTATTCCAAATGCTAACAAAGCAATTGAAATGAATGAACTGAAATTAAGAATTTAAATTGTATAAGTATTTAGAAAAATATTTGTCAATTAGAAACAAAAAACTCCTAGTAAAGTGTTGGTAACTGAATATATAGGCTAAACACCAATAATAGGAAAAACATTTAATGGCAGAAGCCTTTAAATAACTGAAAAAAATAAACAGTGTACTAAGCATTATGCCACTTTAAAAAACAGTGGGTATTATATGCCCTCCATGAGTTTTGAATATGTCATAGAATGCTAGGAGTTACACATTTAGAATCATAAGCATTTGGCTATTGCCACTGAAATAGACAGATTGCTGCTAAGAATATTTAAAATATAAGCAGTATGTATGTAATCAAATTAATTCTGACATTTACAGCTTTACATGACCTCAAGGAAATGCAGGCAAAGTACCTGCAATGCACCTGAAATCTGCTGTACCTGTCAGTAAATTTTAAGATAGCATGAGCTTTGAGAAGAAACACTCAGAGACATTCAAAACCTGAAACAACTGGAAGAAAGCACTGGGAAAATAAAATATATATTTATATATGTACTATTTTCAGACTTTTCTTCTTATCCCTGTAAAGACTGTTGGCAATGTTCAGTTACGAGCTTTAAATTAGAGAGAATGATGAACACAACACTAATAAATTACAATACATGCAATGCTTTGACTGTGAGTGAGCCCTGTATAAACAAAGTATATACAAAGCCATTTCATTTCTTCAGAGATTGTGACATTTATAAATTACTCTTTTATAAAATGAGATTAAGGTTGCTAAATGACCCGCGTAGGCACATTTTACTCCAAAATGAGATCCATAACTCATAACATGATATTGGTATAGGGATATCCATACAATACTCTGATCCTTTACACTCCAGTGGGCTTCCAATAGCAGTGCTGACTTCTGTCATGTTTTCTTTGTACCTTTCTTTAGTCACAGAAATACAGCACAGCAGTAGTTCCAGAAACAGATTTCACAAAACATACATGTGATGCACAGAAACCCCTGAGGCATTGTTCCTCCTTGTCAAGCAATCAGTGTGGTTCCCAGCCACAAGTTATTTCACAGCTGTGGCAATTTTTTTTTTTTAATATGCAGACTCTGGTGTGAAGGCAAGAAGATGAAGTCCTCAAAAAACTGTATCCAAACCCATGTACTTTAATAAATTATAAGAATTTGTCTGTATTAGAATGGCACTATCCTACCCAAGTCAAAAACAAGACTTTGCAAAAGTCATGGTGTAAATACAGCAAAATGTTGCATCACTTCTGAGCACACCATCCAGCACATATTTATCCTTTCCATGCCACTCTGAGGTAGAAAAGTGTCCTCTTCATATTGTAGTGGTGGATGTAAGAGAGATGCTTTGTTTATCCCAACCCTCCAGAAAATCTACAGATGTAACAGGAAAATACTTTGTCTCTGCTGTGCCAGCTACCATTCTTCGTGTTACATCCAGCATGATTTCTGATGTTTAAATTTGAAATTTTGCTACAAACCATACAACAATTCACACTAACAGTAGTGGATTGGTGGTCATTCACCTTTTTGTCTGCTTTTTTTACAAGGATTTTCTGAACAGCTGGATTTACTGTACTCTTCAGACAGAGAAGATGCTGTGTTCCCCAAATCTCTGAATTTCTTTTTGCTTGTGCATGCAGGTTCAGTCTGAGAGTTATCAGAAAGTGGCTTTTGGGGGGCCTGGTTGTGGTTTGAATTTATTTTTTGTTATTTTGATTCAAACATATAATCTAATACAATAACAAAACTTCAAAAATTTCAAATACCAAAATACCCCACTGTGCAAAATTAAGAATTCTAGAGTTTGATCTGTGTTTGGCTCCCACAATTCAGATAAAGACATTTACAGAATTATGGTCTGACTTATGGAGCATTCCAATTTTTAAAATAAAATGTAAATTCTATTAGTTAACATGCTAAATGAGTATTCTGCTATTACAACATTACAGAATACTTATACTGAGAAAAAGCCACAAGCTTCAAGGAGCCAGTAAATAAGCATCCCAAAAGGATACTGTAAATATTGCCTATTGCTTGAGAATGTCATGTACCAGTTGTAGTACACAGTAAATCACATTGCAATTATACCTAATTAAAACCATGGACTTCTCCTACGTATTGAATTCCCAACCCTGGCTTTCTCATCCTGATTAGCTTCTATGACACCACCATATCAGTCCTTTAAATTCCAATCCCTGATTCTGTAAAGGAAACATATGCAGCGATGACCCCGAGTCTAACATTTTCCAGCCTGGTCATGAACTGATAGACAACTGATAGACAACTTAGTCAAGCAGCAAGTCTCTGACAAGCAGGCAAGTATTTGCCAGTGAGAATTGCCATTCTTTGGACAGCTTTATCATCAGAACTACTAACAGCTGTGCTTGAAACCAAGCTTTGGCTTCATTGCATTAAGCTTTGCTCACCACTCCTCTTTCCAACACAAGAACTGGTAATGGCATACACTGTTTAAATCCCCTTCAATTTATCCTGTCATATTTTATACCAACAACATAAACTGTGATATTGCAAGATACTGAGTGTTATAAAGTACTGAGTGACTTTTACTCCTATGAATGTCAGTAAGAGTTCAGTTTCTTACAAAACTGGGTTGATATTCCCTACCTTCTGTGAACAAATAATCCATGAAAACAAACAAAACAATCTAACATGCTGCATTAAGTATATTTCCATGGCAAAGTATCAAAGTGTTCTTGCAGACATTGGCAATTTCTGTAAATATTTTGCCAACCATAAAGTGAAAGCTATTAGCAGATTACAGACCTGCAATTCAACATGCAAATCCCCAGATCTAGTGTATTACTTATGGTTCACAAGCTTGAAGGGAAACCCAGAGAAATTTTAAGGATCTGTTATAAACTCCAGCAGACTTTTTATGCAGTGCTGCACAGAATGAACCATCTTCAGATCACCTTCTTGAGATGTGAATACATCATCAAGTTTGCAATACCCTTTATCCTTTAGGATTTCTCCCCTTATACTTCAGCTATCCTGAAGTGGACATAGATGCAAAGGTACTGTTATCCATACTTTCCAATATTTTTAAACAGTTTAATGTTATCTTTTCAAATACATCTGATTTTCCAGTAAGCACACACGGTGTGACTTAACTGTTGCTATCTGCATCCATATTATCTAAATACTAGCCTGGAAGATTTTCACTTGCAGATATGCATAGAACCTGTCTGTATGAGGCTGGATATCTTATTCAAGATAAACCACTGTGCTGAGAAATAAAAATGAATTTAAACACAGAATAATACTATTATGTGCTAAAAATAAAAGGCTTTCATGCAAAATTGTTGGTATTCAAGTAAGTAGTGCTTTCATTCTATTGCCTACATCATCATGTCATTTAAAAAAATAAGCTATGATGGAAATGTAGCTACTTCATAGAATCTGATATGTAGACAATGTTTTAATGCAAATTAAGGCCAAATACTTCTTGCACAATTTAACTGAACTTAGGAATTCTCTATAAAGTGAAAAAGGGAAATTTCAATGGATTTCATAAAAGGAAGGAAATCTTATCACCTGAATGCCACCTGACCCCTAAGTGTAAATAAAAAAAAAGTCCCACACTTGGAAGTGCCTTATTTAAATATTTTTTTTATTTTCTTTGTGCCTGATGGCCAAAACTGTCAGCATCTATTGATATATCTACCTGTTGAATTATTTATATTGTAAGTGTAGTATTATAAAAAACAGGGCCTGAGGCAAAGAACACTTTGCAACAGAACCATATTTATATTCATCTGAGAGCCAAGTGGAAAAACCACTCCTGAATATTTATTTCAAATAAAATACAATTTAAATTAACTCAATGGGGAACAATACCTATGCCTGATAACTTAAAAAAAGTTCTAAGTGGAACCAGTTAGATTTGACTAACATAATGCGTGAGAGTTTTCTAGATGAAATAAAGAACAAATTGCATCCTACTGTTTCCAATTACTAAGAATGGGATTAAGGAAAAAAAAAGTGTAAAACAATATTCCAGCACTGTCTGTTGGGAAAAATGACCTGTCAGATCTATGACACTCCGGCAGCACTTTGGAAAATCCTGAGATTTTTCCAAGTCATGATAGGATCCAGCTCATCTCTTAACAGCATAGTGCCAACACCAACCATTTACTATAAGGAAGAGGCTGTATTTAAGTTGAAATTCACATTGGACTTCTGGTGTGCTCCACACCCTCAGTGGTGCCATGGCTGAAGCTGTGTGCCAGGATGTCACTGCAGAACCCCTCTGGCTGTGTGAACACCAGAGGGGACTGTGCTGCTGCTGCAGGACAGCTGAGCAGCAATCAGTGCTGGTCACTAAGCAGGACCACAGCACAATCTGGACTGGGAGGCACCTCAGAAGGTTTCTGGTCCAACTTCCCCCACACACCAAGATCATGCCAGGTTTCTCAGGGCATTGTCCAGCTATATATATAATACCTCCAAGGATGGAGCCTGCATAACCTCCAGGGGCAGCCTGTGAGCTCAGCACACAGCGAGTGCCTACAGTCAGCAACTGGCCTGATATTCATTGCCCACATACACATCACATGCACTTGGAGCCCTAAAAAAAAAAAAAAAATTGGCCTTGTCCTTCCCCCTCTACACTGTGCCAGTCAGTAATCACAGAATCACAGGATCACAGAAAAAGCTGAGTTGGAAGGCACCCACAAGGATCATCGAGTCCAGCTCCTGGCCCTGCACAGCGCCATCCCCAAGAGTCACACCATGAATCACAGCTTATGAATCTCACCTCCCCCTCAGATGTAGTAAATGCAGCTCTTCTGCAGCACCAGAACTGCCTTCTGTCAGAAGTACCTTATTATCTGTAACTTCAGGAGAGAGGAAAATGAACACACCTGAGTTACACATTCATATATTAAAAAAAAAAAAAAAAAAAACCAAAATCAGTATTTATCACGTCTTTGAGCCTGTCCTCTAGTGAGCAATTTTTAAAGCAGCTTCCATGGATGATTTCACATGTGCAGGTGTGACTCTCTTGGTTTCTTTCACTCTCTCAGGAGCTGATTATTTTTACTGTCTCTTAGAGAATTAAATCAGCAAGAGACAATGGGAAAGAGAATCAGGTCCTTATTTACAAAATAATCCATAAAAGCTTCTGTTAATATAGAAGCAAACAGGGTTTGTTGTGAACTTAACTTAGCTACATAACAATGTTTTCTAATGAATAAAGCAAAAGAAATGCACAATAGTATTTTCATAATACATCTAAAATATTAGTATGCTACAAGTTTTTTTACGAGTCATGTAAGGGACGTAAGGTTAAGACATTAACAGAGAAATTATTTCATCTGTGGTTAAGGGTTCCAACCCACAGTCTGAAAGGTCTCTTTGCTTATGTCAGCTGCGTGTTACTCTAACGGTCACGACTCTCCTCTGATTTAGACTACTTATTCCATATTATATTAAATCAAAGTCAAAATCATGGCACACTGCCCATCAAGATCCCTGCATTTAAGAAAAATGCAGGTTTTAAAAACAGAATCAGAGCTTCAGCCTTTCTGGTAACTACTAATTGTAATCCTATTCATTTGTTTCCCAGAATTGTCTCAGCTGTGGGGGGTTGCTGCTCTGTTCTATGACTTTTCACCTAACCATATAAAGAAGACATCTTTTCCAACAATTAATGCAAAAAGAAAGGCAGACAAAAAGGAGAGGTCTGCCATGTAGGCTACTGTGCAACTGTAATTAAGCCTGGGAGTTAAAATAGGGATTTCAGTTCCTCCCTAAGGAAGCCATTCTTCAAGAAAGACTCACACAAAGGTTAGGCTTCTTTTTCTAATTGCATGAACAGAAAATGCTATAGAAAGACCATTTTAATTATAACTAAATTCATTTCTATCAAATCTGCAGTTGTACACACTTACAAATGTAAATTCAATAAGGCTCACCCTCCTCTTTCAATTCTTATGAAGAGGTAATCTGAAAGCTCACCTTTAATTGCACCTCTTGACATGTCAAACCATGTACAGGTATTGTGTTCAGAGGCACCAGTGCATACTCAGGCTGTAGAGCACCATAAAAACTACCTTCTGCCACAGAGCTCTACGTATGCACAGGTGATGGCACATAGAATCTCATTAAATTCTTCATATTACCCTCCAGACTGGCTGTGAAAAGATGATGCCCATATAAATACATATGTATGTTTATGTGTGTGTGAGCATGTGTGTGCACACACGCGCACTGACCAGCAGCACAAATAAGTGGATATTGGTCTGTCTGGAGAAATGGTGACAGTACACTTTACTTGATTTGCCTTACTACAATGAAACTGAGACATTTGCTTCTCAGCTGGTGAGGCCTGCACTTCCCTAGAATCTTTGCACTTCCATCACCACTCAGTTGCAGATCAGCAACTTAATCTCTACAGAAGAGTGAATAGCAGATGAGACAGCTTAATAGAGCACATCTCCGTACCCACCTTGATTATCAGATTTGGCTTTGGATTACCTGCATTTTCCATGCAATATCAGGTCCAAGGCCCTAATCCCTATTTTTAAAGGTCTCAATGACTGAGCATCAAGATGTCTCATAGTTTGAATATTGTAAGGATTTGGCAAATAATTTCATCATTCCGGTAGAATGGAATCTTCTACAGTAAAGCATTTCTCCATTAATTGCATCAAGACCAGAGATGGGGTTCACCTTCCCTTCAAGTCACATTTCTTTCAATCTTCTCTAACAACACATATGCCTCTTTCTGAGAAATCATAACAGTTTGTTGGGTAATAAAAAATTCCTATTTTAGAAAAAAGATTACATGGCTAATATTATAACATATAGTATATAATGTTATATGCCGTAATTATATTATTAATATACTTGTTTATTATGATGCCACATTAAACATTAATAATCTTTCATGCATTTCATATTGAAAAGAGCAACAATGATAGATAAAATTGTGGTCAGTCACCTTTCCTTAGTCCACAAATGCAGTGCTTTGCTTAGGTACATTAACAAATGTATGTCATTTTCCTATGGGAGGAAAAGGGTAAGTGAGCCACAGGTATTGTATGCAACTACAGCTTTTCTGTGTCTTGTACATGCCCATCCACACCTGCCCATGTCCACAGATCAAAGAAGTAGCAAAGCACTAGGAGATGTACTCACTACCTAAATACAGCCTAATTCTTTTACCATGCCTGTCCAACCAGACTAATCTGAGTTAGTCCTAATGATCACTGCCCAGCCAGACCTGGATCAAATGAGGTGTCCTGGGTAAAAACCCAGAGCAAAAGTCACCCTCTCACTGCTGGTTGCACATACTAACTGCACTGCTCCATCTAATCTCATACCATTACAATATATTAAAGTTTCTGTTCTTCAGAGAAGGCTTACCAAGATATTTTGAATTCACCTAATTTTTACACAGTGGATTAGAAAGCTTTTTTCAGAATAAAATGAAATAAATCATCCTTGCTATTTCACTGTCTTTTCATTTAATCCTCAATTCACAAAACTGGGTCATTTTCAATGGTTTCACCACATGAAACAGTAAGGAACAATAATAGCCAGCAATTAAGTCAAATTTAGCACTTATTACTCAACAAGAATTGCCTAGGAACAGAACATGTTTTCCATAAATGCATTCATTGTTCAAAATTCTTTTAAGCATGTTTTATACATTTGCATCCTCTCCTACAGATATTTAATAAGCTGCTCATTGCAAGAATGTATCACAAGTTGAATACTCACAATTCAAAATTAAAGTTAATTTGACAGAGCTTAAACTGAATGTGTCTTCTTGCTGATCACAAGCATAGCTCATCTGATCTGCAGTATGTCCACTCATGAGTCTGAATTCCATATTTACTTTTCATTATTATTCCCTAATAATCATTAAAAACAATGGGGTTTTTTTAACTACTTCTATGAGTAACCATGTTCTGAAAAGATTCAAGCTACCTACAGCAGGAGATAAAACAGCTTTACTGAGCTCTGTTCTGTCCTTGAGAACAAATCCAAGTGGCTATATACAATTGAAATCGGACTACAAAGTTCTAAAGATGAAAAATATGGTGTGTTTGACATGAAATTAAAATAATTCTGCTTCTCTTCTGTTTGCGTAAGTGAAAAATACGAGCTACTGTCTTGACGTGACACACACTTAGTGTCAAACATTAATGATTTCATAGCAAATACATAAGTGGTCCATTTTGTATTCATCAGCTTTGATATGCTGTCTGGGCTCAAAGACCCCTCTAAAATATACACAAAGGCTGCAGTACCAGACATGCTTTTCTGGACAATTATCCTTTGCAAGCCATAATATTACCACTCATCTACTCCAAAGTTGAGGTTTTACATCTGTCCCTTTTTAATTTCAATTATAACTTGCAAAAGAAGTCAACATTCCCTTACAATACAAATCACTCAGGTTGAATACTCATTACATGATCAAAATAGAAAGCGAGGAGTTAGAATAGGCACGCTGTATTTATAACATCCTTTGACTGTACCCATCTTTAGTTTCCTAGCACAGAGAATCAAGCCTTTAAGTTAAAAATAGTCTTCAAATCTTTGGTCCTTAAGTTAAAATTAGTGCTTCAAAACATTCACACTTTGGGAATTATAGCTCGAGCAACAAATCTCACCATTTCAGTTACAACATGTGACAACGCTCCCCTGCAACACCCCAGAAGCCTCACATAATGGGATGTTCCCTATTAGGCAGAGGCTTGGGAGGCACAGCAGCTCCAGGTTGGGCGGAACGTGGGCAGCGAGCCTGGAGCAGAGCACGGTGCCACAGGCGCCGTACTGCACACCCACCCTCCATCCCACCGGCTCGGGGAACGGACTTGTCATCGTGGTGAAGGTGACACTGCCACATGGCAATAAAGTAAATCTGCTTCAGGTCCTTGTGGCACGTGTCCAGCCCACACACTGCTTCTCTTGCCGGCCCTCATCCCGCGACTCGTGCAATTGACAACTGTGCAAAACAAGAGTGCAATAGGCAGGCAGATCAGATTTGGCATTTGAGCTCTGCACAACTGCAAGGGGCCTGACACTGTCACAGCAGCAAAGGAGTCACCCCAGCATTCATTACTCCAGGCTGTTTAGCACCTAGCTCTCACTCTCATTTATTTGCAGACTGGTAAAAATCAACAAGATTTTTCATTTCAGCCGGCTGTCTAACATGTTGTACACACAAATGTAAATTCAATAAGGCTCACCCTCCTCTTTCAATTCTTATGAACAGCTAATCTGAAAGCTCACCTTTTAATTGCACCTCTTGACATGTGAAACCATGTACAGGTATTGTGCTTAAAGGCACCAGTGCATGTCAAGCTGTAGAGCACCATACAAACTACCTTCTGCCATAAAGCTCTACATGTGCACAGGTGATGGCACATAGAATCTCATTAAATTCTTCATTATTTGGATTTCCCAGTCTGACCATGGAACCAAGTGGAACCCTGTAATGAGACCAGTGAGGCCATGAAGGTCTGTCTTCCAGACACTGTTTGGCACAAACCAAACCACTGTATTGACCAAATCTCTGTACAGACTTTGTTGGCTTGCACAGCCATTCACCAGAACTCACCACAGGTAATAATACTGGATAACTAAGATTTGTTCTCGTCTTGAAATAAACAAGAGCATATGTGAGAATAGAACAGAAAAATGAACTACACCATATCTCTCTTCCAAATGCAATAAACTTGTGTGTAAGATTTTTAATATCAATAGACTGATATTTAGAAGTGGTAATTGAGTATTTTGTACAAAATTCAAATAAATAGGGACCAAATTAAAAAAAATATAGCTTCCTCTTCATCACTTAAATATCACAGTAATGAAGAAATACTCTAAAATGCTTGGTTGCCTCCCATTTTCTTTCAAGTTGCAAATTTTATCAAATTATACAGGGGTGTGTATATCTATACACACACATAGCATCGCCAAGATTATAGCCCACAAGCAAAATTAGTATTATTTCAGATATTATTTCCAAACTGTTCTTACCTCTTTCCTCACCTCACCTCTTTCTCTCTGGGATCTGATTACATGCAAATAGAGGGTAAAATGGGGAAATACAGAGATTCTGGGCACCTGCTACACTTTCTGCTT
>NW_005054363.1:4082306-4104255 GCF_000277835.1 Geospiza fortis
TCTTTCCCTCACTTCACCCTGTGTAATGGGGAAGGATGGGTGAGGAGATGCAGTGGGCTTCTTGGTTTGCCACACAGGTTGCCACTCCTGGGACAGCAGAAACTGGGGCAGGATATGCAACACCTGCCTCCACTGGAAGCATCCTGCATGCCAGCCCAAAGCCATCTTCCACTTGCCTGCACTGGCAGCCATCCCACCCTCTGCAGCCAGCACTGAAGCAGAACTGCTGAGCTGTCAGCAACTTCTCACAAGAGGCCAATTTTTACGCCGCATAGTTGTAGCAAAAAAAAAAAAAAAAAAAAAAGGAAAAAAATTTTCATGAGAGTTGGCAACCCATGTTGAATTTGCATGCATATCTGATTAGCTGTGTCTTTAGAAAACAGTCTTACAAAATATTGCAAAATTATTCATTTTATTTTTTTAAAGTCTGGATTGAATTCTGTCAAAATATAAAAGCCTGTTTTCTTCTTCTTTCCCTCCCTCCAAGTGAGTATAATCCAATTTTCCTTTGAAACTGTAACATTTTATTTCACATTGCTTGGGAGTTATGAGCAAAAAGAGAAAAACAGTAATAGGAGTGAAAAAAGAATTTGCCAGCTTCATCTTTATTTAAGCAGCCAGAGAATGAAATAGAACACTTCCCCACAGTTAGTCCTCTTCTTCCACCCACTTCCCCAGAAAACATCTAGAAGATAAGGCTCCAAACTGGTTAATCAAAGCTTTTGGAAGTCATTCTCAGGGGCAGTTTTATATATCCCCTACATGCCCTTAGCCTGAGTTCAAACTACTGAGATCACAATACAGGAAGGGAGCCAGGATGTCACAGATCTAGGCACAGATGGGAGACCTGCTCTGGCTCACCTACACAGCTGGTGTCACAAGGCCAAAAACACAATTGCCATCCAGGCTAGAGTGTAAGAGCTATAGTGAACTCGGACAAGACTTCTGTGTTTGCCAGACTGGCTGGGACATACTTCCTGACACTGGAAAGTGGGCATTGCAGGAAGACTGAGGTGGGAGAGTTGAGGTCACATTTCTGACCCTACAGAAGAATATGGGTCTGACATGCTGTTGTTTCACCTTTACCTGTGAAAGCCTGAATGACAAATGCTGTGTTTCAGACTGTGACTGGGGCTCCCAAATGTCCATTTCACGCGGCAGTCTCAGCTCACAGCTGGGCCCCTTTCACCCAGCAGCCACACGAGACCAACCCAACCCATCCCTTCTCCCCAGTGAAGTCAAAGTAAGGAAGAACAAACACTTCCAACACGAGAGGAATGACCCAGTCAACATCTTTACGTGCCCAGCTACTGCATATGACAATGCCTTTCCAACCTACCACCCCCTTCTCAAACCTGCATCAGAGCTTTCTACCCAGTCAAACATGAGTCAGCCCACTTGAGCCATCTTCCTAATCACTGAGCCCTTGCAACAATCAGAAACTTCCAGCAAAAGTCAAAACCACCTGGTTTCCAAGATCAAACCACCAGCCTTCATCTCACCTTCACTCCACCTTCCTCAGTGCCTTCCTGGCACCCACAGCCCAAGGAGCAGACTCTCCAGCACATGTCCCTACTGCACAGCTCCAGTGCTCAGGCAAAGCTCAGTGCTCAGACACTGAAGACAAAGAATAAAAACAATAGGGAAGCAACACAAAACAATATACATCCATGTGTGAGGCAAAACTAAAAGCTCTCCTTTCCCTTCTCCTGTGGTTCCAAAGGCATGTATTCTCTCTTCCATAAATGTGCATTGTGCAAACTGCCAAATGCTGCCATGAGAAAAGCTGTATCAAATTGGTTACATTTTCTTTACAATTCAGGCAGAATTTTGAATGCTGTATTTTGCTTAAAGTGAAATATCTGAGCACTGAAGCCATTTTTTAAAAGCAGTAGTTAAAAAAAAATCAGATTTAATTTCAGAACTTCCATGTAATGTCCTCAGTGTGTTTGTGTAACACTTATGAAAAGAAAAAGAGAGGAAAAAAAGAGAGGCTTCATTTCAGAAAGAGCACAAAGGGAAACATTGCTGTGGTTACCCTGATTTTCTCCCAGTGCTTTGATACATAGGTGCTTACATACATTTGACAAACACTAAGCAATTAGGTACTAAGCTATTAGAGAGTATCCAAAGCAAGTCCACAGGGATGGTGAAGGGTCTGGAGAAGATGCCTTACAAGAAGCAGCTGAGGTCTCTTCATCTGTTCAGCCTGCAGGAGACTGAGGGGAGACCTCAGTGCAGTCCACAACTTCCTCAGGAAGGGAAGCAGACGGGTGGCTACAGATCTCTTTACTCTCATAGCCAGCCACAGGACCCCAGCAAATGGAGTCAAGCTGAGTCAGGGAAAGTTTAGGTTGGATATCAGAGAGAGCTTTTTCATCCAGAGAGTGGTGGGGCACTGGAACAGGCTTTTCAGGGAAGTGGTCACAGCATCAGCACTCAAAAGGTGTTTGGACAACACTGTCAGGCACATGGTGTGTCCCTTGGGGATGGTGCTGTGCAGGGCCAGAAGCTGGACTCAATCCTGAAGGGTCCCTACCAACTCAGCATACTCTATGATTCTATGACTCTATGATTCTATGATAAAAATAAGCCTTCCATAAAGACTTCCTATTAAGGGGTAGAAAGCACAAACTAATAAGCCATTGCCAGTGTCATAAATAAAACCCATTTGCTTCTGCAGTGAAATGGCACTTTTCATTTTTTATTATCCTCTTATAGCTCTAAATAACATGGTCACCATAGTTCATTTTCTTTGTGGTGAAACTTTATGCTTTAGTTCATAAAAACAGAGCATAAAGTTTTGCCACTAAGAAAATACTGCGCCTGGTAGTGTTGACATATAAGTGATAAAGCAGGAAACAATAGAAAAACAAAGGAAATCTGGGAAGAAATAAGCTATGAATCCTGCATACTTTTGTCACTTTAAAAGAGAAGCTGTAAATTCAAACTGCAACTACAACCATTTCTCTTCTCAAAGTCCTCAGAGCCTCTGTAGTTAAGCCGGTGGCAGTCCTCAGGCCTGAAAAGGGTTTGGGCACTGAACTAGTAAGGAACTGGCACCTACATTAACTACATTCTGCACGTGAAAAGTTAAGCTCACATCAGCGAAAAGATGGCATCAGGGGTTTTTTAGTTCCAGATGAGAACCAGTTTCAGAAGGTCTAGACAGCTTTGGTGGTAGCCACTTGGATGTTTATGTATTGCACTCTTCAGTACACCACGTAATAGGAAACATTATTCACTTGGCCACGGTGCAGCACAAGTACACAGAGACAGCTTGATTTCTAATCACACCTGAGCTAATAAGTCCTCCTGAGACTTATTATTGTCAGCTTGAGCTGTCTAGAAACATCTTCCCCATAGTTAAAAAAAAACTCTCAGTCAATCCTCTGTAAAGGTCTAGTGCATCCAGACGCCTGTAAAGGCACCACAGAAAACCTCAGACTGTGTTTTTCTAATAGACTTACTAGAATTTAGCAGCTAAAATATCTGGCTGTGCTGTGCTTGCTTCAGCCCAGGATTTTGATTGGTGAGTAAGGAGGATTTTCTCTCTGGTTGCTCCTAACCCCTTTCCCAAGCTGCCTGTGAGGTAGTCCCTACTGTGTGGCTCCAGAGCTCAGGCAAAGTTCCATGCAGTGAAGACAAAGAAAATGACCAATAGGCAGTCAAGTAATTAAAGCTCTACTAGAACAAAATTCATATAATGGAGATCAGTTAAGAAGAATGTTAACCACTCTACACACCCAAGGTTGCTTTACACCCAGGCCACTTACTCCTCCCTGGTACAACACCCTTCTAAACGACAGGATTTAATCCTGCTGAGGCAGTTGAAGCATTACAGCTTTCTAAAGTCAATTAGACCTAACATTTGAATGCTTGATTTTGTAGCTCTTTTTAATGAATTTTAATTTATTTGTTTGTTTTAATGATGTATTGACAAATATCATCAAGCAGCAACAAAAACAAGCTGAAAACAAGCACTATGCTTACATGCACCAGGTTTAACCTGCCCCATATCTCTGGGAGCTACTTACATTTTTTTTTAGATATCTGAATGCCAGAGTATTAAAGCTAGTGAGCAAAGAATGGTTTTAAGGTTAAACCACTGAAAAACAAGTTTGTGTTCTTAGAAAGAGTATTATACAAAAATGTTAAATCATTATGCTTTTAAAGTACTTTTCTTATTTCTAAACAGATAGAGGTTAGTAAGACTACTTTAGCTCACAGAAATTTTGGATGTAATCAATTGCACCTGCATAATAATTTATGATCAGGAATGCATACAACAAATTAAAGCAATTAATTTTTACTGGCTTTATTTTCTATAGTGCAACTGAAAAAAACCTGCATGTTGCAAACTGAAATTTCTATATACTAAATAATAACCAAAGGAACACAGAATTCCTGGTGCATGCCCTGTTCTCTCAGAGCCTTCAGCACACCACTTAATGAATGCATTTAAATGGACCTAATTTTAAAGGGGGGGGGGGAAAGGAAAACTACTACATCTTATAGTTTCCATAGCACTAATTACCTTTACACTTTCTCCCCTCTCAAAAATATCAAAATGCTTGGAATGATCAATGAAACCTGCCAAAAACTTCAACCCTTTTCTCCTTAAAATCACTACAGTTGCAAAATATTCCTGAGCTCTTTTGATTACTTCTATTCATACAGAAAAAATAGGCAATGCACTTGTTTCAGATATTATATTATGCGGCAGTCCTTCCAGGAAGTAAGTGCTGTTGTGACAGAAGAAAATCTCCACAGCATTACTGATGTGAAAGAAACCCTTTCACTTTTCATCAGCCGAGACACTCTCTGTGGTGAGGGTGTGGCTAATTTTTCTCCTGAGGCTGTTGATATCTTGCTGCAGATCCAGCAGCTTAAACATAGGAGAATTGTCAACATTGTGCCCTCATCAGATAGAGACAGGCTTATGACTCCTGGGCAATTTTCTTTCACATGCTCATAGAGGGAAGGTCGCAGCCAAAGGAACTGGGGCATGACTTCTTTCCTTTGTTCTCCCACTGCCATCTCAGGCATCCAGATAAGGAACACATGTCTGCAGTGAAGATGTTTATTTACATCACATGCTCATGCATTAGCTTTGTGTCATAACCATAGTCAAGGAACTGATCTGAAAAAAAAATACCAGAAATACTAGAAAAAGGAGTGATCCCAACTCTGCAACAGCCAGGAGGGGGTTCTTTGTTCCCCCACTTTGTTGATTTCTAAAGTTGTCCTCACTCAACATAAACAGCTGAAAATACAGACCAGTCTTTCTGCCCACATTGCACATGCTGTGTTCAAGTCGTTTGGATATCAACCACATCCATCTTTGAACAGATGCTCAGAGTGCAGTACAACAGGTAATATTGCTTTCACTTGTGTAAATATTGTGTTAGCAACTCTATGTGAATTACAGCCCAAATTCTGAAAGACACTAAAATCCCTCACCATTTATCTACCTGCTTAAACCCACAAGTAGGGGCCATTAGAATTCACTATTTGTCAAATATTTTAAACAACACCCTGTAACTTGTTATTTTAACTTCTGCAGCATTTCACAGTGGTGTACATTGTCAACTGAGGAGAGGAAATGAGGGAAACAGGAAACTTTAATTGCCATTTAAGTAGAACTCACCATTACAGCACAGGGACAAATGAATGAGGAGCAGAAAGTGTCTAATAACACTTTGAAAAATATTACAAAAAATTAGGCTGAGTTGTCAACTCTAATTGCTATCCACATTAAAGCAGAGTACTGGCTTTGCAGTTGTATCCCACATGCCATTAGGAATCTGTGAATTAGGTGGTTTTTTAATCAGCAGAATTGCAGCACTCCATGTGACACCAGAGATGGATTTGTTCTAACAGGAAGAAACACAGTATTATTCTGCATCCTGCAGCCCATGGCTCTGCCTCTAGCCTTCTGGCTGCTGCAGAAACAGCAGAGACATGGCTTTTCCCACCTTGTCAAGAATCAACGTCCTGGACATCTCTCTATGCCCAGAATAGAAGAAATAAGTTTGTGCCAGCCACTCTGCAGGAAGATGAGGTAGAGAATGAGCTAAGCACTACTTTGTCCTTGGCATGCCAAGTGCAGAAATAAAGTATAATCTCAGCCTTACCATATGAATAGCACAACTTGAATGAGTGCACATTATTGTACAGGGATTTTCTTCGGATCTATCTGGCACAGTCAGCATGTAATTTTTGTGCTTTTTTTTCATGACCATGGCAACACTCTGCCAAAGCAGAGGACTCAATAATGAAATCTTACCCTTTGTCACTGCATTTGGGAGAACCTGAATTTGAACAGAAAGCAGTAAGTACTGTGGGGTGCTGGGATGAAAAACGGTGACCAATTAAAACTCTATTTTAATTGCATGATGACATTTTTCGAAATAATTTTTATCCCTGAAAAAGTATTCCAAGCAATATAGGTTTTCAGTTTTGGTTCTAAAAGTGAAGAGATATATGACAACTCTAGTCCCTCCACTCCTACAGGTACTGTGACCTACTTAGTTTATAAGAGAGAACCAGCCACTGATAAGACAAATGAAGCATTACCTTCCTGTTACCTCTGGAACATTTACAAAGACTGATGAAAAATAACATAGAAATTTACATAGGATCAAGGTTAGCTAGAGTAAATAATGAGTAATTTCTAGCTTTTAAAAGACTTTGCTAGGATGAAATACTTTCCTTATCTCCTACTGAGGACTCTTCCCATTTATGTAAGTAAAAAATCATAGGTTAAAATAGTAATAAATGAAATATAGAATAGAATAGAATAGAATAGAATAGAATAGAATAGAATAGAATAGAATAGAATAGAATTCGCTCAGATACAATAATTTCTTAGTTTCTCAAGGATAAATCAAATAACTGGATTATTTGCAGGAATGATGCATCTCAGAAACAGTGAACTTGTAGTTAGCATCTTCATTAGCCAAAGTCTGAGACACAGACAGGCCTTGAGCCTGCTATTATTGACTTAATATGATTTTTGAATGACTGAGTTCATCATTAAACCTCTCAACATACTGAAAGGCATTGATAAAACTATACAGTCGGGAAAGGCTGGTTAAGAAACTGAATGGTAATACAAACACAAAACCAAAATAGGCAAGTGGCATCTTCTATTTCATATTCTTGGTAACTAAATAGATCCCATTCATTAAATAATCATAGGGAAATTTTCTCCCCAAGACTCATCCAAGTCAGGGAGAATGCTCACACTTATTTAAAAAACCTTTGGTCTGAGGCTGAAAGGTCCCAAACAAAGGGAACTTTTTGTAACACAGTTAATATTCCATGATACAACAACTAGGTCATGAGCCCTATCTCACTAGTAGCATTACACCATACCTTTAAGAACATTTTGAGATCTTTTAAGAGCAGAATGAGAATTTGTATAATGTATTAACCTATTTATTTCTCAGATTATCTCTAGAATCTTTGAACTAAAAATTGCCTGCAAAAAGCCCAAAAATCTAACTGAACAGCATCCACTGAAAAATCCTTTGTGCTTTTTTGTACATGCCAAACTATGAAATATCAGGGAAGTAGTACCAAAATTGTTCCCTAAGAGATCTTTGTGCATCCATCATAAATATGACTAATTGGCTTCTGTTTAGAAATTATCTTCTTAAACTGTCATTACAGTATTGCCAGAAATGAAGCAAAGTTGAGTGGACACAGCTGAAATGCATGATGAAAAAGTACCAAAAGAAGAACCAAAAAAAATGTCCTTTATTAAGGATTAACAGTCTCATGGTACCCATGAGCAGGGAAGAGCAGGAAGGAAGAGGAATACACAGTGAATACTGTCAGTATAGTATACAGAAGAGAAGAAGGGCTCTTTATAGTAAAACGAAACCAAATCTTTTTATCACATTTTGAAGAAGAGAACTTCCAGTAATAAGACCCCAAAATTTTGATTCTCAGCCACAAAATGTGAAGCTCCTTTGCTGAACATCTGCTTGCCAGCGGATTTACTGGCTTTGTTCTTTCCTCCCTCTACTCCACTCACACAAAGCCCTCTGCACACAGGCTGGATGGCACACTGAGCAGACGTTGTGCTCTCTCTAGAGAAACTTCAGGAGCCTTTTTACTTCCCCATCTGTTATTCAAATACACCCTTATGTTTTCTGAGTGGATCTTGTTCTCAGAAGGGCAGTATTTGCCGCACAGTACCATAAACTCAAAGTTCAAAACCTCTTGGCTCCTAAGGAAAAGTCCTCTGCTGTTAGGAAACATCTCCATGCTGAAACTCATCAGGTGATGGGGCCACACATCGTGCTCAAAAGATGGTCACTGCCACTAAGGTGCTGAAAGCTGTCACTGGTTACTTCCTCTTGGCACTAAAGGAAAACAGGAGCAAGACCATGAGCTCTCTTATGGAGCAGAGCAGAAGTGTCCAAGCTCTCAGGCTTCTTTAAATCCATTACAGTTTGAAATACAGGGAAACATATAGTGCTGCTGAGGCTGTGCACTACAGCAAAGGATGTGAACTGACAGGAGCTTTGTGCTGTACTCACAGAAGCAGAGAGAGTGGCGAGGAAACTTTGCTGCAAATCCCATCCCCAGCTGGAAAAATCTCCCCACTCAGTGCTGTAAAGCAGGATTTTCACTCTTTCTCTAATAAATTTGTTTGAAAGGAGGATGAGGAGAGAGATGAAAGCAGAAGGAGGAGAATAAGTAGATGGACTGCAGTAGAGGTCTTGGCACTGACAAAAATAATTTTCCCATGCTCATGTCTCCATCTCTGGAGGTATTCAAAACCTGACTGGACATGATCCTGGGCAATCCACTCTAAAAGACCCTGTTTTAGCAGGGGAGTTAGATGATCTCCAGAGGTCCCTTCCAACCCCAACTGTTCTGTGATTCTATGTTCTCTGTGGGCTAAGAAAAGGAAATACAGCTTAAAGTGCTGTGTAACAGGATAATCTCTAATTAGGTAACCGCATCTAGGGGCAAGAACAATCTGCCCAGTCATTAGCCATGGGATATTCTGACAGAAATGGTGCCTTTTAATAGGGTTATTACAGGAAATATAGGAGCAACAACCAATTAATTATCTCGTAGAAAGAGTGGTAACAATTTGCCCAGAACAAAACAGGAGAAAATAAGAGCTTGTAAAAATATCTGAGCAGAAAAGATTCAGCTCCATCCTCTTGCTATGAAAGCACTGGATGTGTTGAAAGTGCAGATACGAGTTGAGTACGCAAAGTGCCACATTCCAGACACTCTTACTTACTAGCACTAAGACAATTGTTAATGTAGAACTGCTCACCACTAATTTAAACAAATTGCGTATAATTGGTTCCTATAAACACTCCAGAAAACAGTGTCACTACCCCAGCTGCCTGTTTGAGTGTATTCTCAGTTCAAAAGGCTTAGCACAGACTTGCAGAGGGTACCACATTAAGATAATAGAGTTTTTTGGCTTTTTTGCCCTCCTAGGTAAATATCTATGAACAAAAAGCAAGAATTGCTATATTTTGTTTCAGTGATGGGGCTTTATTTCATAATTAATGACTATTGCAGTCTACTGGGCAGCATTTTACATACTGGCCTTTCCACCAGTGCTCTCTGAGAACCTCTGCATACTCGCCACTATATCTAACCCCATAAGAATGAATATTTGTAGAACTATCCTTCAAAAAGTACTGCTAAGACCTACCAATGTCACATAATTCTATACTATACTAGCCAGATTTTTCTGTGCTGGATTAAAAGTAAAACAAAACAAAACAAAACACAACACCAAACAAACAAAACCCAAATAAACAAAAACAAAACAAACAAACAAACAAAACTTTTTTTAAATGGTAGCACTCTATCAGGGACTTAGGGTACTGTACATACCCTGGAGGGAGGAAACATTAGTGCCATGTACCAGGGACAAGGAGACTACCAGGTGACTCGCTTACTAATTTGTATACTGCAATGTAGGCAGTTTGAACTTTCATTCTCTGATATTCCTTTTTTTAGAAGTATTTTTCAAAAGGATTAGAACTTCCTGCCAAGTCAGCCTTTCATTTAATAAATTTGCTTCGAGGTCCTTCACTGAAGACACATTGGGACTTCTGAAATCTATTTGTGTAACCTCCAGTTTGTTCTGGTTTTCACCGTTGCCTGTACCTAACTGAGCAATGACAAAACCAAGAACTTTGGCATTCTGAGAAAAAGCTCCATTCTCTCCACAGGAAAACCCAAGAGAACTATGTTCACATGGAACATGAATTGTTGTTCAGTCTTGCTGTTCATTTGCTACTTGCTCTATTTGTTTTCTCTAGACCTAGATTAGTTTGTTAACTAGATTAGTTAATGCTCTTGAGTGCAAACAGGGGAAGGTATGCTTGTTCTGCAAATCAGTCACTGTAAAATAAAATTACAGGAAGATGAAGTAGACTAAAGCTGATGTTGTAAGAATTATTCAGGTAATAGTAGATTAAGGGCAGAACTATTTAATCTGTACAAGAAAATTTTTGTCTTCCACATAAACAAGGACCTTTCCTTAGAAAAGCCATGGAGTGGTGGATTAGCAAGAAAGGATTTGAGTATTTGAATTTAGCTAGATTTTCAAAAACCCAAAGCAGCGTGCCAAGGCCAAAAAACATTTTTTCTTTTGTGAGAGCAAATATTATTTACCACCACAAGAATGGTCCTATGTTCTGGCTATGGAGAGAATGCTTCCTTTATCCTCTTGTAAAACACATCTTTGGAGGTCTTTGATGACTTGAATATGACAGTGGAGCACTGCCATGTAAAGCAAATAGCAAGAAACTTCCTGGAAGGATTAAAGATGGTACTTTCAATTAGCATGACAAAAGGGAAAAGCACTATAAATGCAGAGACACCAAAAAGCTTCATTTCTCCAGCCTAGAAGTAGGACTGAAAATAAGGTACTCTTGAAAAGAACCTCAGTACAGTTAGTTTGGCCCAAGTTGTCTTAATTGCCAAGCCATACAAAAATTCCTAGACATGCTACATCAATGTTCTACTAACAGAAGAAACAGTTTCCAAGATACCTGATACACTGAGAAGTATTTATACTTAAAGTCTTTCACTTCTCTATTGCTAAGATGACTCCACTGGTTTAGAAGATTTGACTTGACTTCCAAATTCAGGATGTTTAGAACAGCTTCAGAAATTCCAGCTTTTTCTAACAAGCTAACAGGCTGAATACAGCGCCCACTGTGCCTTATTTTAATGCAAAACATAATTGTGTCTCATCATAAGAGCTTTTCATAACTACTTTTATTGTAAGCAATGGAAACATAAAAATCTCTGCTAAATGCAACACCCTTCTTAGCCCCAAATTAAGCAGTGATACTTGGGTTTTTTCAGATATTCAACTTGCAAAGGAGCAGTCACCTTAAGGGGTCTTGAAGGGATTGATGAGAAAAGAAGAATTTACTGCTTACATTCAATCTTTTCACATTTAACATTAAATACAAGAGTAAATATACCCTGTGCATCCTCACAGAGAAGAATCAAAGGACTCCAAGTGCCACAAACTGATTTTCCCTAAAACTATTAAAAAAAAAAACAAACCAAAAACCATATGCAAACTGCTTTGTGCTGTCTAATTTTCATTACTTTAAGAAAAACACACAAGTATTCTGGACCATGCTGTCACACTATAAGCCAGACCCTTTAAATTCACAGACTGCGACCAGATTTAGTCTGCCAACATATTTAAAGCATCAATAATCAGAAAAAAACTATTTCTTTACTCATCTCCTCACAACTATATAAGGGAAGAGAGCAACTAGTGGCCATGTAGGGAGAAATACATGGTCTTTAATTAAAGGAAGATCAAGAAGTACGTGCAGCAACAATGCAGGTTGATGCCCATGTAGCTCAGAAAATAGAAAATGGGTGTGCAGTAAAACAACAGGTTACTGGGATGACTAAAAGTGCTGACAAGTTTTGTTGCACATGCCCTCACAAATAAAGGGATGATCACAAATAAGGTCAGGGAGAAGGAAAGGAAGACCAAGACAGTGAAGCAGAAGAAAAAAGATTTTATCCAGAGATAGAGGAAATTTCCTGTCCTTCAGCTCTTCCTTACCCTGGAACTCCATCTTCTTGTTGAGAAAGAGAGAAAAAAGAGGGGACATGTTGCTTTCCCCAGCAAGATTGAGCTTTCCTTCCTGTCTGGTTCATCCTCCTCAGAAACTCGCTATGATTCATTCCCTGCAGACTCAGGTCTCTGCTGCTCAGCTGCCAGACTTGCTCTCAAGCAGGTATACTCTGCTCTCCTTCCTCCACCAGCTTTGCACAAGGTTAACCAAGGCCCATAGGAAGCCCCTCTCTAGCTGCTCCTTTCTCAAAGGATGAAGCTGGGATTCACCCACTTTATAGAAGCTTTAATAATCCCTTAGCTGGTCCAGGATGGTGTTATGCTGTTATTAGTCCAGGTACAGTTCCTCTCTGCAGCTGGGAGCACAAGTAAACATCTACAAGCAGAGCTTGCCTTAACGTTCCTTACTGGAAGTGAAAGGCTTTTTCTGATTCTCTTTGGCTGTGTTGAGACTGTTAAATTAAAGAAGTGCTAGAGCCCTAGTCATCCTCACTCTTCCTCAAGACCCAAGCACCACCTCACCAAGCTCTCTCCAAGCTAATCTGCCAGGGAGGGTGGTAACTGTAAGCAGTGTGGACATGAGCCAGCCAGAGCCATTTGGACTTGGATCAATCCCTGGCCCCTTTTAATTAAGCAATATAAATTCAGTCTTATGTTCCTGAACAACTAGGAGGAGTTTAAGGTGGGAGAATGGTATCAATGCCAAACTGAAGGTGGACAGTTCTTACTCACAATTCTGATTTACCATCTGTTGATGAGAAGAAGAGACTGGCTTTCCCTTTGAAGTTACTTGAAGATCTCCAGTGTAAGTTTCTTGACGCAGATTTGTGGTCATCTTCGAGGACTGAATGGCACCCAACATTCTTGACCTGTTTCACTGTGAACTTAATAAACTATTGGAAGAAAAATGTAAATTAATACTGAACCTATAGTGCCTTCTTCTATAGTTTGTACCACCCAGGACATGGTGTCTTGCACAAATATTTACACAGCTTAAGATCCATGGAAGTACATATTCTGCATTTTAAAAGTTGTCCTGTAGAACACTTTGGAGGGGGATAATACATTTCCCCTCCCCAGCAGTTGCTGTGGCAACTACACAGGCTGTTTCAGTTTAGCTTGAGGGCCACCCTCAGGAGCTGACTCCTGTGCCATCATCTCTCCTGCAGGGGAGCCAGCAGGTGTCAGCCCCGGCAGCTGCAGCACACGCAGGACTCCACACGCCCATGCAGGTCCAAAGCACGGAGGGGTGCCAGACAGGAGGCTCTCAGGGCATCCAGGAAGGCAGGAGGCCCTGGACGCATGGCCTAAGGTCACCCTGGAGGCCACTTTTCCAGAGCTGGGCAGTGACAGCTGGTAGACTCAGAGGAGCGTGGGAGCACCTTCATTTATAATAGCAAAGCAATGTTTACAAGGATATTTCACCTATAGCAAGATAGGTAAAAATGGAATAAATTGAGAAAAGCCAGACTCTCAAATATAAAACTCTCTCTATGTCCTTGGAAAGAAACACTTCTAGAAATAGATGCTTTCCATGAAAATGTCCTTAAATTTCACATCTATTTGCTCTCCAATTGATAAATAGCTTCAACAATTTCTAAATTCTGCTTGCCTGTAGGATTCTATCACTAACCTGTCTAAATGACTACAGACTCCTTTAATCCTTTTATTATTTACTTTATCATTTCTTTTGTCATTCTGGTTTTTCATCTCCCTCTGAGAATAAGTGGGAGAGAGAGCATCCCACACTATTCATGTATCATCCACATAGCCCCTGATAAAAACTCATCTAATGTACTAACATCACATTCTGGCTTACTTTTGTTCTAACTTCAGCAAGTTCCACCCCCAAATTCTTAACCTACATATATGACTACAAGGGCTTAGTATTTATCTTCTCCTCATCTTCTGTCTTAAATCTATTAGCAGGTGTTCTTTTTGGCAGCAAACCGAGACCATAGCTACTCCAGACAGCCACTGAAATCCAAGGAAAAGGAGCTGCAGAAAATATAACAAACCCTTGTTTTGCTATTACTCCTGATTCCTTTTTTAAAATATCTTAACCCAGACTGCACAAGGTACAGCTTATTTCTGCTTTAGTTATAAGGTCCAAAACTTCAGCCTCCCCTTTCATTCAATGGTAGCTGGCACAACTGGAATAAAATCATTCTCATCCAGCATCTAAAAGAAACTTAGCAACCCTACAGTTAAAACTACCATGATACTCATCTTTATATACTTATGTTCAATTATTTTTTCTCATTTTGCTTAAAGACTTTTTTTTTAATGAGAGCACCATATTTATGTAACTATCTTGAGGAAAATCCTTAGAGAGTGTTTTCATCAATGGTGTATGGGAATGGTCAAAATCAACATGCACGATGTTGAAGTGCTATGAAAGCCAATGTCTTCAAAGACATGCTTTCACAGAAAACTTTCAGTCAGGAGAGAATATCTTACTGTGACACACAGATCACTGGATTCATCTCCACTTCATGTCAGTAATGCTTCAGATACATCATTTCATATAAATTGCAAAAAACCAATCAAAATGAGGAAAGACACTAGAACAGAAAATCACAATTCCTCTACTCCCACTTCTTTGGTTCAAATTTCTCCTACCACAAGTAAACCTATTTCTTTTACCCAGATATGTATTACACAGGAAACTACAAGAGTTGTTTTTTTCTCCTGTATTTTCACTCTTACACAAACATTATCTGAGTTTAAAGTCTGGTTTGAAAACAAAGTAAGATCACCTTCAAAAAATGTGGTCCTTCCATACATACACTACATAATGACTACTTATTTGCTGTAAAATAATCCCATACTGCTTTCAGACACCCTGTTCCATGGAAGAAACCATGCCACAAGTTTCAAAGGTAAGAGAACTCATCTATGCCATGTTTCAAAACTCTGCACATGTAGCCAGAGCTCAACAGTTCAGAAGACAGGGTTTAGTGGCACACAGCCACTGGCTCTGCTACTAATGTCCCTGGCCAGCAGAAACCTGGAGCATGTAGCACTAAAGAGGCATGTCACAATCCTTTCACACAATAATCTCTCTGAACTAGCCCATCAACAGTGAGCTCAAACGTGAACAAGGTGAATCAAAAGTGAGCCAGACCCAAAGCACAGGTTTACTCTGTCTGTGCCCTGCTGAGGGTATGGACACACGGGGCATGCCTGGCATACACGCAGGTTTTGCAGTTCTCTGGGGTCTCTTCTGCTTGTGCCATGGCCACAAGCTTCAAGGAGATACAGAGCACCTAAGTGAACAGACAAAGCCAGGACCTGGAAACAACTGCCTACCAACACAAATAAGAAATGCTCAGCAATAATATCCAGAAAATTTCCCTGGATGCTGAGGAGTCCTGCTTCAACAGCAGAATCTCACACAAACCATTTTATCCTCAAGCAAGTAATATCCTCAAATGATCCTCAAAACAAATGAAAAGGATAGCATTTGTTATTAGGTCTTCTAAATCCTCTTGCTGATTTTACTGTCTTTTCCTAATCAATCACTGTTACTTTACAGCCTCTGCATTCCTTTACCTCTGCTATTGTTCTGCTACTGTAAATTAGCAGCAAGTGGGAAAACAACAATGTATACAGCTCATGCCCAACAAAAAAAAGGGTAGTCCATCAGCCTACCCTTCATCCATCCTAAATACCTATTATACCATTAATAAAATAAGCCTGTGCAGTTGTTCTGCTCATGGTCACTAGCTAATTATTCAAAGTGGTGGAGAGGACTTCAAAATATCTGAAAGAAATACAATTAAGAGCTATTTTTCCTGAAAGACCTTATCCAAAGTAAAAAGGTGATATGCTTGCACAAGGAGAAGGTGAAAAAACTCAAAGAGATGTAAGAGGCTATCATGGAGATGGTAGAGATTGGGATGGATCAAGGTCATATTCATAGAGATAATAAATGTCTGAGTAAAGCCAGAAGACTAGCAAATGTTGGTTATGAAACTCTGTGTAATCAGATATTTTGAAGCAGAAAGTCTCCTTCACATGGGGACAAACACAAAAAAAGAAAAAAGGATTTAAAACAGCGACTAGGAAGAACTCTCTCAGGGGTGCAAAGCTTTACAAATTTTAATCCACCTGTTAGTGCTACTTTAAAATATGGATTTTAGTGAAAAAGCCCAAGCCACAAAATTGCACCTGGGTTTTTAGACATCCTAAAGGTAGCTCACATTTGAGATCTTTGGTTGGTCTCCTAGTGAGATAATCTGCCTACATCATATTTAGGTTCAGTTTCTCAGAAACTATTAGCTGTCTGGGTTTGACTTGCAATTTCCAGTTCCAAGGAAACCAGAACTGTAAAGTGGCTCTTTGTGTCATACATACTACAAATTAATAGGGACTATTATTAATTTAATCCTTGTTAAGATATTCCTGATAGGTTACACTATAAGATACTACTGTATTAATGATTTAACTCACATTTTTTAAAGCATTTCCCTGAGCTATAATTTTTCCACATCTTTTCCCACATATATTTTTTAATGTATTTCCCACTATGTTTTGCACTGGTAGCTCCTCTTCATCTCATTCAATGTCAATAAATGTACCTCTACAGCAAAGAGTGATATGTGCAGAAACTACTGAGCACTTGTAGTGCTCTTTAGTACACTTCTTTAATGAGAAGCATGAACTGGGAACTGTTTAATCTGGACATTTTGTTTGATTGTAGAGGGACATGCTTAGAAATACATTTACTGAAAGAGTAACAAGTCTGGCAAACTTGCCTTCTTTAAATTAGCATTTTCTTCTCAAACTTCATTAAAGGGCAATCAAACTCCTGCCTATTTCCTTTGCTAGCATTGCTGAGAAGCAAGAGATTTATATGTAAACAGAAGTCTGCTTTTATACACAACCTGTCTCTCCTGTTCAAACTATTCAACAACAGCATGAAATTCTAGTTTTCAGTCACACTAGAGCTTAATTCCTTAAAAGCTTCTTCAAGAGAGTAATATTCCACTTGTTCCCTCAAGAGAAAGGAGGGAAAACATGCCCTTTTCAGGACATACGTCCTTATCCCATAGGCCTAGAAAATCCATAGAAATTAACTTATTTTAACTGGACAAAAGCAGCACATGCAAAGGGATGTGTCAGCTGCTACCTTATTTTTGCCCTCTTTAGCCAAAGATATCCTATACCCACAGCAAAGGCAAGTTATACTGATAGGAACCAAGATGATTGAAATGTCCAGGATTTCAGGACAGTTCAAGGAAGGAAAAGGCACCATGAAAGAAGTGCTTTTCACCTGAAAAGCTCTCCATAATCACTAATCACAAACACGGGGCAGGAATAGCAATGTTAGTCTCTGTTTTTAAACAGAAGAACCAAGAAGTACCACAGAAAGTGCAAACCCCTCCACATCCTTTCCACACAGCACGTGGTCATGTAGAGCTCACTGCCATGCAAAGTTTTTTGATGCCCAAAATAGAAATGCTGTTTGATAACTGAGGTTGCGTAGCTCTTTCAGAAGCTACTACACACAGTGACCTGAATACAAGCTCCAACTTCACAGTCCAGTGACAGCTGAAAACTGAGAGGATAGGTGAGAGGAAAGATCAAACCCAAAGATTTGCCCATGTCTTGTGTTTTTTCTTACACCAAATAATGTCCAGAGATAGAGACAGGACAGGATCAACAGCTAAGGCACAAATCCTGCACATTCTGTATCCTCACTATGTTCTTATCTTTCTACATGACAAAGCCATACACAAAAAAACATGGATGACACAATGAATTTCAGTGAAAAGTGAAGTATATTCCTCTCTCAGCTCAGTAAAATACAGGCCTTTTGGGAATCTCCTTAGAACAGTGTTTTCATAGAGGATTACAGTTTATTTGTATCACTGGCCTCGAGCAAAATCCAAAAATTCCAATGGAATTAAAATGTTTAACCTTGGCTTGAGTCTGCTGTCTGATAGGACCACGTTCATTTTAGTGCCACAGAAAGATTAAGCCAAGTAATTTCCAAGAGAGCGCCTACTGTATGCAAGGGCTAAACTTGTTCAGTGCAACTCCACATGCTATTTCCAGCTAAAAGTCAAATAAGCAGGTGTCAGAGTGAAAAGACAAAATACAGATATTAAAATTAGACTATCAATTTCTGCCAGCAACTATGCGCTACCTATTGTTATTTGAGCCATACCACCATTCAATATTAACTCAAAAGCTACAAAAATGTTTATTATGTTCACCCCAGTATAGTACCTAAACTAGTCATTGAATTTTACTGCAGAAGGTGTTATTAATCTGGCTTGTGCATTGAATATTACTACAGGTATTATTATTCTGACTTCTTGATGCAGTTTCATCAGCAACTGTTTACTTTCCTTGTAACTATTAAACATGAATGCTATTAAACATGAATGTAGCATTTGCTACAAATACACGAAACCTGCATTCCATGTATCCATTAAATGCCTTTCACTCAATGATTTTTGAGGTTTTGGCCTCAAAAAGTTCTCCGGAGTCAGTGTGCTCCTGTTTTGGATAACAGCTTTGTTAATTATTCACACACTATTTTTCTTTGCTGCAGAGTATATTAAAAAGAATACATGGCTTATATTTTGCTTGCTGTGTGTTCAGTGCATCATGGTGCCAAGCACCATCAGTTCCTTTTGCAATTATTATTTTCGGTACTTCTGGGTGGATCTACTGTAAGGATTCACTTCAAGAACACAATATTTTTTTAATAGCCAGTCTGAAGACGAATATACTCTTTTAAGCACTTTATTATATGGTCTCCAATGAAAATATTTTCTTCCTGGCTTAATTTGCTGTGACAATAGAAACACCCTCTGTGCAAGAAGGGGGCTCTTCCTGAACTAAACTTGGGTGCAGTCTGACAAAGTTTATTCCTGAGTAAACTCTTCTCCTACTGTATACAAATATAAACTCTTTCTGTACAGTGGCAAGTAGCTCTTGGATACATTAATTGTACATCAAGCCACCTGCTACATGTCAGCAATTTTTTTTCACAACAGACATGGTACAGTTTTATGATTGCTCAATGTTTTGTTACTCAGCCAGTTGTTCAGTAAACTAGTAATTTATCTTTGAAAAGCTATCATTCACTGAAACGTGAAAAACAAACAAAAGGGCCAACAGCACGCCTGTGCAATGTTCAGAAATTGCCTGCAACTTCTAACAGGCAGGAAGGGAAGGCATAGGTAAGTAACAGTGGGCCCAAAATCACAAAAGCCATCTAAACTAGAACTTGGTAGAGAAACAAATCACTGCTCCCCAAGCAACAAGACCTTCCTTGAGTGAGTGAAACATGCTCCAGCAGGACTCGCTGTTTAGAGGTATGTTTGGCAAACATCTGTAAATATTCTGTTTAATTTGCACACAACCACTTCACTTATCCATTTGCAACCTAGACTCAGAGGATTTTATCCTAAAGGTTGACTGTTCCTATGGAAACCTCAGTAGCGACCCCACCAGCTACAAAATGCACCCTCAGAGTCAGTGTAAGGGCCCAATTCCCATTTTTTTAGATTTATGAAGTCCTCTTGAAAAACTGGTTTCCAATTTCAAGCAACTCTCTCATCTCCAGATTATATTTTTAAAGTAATTTACTGGACAGAAAATCTTTACAAAGGGACAAATTCAGAATGTCTAAATCCCTCCTTATTTAGATTTGGAGTCAATAGGAATTTTTGCTTAAAATTAATATACTTAATATAATCCAAGAAGGTTAAGTACAATAAACATCAAGCTCAAATGAAAAATGCACACACATAAATATTTAAACCAATGATATCTGTAAATACATTTTTTGTATTTTCCTTAAGCCTAAGTCATCCTTTTTATATTTGAATTCATTTATAAATGGCCTGTCATTAGCAGACATTGAACTAGGTGCAAACATTTTATTACAGTAGGGAGACGCATGAGCAGGCATAAATTTCACCCCTTAATAAGTAGAGTATGCAATTTAATTTGATCAAGAATAATTAAATTTGTACAAATTCAGGAAATGTATTCCAGAGAGGACAAAACTTCAATAGGTGAAATACATGTAAATAGGCAATTTTACATTTGAGCAAGAGAAACAGACCATGCCTCAATTCCCACTACAGGAATTATGGTATTTAAGCAGTCAGAGCTGCTTTTCGAACCTACATGAAAGAAACTTCAAGGACCTGATCCCACAGCTCTTACTGTCTTTGTCTTTTGGTGGGAGGTTTTCTTTCTATGAGTAAGGAAGGCAGTGGGGAGGCCAAATTTTTCAGAATTCAGATAAAGAAACATACCTACTGTATATTTTATGGGCAGGACACAAGCTTCCATTTCAAACAGATCTTCACATGGCTGTGCTTAGAAACTTTTTCAAAATTATTAGCAACCAGGAAATACCAGAGAAGCTATTTTATGGAGTAGGAAATTAACATGCGACAATGCAGAGATTGCAATTCAGCTGCAGCCTGGATTTCAGACTTACTGCTTTTAAAACAGGTTTTGTATTTGAAATTGATGTGAGATTGATACTAATTTCCTAAATTAAATCCTCCATCAGTAATGTATTTATAGCAATGCCAATTGCCATCTACTCCCCTGTCAACATCCCTGACTGTGTTGGAGAGATGCTTCTCCTTGGGAGTGAATGGAGAGGAAACCTGATCCATCCTCTGTCTGCTGGGTTGCCACCAGGAGTGAAATGTGATAGCAATTCCCGCCATGGGGGCATCTAGTACTCCAGCCAACACACCTCCCGTGGGCACCCAAACAGCTGGCATTTGGTAAAAAAATCTATTCACTTGCTGGACTTGCTTCAAAAAGCAACCAGAGACAATCTCCTTTCCCACTTCTCCTCAGGCCCCAAATTCTCCCCATGACTTTGCCATTCCCTAGCGGAAGATACCCAGTTTGGGGGCTGGGGATGGTGGTGGGAAAGCCAGGAGGACAGTATCTTATTATAGCAAGCCCTGGTTCGGGATTTATGGTTTGGAGCAATTTTTAACTATTTGTGACAAAAACTCCCTTTGGTCTTGCACTTTTTAAAGTCCCCTCTGTGTGTATGACAAGCAGGAAGGGCAGAGTTAGACAGAAATCATTGCAAAAGCAAGTGAGGCCCAGGGAACCTGACACAAGGCAAACATTTTCACAGGAGACAGAACACTGCAGATATGAGGGGCTTCACTGATTGTAGCACCATTGAACTGAGGAACAACCAAAAATATTCAATAGCTGAAAACAAAGCCATATCTATTGATTCCCAAAGTTTTTCTCCTCACAAAGAAATGTAAAGAGGTAAATAATTGCAGCAATCAAACGCAGCTCCTCTATCGAGGATATCAAATCTGAAACCAAGCGGTTTCAGCCAAGCATAAAACCAAAGCCTCCTGATGCAACCCTGCCAGAGACTTACACACAGCCCGCCGGACATCCCCATCCCTCCCTGCCGCACTTGTCCCCGTCTCCCGAGCTCCGACACATGGAGAGGGGGCTGCAGCCAGCGGTGGGGAGAAAACGCAAAGCAGAGAACATTTGGAAAGGAGCCACCCAGTCCCGTTTCTGGAAATAGACCAGCTCTAGGAAGGGACAAAAAAAAAAAGTGCAGCAGGCCAAAAATAGCTAAATAAACTGCAATTACAGCCAGTGTTAGTTGCCTAACCTGCTGGATTTTCTGCACGGTTGGATCAGCGGCAGATGCTCGCTCATTTGATGACTTTCGAGACTGAAAAGCCCAGCGGGTCCCGAAAAGTTTGGCGGCAAAGGGGGCGGGGGGCGGTAGCGGACCGTGCCGCAGCGGGGATGGGGTCTGCGAGCTGCCGCAGAGGGGGAGCCCCAAGCCCGGGGGCACCAGGCCAG
>NW_005054363.1:4104577-4104989 GCF_000277835.1 Geospiza fortis
CAGGGTGGCGGCGGGGGGAGTGCCGCTCCTGACAACCAAAACCACTCGTCGTCCCATGCAGAGGGAGCAGGGAAGTGCGGCAAAGTCCCCGGGGAGGTGGAAAGCTGCGCCGCGGTTGCCTGGCACTCCGAGGGACACAACTCGGCTTCAGGAGCCGATATCCTGACAGCCTGCCCTCCGCAAGGAAAGGACACGAATCTTCAGGGGTGGACCAGAGTGTGTATGTGTGGAGGGGCACACGCCTCACCCCCCGGTATACAAACTGAAAGGCCTAGAAACCACCAGCCCTCGTCCTGCCCCTGCCGCCCACCCCCGCACAAATCCCTTCCCCAGGAGCATCGCCGCTTGCCCAGAGCACCACGGCGCTGGAGCCGGCGCCCCCTCCCCCGGGGCCTGGGGAGCGACGGCAGCG
>NW_005054363.1:4105554-4107576 GCF_000277835.1 Geospiza fortis
CGGCTCCCCCGCCCGCCGAGCATCCCTTCTCGCCCACCTTGCTCGCAAAGCCTCGGGCTTGGCCGCACGGACGCCCCGAGCAAGAGGGATGCAACAGCAGCAGCTTGACCATCAGGGACCAGGCGGCCCAGAGCACCTGCATTTGCATTTCTTATGTAATGTACTGCAAGTTTCCCCCTCGGAGCCGGGCTGAACCGAAGCGCATGATCCCGGCTGCCAGGCAGACATAGAGACGGACGCAGAGAGACCGGTGTGTGGCACAGAGGGGTCATCCCGGCAGCGAGAGGCGGAGGAGCGGCACAGCCAACCCGGCGGTGCTGCTGCTGCCACTCGGCATAGCTGGCTGAGTTGCCGTCTGGGCACAAGCCCCAAGAAAGTCTCCATCCCCTTTCCTCACCACCCTCCACCCTCCTGGCCTTGAGTGCCGAGGGTGAGTGGTAACGGGGAGCCCCCAGGCCGCGGGAGGGGGGTGTCTGGCTTGACTTTAGAAGCCGAGCGAGGCGGTGGGTGGGTGTGTGTGCGTGTGGGGTGACATACTGCAAGCTATTCAGAAAGTGCTGTGCAGGACGCGAGCCCCGGCACACTCACCCACCGCAGGCAGGGCCGGCTAACACCAGCACAGGAGAGCCAGGCTCCTCTTCCCAGAACTGACTGGGGGGCTCCCGCGGTCGGGAGTTGGGGGCTCCACCGCCTTCCCCACAAGAAGGGTACTGATGTAAAAGTTTCCTCCTTTGAAATATCACATAGGAACTAGGAGATGCCGGCTGGGCGAGGGTCGCCTTTGATTTTATTTTTTTACCCCTCTTCGGTGGTGACAGGGGCTGAAGCTAATACAAACCGCTCCTTGCTTATTCATATACGTATGCACATGCATGTCCGTGCTGGCCTCGATATATCCCCCCTTCTCCCCTCAGCAGGACTGCAGATCTACCTCGGCGAGCAACAGACAGGGTAGCATTAAAGAAAAACAACGCATTGCAATGGATTGCTTACCAGTTGGGTTCTTGTTTTTCTTAAGACTCTTGCCACAAAGACACTGCAGCATATGCGATCCTTTGCTGAAAATGTTCCAAAGAAACCACATTGATTTGGGCGAAAAGCAATCCAGCAGCTTATACACCCTGAGAAAGAAGAGATCCTTGTGGTTGCATAATAATAAATTGAGATCAGTTCTCCTGAAGAGGGGCACCAGTTTTATCATAGAAAAAGCGATTATATTCCGATCTTCTCCCAGTTTTTTTTCCTCACGTGGTATATTTCTTTGAGACTTTTCAACGGATGCTTTTTTTTCAGCCAGGCTGAACGGTTGTTCCCCCTAGACCAACAGTGAATTATAACCAAAAGCGTGGAGAGCAAATATAAGGAATCCCTTTTTTCAGCGTGAAGCCAAACGAAAAGTAAGGTCGTGAAATCCCAGCCGAGGCCAAAACCTCATCGGAGACACCGGCAAAACGCGGAAGAAAGATCCCCAGAGAGAAAACCATAGCCTGGTACTTGACTGCTAGGAGGATGGGTGGATCTGCAGAACAAAAGCCACGGCAGGATCCATCCTACTGAACGACTGCCATTGTGCAGCCCCGTGACCCTGTGCTGGCACAGGTCACCCCCACCAGCCCCACAGCCACATCCTCATGGCCCTGTGCCCGTGGTCCCATTCCAATGGCACTTATCCCCATGGTCAAAACACATAGTACTTGTCCCCTTGTCCCTGTCCCTGCATCCCTGTGTCCCTGTCGCTGTCCCCACAGCTGCCCGAGACCCAAGGTTCCTTCTGCCACATCCTTATCCCCACATCTCCATCCCCCTGTCCCTGACCCCATATCCCAGTTCCCCTGTTCCTATCCCCCTGTTCCTATCCCCAAAAGCCACACCACAACTCTGGTCACACTGGGCTTCATGCCTTGCTGGCCTTGGGGACCCAAAGCCCCCCCCGTGCCCCCTCCCCTCCCCATCCCCGGGGTGTCAGGCCCGTGCCCGGGGCACTCACCCCACAGGAGCAGCGCCACCTTCCCGGCCATCCCG
>NW_005054363.1:4107910-4111295 GCF_000277835.1 Geospiza fortis
AGCTCGGGTGGGCTCCCCCGGGCTGGCCGCCGAGCGCGCACCCCTGCGCCCCTCGCCCGGAGTGACCCGGGCCCTGAAATCCGTCCCTCCCCTGAGTGTGGCTCTTGCCCGTCTCGGCCACGCCGTGGTCTCAACGGTCAGGAATGACCGAGGCAGTCGCGAACTGAATAAATCAGCCCGAGAGGGGTGTTTCTTTCTGCAACCTGCTGGCACCAGACCTAGAGAGTGTCCTGGTGAGATCTGGGGGTTGCCCCAGCAGAGGCAAACACCGTATGTCTCATGGTGTGATGATGCCATGAGCGGTGGAGTCCTGGGCCGGGAGTGGGGTTCCCGAGTACCACAAATGCCCAGAGAGGCAGTGCGAACACAAAGCACCTGCTGCACAGCCGAGTTGACAGCACGGCCGTGGGCAGCCGGACCGGCTCCTGAGCAGCGCCAGTCAGTGCTCTCCATAGGCCCACCCAGAGAGCGCTGCCCTGTCACCAACCCTCCCTGGCCTCTGCCGGAGGGCTGCACCCGCAGCACCCACGCATGGCAGTAGCGGCGCTGGAAGAGCTGGAAGTTGATGCCCATGTTCTCCCTCTCCCCTCTAGAAGCTCTGTCGACGGTTTGGGTACTGGAAGATGTTGGGAGATAGGACAGAGAGCATGAACATATGAGGGAAAATATATGAGGTAGTAGTAAAATAAGGAGCTGCTGAGAAGAGGGTGGAAGGACAAAGCAGGTGGGAGAACACAGGAGAGTGAACAGCTCCCTCTCCCTTTCCTTCTCCCTCTTCCTCTCTTCCATCTCTCTATCTCCTTCATTGCCAAAGTAATCTATATCTTCATTATTGTCTTTAGCTCTTTGAAGAAACGTTTGCTCTTTGACCATTCACTTTTTCCAGTATCAGAGTACAAACTGGAAGCTGCAGGACGCAGTTTTCATATATGAAATCTGTAATAATATTCACATTCCTTTAGACATGGTCAGATAACCAACACAGTTGGTGTTTTTTCCTGAACCCATGGAAGTTTTCATTGCTCAAGGAAGTGTAAGAGTAAAATACGAAAAATGCAGAAGTGTGTGTGTGTGCTTTTTCTGCCTTGCCAGGATCTGTTGCATATCAACACTGAGAAATGCTTATAGTAAACATTTGGTCAGCACACAAAAAAAAAGCCACCAGGAAAGAAAACTTTTTTGATAGTTTTAATTTCAATAAGATTTGTATTTATACATATAGATGAGATGCTTGGTTACTAGATCCTCATCTACATTATATTTAAGTATCATTACCCTATTTTACAAAGATGAAGAATTACACATAGGAGTGAAGTGCTGTATTGCGAGAAGTAGCCCATGGAGTTTGCAGAACTTTGGAGAGTTCCTGCCTCTAAGCAGGTTTGTAAAAATAGAAAGAAGCAAAGCTCAATAGATTAAATGTAAGAAAAAATAGAGTGAGGCAGAAGTCACAGAGGTGATACTGCTTTTTGCAAAGAAGTGGCTTGGTCTCTTGTTCTGTCACCTTGGCTGTGCTGCCTGTTGAGCCAATGCACAGTCCTGCCTGGCGTGCGGATGTTCCACAGGCTGCTGGGAAGACAAGCTGGCTCAGCCACCTTGCAGCCAGCTGGCTGGGAGTTCACAACAGCCCTTGTGCTATTCATGGTAGCTCATATGTCACAACTCTCCAAAAACATAAAACTGATCTAGAGTATTCCCAAAATATCTGAAGCCTGTGTCTATCTCCTCTTGACCACAGGAGCCAACAATATGTAGCTGGGCGCAGCCTGTGATCTGTAGAAAACAAAAAGTTATTTACCAGCTTCCCACCCAAGTAATTGGTATATATGTCCCTCAGGCTAGCATGTAACTGCCTACTTTCTAAATGAGAGTAAAACTTCTCTGTAGTATCTCATTGTCGTTCAGTTGTCAGGAACCGTGGCTACACAACCCAAGGGGGCTGGTTCTGATGGTGGTAGCATGATTTAAGGTTTATGAGAATTATAACAGAAGCAGAAATTTCCTATCTTAATTGAGACAACAAATACACACCTTGCCTGTCTGATAACTTAATGCCCTTGAAAAGGTCCCCAAAGCATGGCAAGCTTGCAAAGAAATACTTGAGCAAGAGCTCAAATTTACTCAGGATTCCTCTTTATGTAATAAAAAGTCAAAGTCATTGAAAGATTAGCCTTTTGAAAAAAAGAGTTGACTTAATGTTGAAAAAAGAAAAAAAGCCAAAAACACACAAGCCACAAAAAAAGAAACACAAACCAAAAGAACTTAGAGCCATGTGAGATGTCCTAGGACATTTTGCAAATTCAGTCATGGAAGATCTGATTCTGGATCTATGGGAGACCAAGGCCCTTACAGAGCTGCAAGTGGACACCACACAGTGCATCCTAGAGAATCTCAAAAGGACAGTGATTGCTACCTGTGGGTAAGCTGCTTTTTTGAGCTTCTAAATCCTTATTGATTGCACAGGGGCTTAGATACTCAGCTCATACACAGACACACACACACAGTTCAGGTTAGGCATCTTGCCCACAAGCTGTACCCCAAACTAAACGTCTATACCTGTAGACTCTTGATATCCTTGGAGACAGCTAGCTCTGAACACCTTCATCTCTTCCTCTTCTATGCCAGGGGCAGTATCTGGAGGAGAAAGGGAGAATGAACCATCATATTTCATAATAACATTTTCTGACTGTTCCACTGAGAAACCATCAAAAAGAAGTCCCCAAGTACCAAGAGCAAGAGAGATAAACGTACTGAGCCTTTTTAGAAATGCCACCATGTTCCTAGTGGAAAAGGGAATAAGGAGGGGTTGTCAGTCTCCCTTGATTCAGCATACAGGTGCCCTAGCCCTGAGTGAATGAAGAGTATGAGTTTGAACGAATTTGGACACGCTGATCTGCCAGTTCCAGCGTAGTACCAATTTCTCCAGGACTAGAAGGGTGACATTTCTTATCTCAGAAAGGAAGAGAGAAAATGGGGAATAGACCATATTCTTACAAGCAAATGTTGGCTAAATCCATTGTTCCATATATACAAAAAGAAGTTACCAAATATCAGGACTTTCCTGTTGTTCCATGGTGGTGAAAGAGCTGCAGGGAGTTCTTGTGGCAGCTCAGGGGAACAGTGCCCTAAACTGGTGATGCGCTGGTGCCCTGTAGAGGTGATGCCTGGTTGAGTAGCCTGGGTAAAGGTGAACATACACAAAGGGCCTGGGATTATTTCTGTTTACTAAAGCAAGTGGATATTTTCATGAGCATGAGTGCTGTGCTCAATTGCCTGACTCTGTCCTACAGCTCATGACAGCATTGCTTGTGTAGGAAAGAATGAGCTAAGTGAATGGGAGAAAAAGCCTGGAGCTGCCTGCTCAGTAGAGGCTTAATGTCCCTAG
>NW_005054363.1:4111339-4169250 GCF_000277835.1 Geospiza fortis
TAGTAAGATTTTATGAGACACTAACTAGGTGGTGGATGGGATATGAGTGTGATGTGGATCTAGTGATACATGAAATGTTTAGAAATCCAGATCAGAAGCCCTGGCCTGATACCTTGTTTTGGACTAGAAGCTCCATGAGAGAATTTACAAGGAGGTGCCAAATTTGCTTTACTGAGCAATTTGTTGATTTTTATGTAGCAATGTGGAAAAGGAGCTTTATTCAAGGGTCAGGACTCTGGCATGCCGGGTCTGGTAAAACATAAAAACTGTGCCTAGATTAGATCTATTTTTGCAGGGGAGAATAAAAGACCTAAATTGGAAGTAGCAGCCAGATTGAGGCAGCTCAGATATTGTCCCACATTAGACAAAATGTAATCTATTCATTAGTCTGTAAAACACTTGAGCAATGTTCAAAGGAATGGAAATGCTCCTGCATGCCTTAACTGCATGAACATATTCCCTAGCAAATGTGAGGTCCAGTGGCCATAAACACTTATCAGTCCACTTGGATGTGTACCACCCCTGCTTCCCCCAAGGGAGAGGCTAAACACAGGCCACCTGGCAGAGTGCAGAGTCAGCAAACGGGGCAGTGTATGATGCCATGTAGGTTTGCATGCAGGATTTGTCTTCAGGAAGCCCATTAAAATGGGCTTGCTCCCATGCGACACGGAGCAAACTTGCCCAAGCAGGCTGTGGTAGCCATACTTGCCTCTGCCTAACCTGCAGCACCCACATGGCAGTGACTGCTTTTAGGGCACTGGGCAGGGGCTAGAAAGTGGTGAGGGATTTGCTGATTGAGCTTTTCAGCCTGCAGACGTGTCTTGGCTGTGCTGGCTGTGCTGCTGAGGGCTGCCTCCTTACCAACTCCAAATGGCTTTAGCACAGAGCCTCCTCAACAGACCAAAACTTTGAGAGCAGAGCCCTGGCTACTCCATGACATACAAGCAGCTGTAAAGGCCTCTGGTTATGCCAGGAGGCTGTGCAGCATCCCTGTTCAGATTGCAAGGCTAATTCCTCAAGGTTTTGCTCTGTGGAAACACAAATCTGTCATTGCAGAGATCATAAACTGTAGGAAATCTGAGATCGTTGTGGTCATTCAAACAAAATACAGCTATGGGTAATAGAGCAGAAGGAATTAATTTTTAAACAAGCCTGGTCCAGGCACTGCTTTCAAAGGCAGATTGAGCCTCTTTTCTTTCAATAACAGAAATTTCATAAAGTGCAACAGCATGTAGTACAGGGCAGAGGATAGTAATTTGAGAAATATAAAAATATTGAGGAAGCGGGTACAGTTAAATATACTGCAAGAAATGTCTCACGGACTTAAGGACAATGGCACTGAAGAAGCAGTAAACTGTGGAACTAAGCAAATATTGCAGGTTTTAAGACAGAGGAAAGACTTAAAATAACTTAGACTAAGTTGTTTAGGTGGTACAATGGTCTGGTATCTGTAGTGGCTTGATTTAATTTCAGATATGTGTAATCGCTATGAAGACTGACTAGTGAAACTTTTATAGTTCCTAAAGGGCAAAGCATTTGTGTTATAGCACTGTGGCCAAATTAAAAATGGTGTTGGTGAAGGACAGCAAAATGCTTTAAATGGTTAAGTGGAAGAAAATAATGCTACTTCAGCAGAGGTTTTGTGTCTCAGTTTATTGTATTTGAAAGATGTGAAGAAATCAAACTGTTTGGGAAAGGAGAAGATGCTGCAGTGGTTGTTTTTTCACTGACCCGAGCAGTAGAAGCAACAAAGTCTCTAAAGATCCTTAGAACAGGTACATAGCACACACTGATGAGAACATAAGGATAGCATGATACCTTGACCTTCATGATCCAACTAGGAAGTATAAAGTATGTATCAATCTGAATGAGAATGTTATTGGTACAGAAAGCAGAGACTCAGCTCCTGCAGAGACAGAGGGAAGTACAGTGGTGACAAGCTTGAACACATTTGCAGGTTGTTTGTCTTTGCCTTGGCACCATTTAGTAGGGCCCCCTAAGGCAGCAGCTATGCCAATTAAAGTGGCGGGCATGAAAGGTGGTGTGGTGGGCTGCCAGGCTATTTAAACAAAGCATGGTGAAGTGTGAAGACAATGCAGCACTCTGGCTATGGGAATGGGTCACCAAAAAACAGAAAAAATCTGTTTGTCATCAAAGCAGATCAGGGGAATTTGCAAATTTCTACCTGCTGGAGAGAGAGGACTTTTTTCCTGAAGTGTCTTAATTTGCAGTGTTTTCTTATCAACACATATTCTCCAAAACAATAATCATCATCCACAAGAGGAAATCAGAGTCCCCTAAAGGAACAGAATCCAAACCATTCATAATCTTAATCAAGTACATGTGTCTTTCTTTAGAACAAATTATTTTCCAGGCTTGACTTGATTATGTAGTGCATCAAACTCAGCCAGTAATATCAAACTGTCATAAGATAAAAACTACCCTTCAAATAGATAAGTAAGAAATCGCTGGAGATAGAAGTCAACTCACCTATATAGTTGCCTGACATAGAAAATTATCTCACTGAAAAATTAGAGACTTGGCCATGAGAGACAAGAGGGGAAATCCTACCTGAGTATTTTTATCTTCTACACATGATGCAGAGAACTGAATCCAACCAACCTGCAAAATTAACCAGGGGCCAGAGTTGTAGAGCTGGAAGTAAGAGGCTCTCTTCAGGATGAAGAGAGTGATAATCTAATCCCTATGACCTGTCATTGCCATTATCTGTAACAACAGTCCAGTGTAGCAAAGCACACATGGGCCAGGCATTGACTGGAGCTTTTTCTGTCTTCTGTGTTATGTATAAGTCTGATGTCATGACACGAAAATTTGTGAATTGCCCAGGTAAATAAGACCAAAAAAACCCACAAAGCTGATAAAAGAATTAAAGAGCTTAGTAAGCAGAGACAGTGTCAAGAGCTGTCATTTGGATTTTTTTCAGTAAGAGCTCTCTACATGCCAGATTTTATTATTGCTAATCATTTCCAGAGCTGAAGTGATCAAGAGGAATAAAGATACTTATTCTCTCTCTTTTTTTTTCCCCTTGACCATAAAAGGATCCAAGGCTTACCCAAGACAGAACTAATTCAGATTTAGCTTGAGTACCTTGACAGGCAATTTTGCTGTACCACTGAGACACAACTGAGATTTGGAAATCCGTCCCCACAGCCGACCCACTTTTGCATTTTCTTCCTGCATAAAATAAAGAAAACTCTTTTCTTGGTAAAGACTACAACAGGAAAACTATCCATTCTTTGGCTCCAAAGCTGTGCTTTCTACTGTGTAATTCTTCTATATGTTCTATTTTGAAAGCACGTTAACATATGATCATTGGTGGGGGCAGCTGTAATAAGATTATTTTTTTTAACATCTAGGAATGCAGTTATTCTACAATGGTTGTATAAAGAGACTATTCAAGACTGAAATAAAACTTTTATGCCTGATGGCAGTGATAGTGAGTGGATTTCAGCTCCCAGTTTAAAATACCTAAATGTAAGAGGTCTGCATGTATGTGCACATAATCTGTGTACATCTGTATATGAAATAGCAGTCTCTGTTCCCAAGGTAGTCAATGAGATTTCCTCAGCACAGTGAATGGAGTGTCAAGAATTTAGAGTAGACTGTAGTTTAACATTTTTCTGCTCCCCTCAAAACAGACACCAGGTCTGCTTTGCACTGCATCAGCTGAAAACTACTATTGATTTCTCTGACCCTACTGACTAGCTTTCCATAATACAGATTATGTTTAACAGCCTTAATCTGCAAGTTGAGTCCAATCCTTTGTTACATATAGGTGATGTGCCAGTGAACAGAGAAGGAAAACAAGCTGGGCTAATTTCAAAAATTATCATACTGGCAATCAAATGAATGAAATAAGAGGCAGATAGACATCGACTCATGAAAAATACCCTCTGTGGGGACATGCTGGTTTCTGCACGTGCGAGTTAAGCTACATCAGTTTCACTTTCTACTACGATCACCTCCCACATAAACAGCTTGATCTTCTGAGGTGCTGAGAATTTGTACTTTCTGGAGCCAAGAAAAGCTGCAGCAGTACATTCAAATCTGAAAATTGGGACATTTATTTAGATTGCTATGTGGCAATGTTGATGTGAGCATCCAGCTTGAAAATGTTAGCACAGCTTCCTCAGTGAGAAAAGAAAGCAGGTCCTATGATTATTATTCCTTGTTCTTCCAGTCAAAATCTTCCAGTTAGCATTTTTGCTTTTTTCTAGTTGCTTTTTTTTTTTCTCCTACAGATTCTGGCATTACAGTCTGCTGATTGATTTCAGTGAGGGTCCCTCTTTGACTCTTGTCGTTTCCAGATCTTTTCTCAATATTATTACTGTTGAAGGTGGAGATTTGCACCGCACAGAATTCAAGTCCCCCCTTGCTTTTCTCCTTGTGCTGTCACATACAGAGAGAGTTGTAAATGATTGGGTAAGACCAGACCTTGGATTCATCATTACGATACATTTATGTTTTATTTATGCTTAGGTATAAGTGGCTACAGAAGTGGTCTAAATTGGTGACCACAGACTGATGGAAAGCAAGGTTTTTCCAAAGGCATTTGCTATCCTGATTTACAGTCAGTCATTCTCACTTGTCTCTTGAGTGTATGTAAGGTTTTAATCTGGAAGGAATTCACTCTAACATTTTCTGTTCTGTTCTGCAGAAAATAAAGTAGCAAGGTCTATCTATAAATGAGAATTATGTCTCAAATCCCTTTTTTTGGCAATATATATTTTATGGAAAAAGAAAAGGGTCTAGAATGGATTTAATTTTGCTATTCCAAAATTAAAAAAAAAAAACTCCAGTAAAAATGATGAAGGCAAAATAAACTCAATCTTACCTTAGAATGGAAGGTGCCCAATAAAACACACATAACTTCTTTCTTCATGTCCTTCTCTTCATGTCAGTATTTAGTAGATGTTTGTGCTGAAAAAGCTCTTAATCTAGAACATCTTTCTAAAGAACTTTTTAATTTTTTTTTCCCAAAGAAAAAGTATTTTCTTTGAGTTATTCACGTTTTTCATATTTTTTTCCCAATCAAATTATTAGTTTCAGGTCTGATCTGGGCAACCACCAGCTTTTTAGCTGCATTAACTTTTTAACTTTTTTTTTTTTTTTTTTTTTTTTTTTTTTTTTTTTTTTTTTTTTTTTTTTTTTTTTTGAGTGGGTGCTTGTACTGCACAGAGTTTGCACAGAAATCACCAGAAATTTTTTGCTTAAAAGCTTTACTTTGTACTTGGAGCATGGGCCTTAGAGGTAAGTCTACTCTTTAATAAATTAAAACACATAGTGATGTACTTTTGTACTGCAAATGAATGAGAACATACTGTAAATAATAAATTACAAGAGAGACTGACAATGTATCTACTGCACCTCTTAGATCTTGCATTTAGGTTACACTAAATGACTACACTGTGCCTTGTGTCACAGAACCATAGAAAAAGGTACCTCAAAATGAGGTTTGATAAAATGTGAGCATTGTTGGAAAACAAAGCCCAAGTTTGTTTCCCATATGCATCCTTAATAATCTGGAATCACTGTCAAATCACTGGAGTTGTTATTCCTTATTAGGGATACAATTAAGAGCAGAAGATGGCTAAGAATAATGGTCTTATCATCCTCTGTAGAGACATCTGAGCCATTCTGCTACTATCTTTTAAAGGAAAGTAATGTACTGCTCAGTGGCAGCGGTTCATTGACTTTCATTTAAAAGATAAAGCAAGAAAGCATTAAAAAACAGAATTAAAGCCATTTGCTTAACCCCATTTATGCATTTGAAGTCACATCTAGATCAGCAAAATCAAGAAACACAGAAATCAGCTTAACCAATAATAATACATGTTCGGATGTTGCAGCAGCTGCAAAAATTCTGCTATTAGTTCTTCCACAAAGGCTCATTTTCACATTGAATGGTGGCAAGATAAGGCTAGTATAAGTCATTTAAGAGTGAATAGATTACTGATTATATTTATTAATCCCACCTTCAACACGTATTAGGTTTCAATGGAGTTCTAGAAAGAATCCAATTTAAGTGACAGATGGCAAGGATGAAAATACTGCTGTGGAAAACCAGGCAAAGCAGAAAACAGTTGTGCTTTTTAATAAATAACCTAGGGTCCCAGTTTTTTTTAATATATATGTATTCCTTGTGCATTCTGAATCCCATCTCAGGACTGCCTGAATCTGGGCAGAAAAGAACATTTTCCAGAGTTTCCAGTCAGCAGGGGTGGAGGCTGGGGAAGCGTCTTCTGAGAAAAAGAACATAGGAAGTAACAGACCTGACTAGATATCTAGAAATCTAGGATCTTACTATCCCTGGAATGTATTGGAATAACACAGAGGAAAATAAATAGTCAGCACAGGTTTATTCAATAGTTTGAATAATTTGAATAAACTCTGGTTTATACTCATCTCTCTTTACGCCATTCAGAAACTCTCATGGAGTCATAGAACAATGTAGAAAGCACTACATATATGGGAAAATTTGAGTTTGCTTCATTTGCAAGTATCTTCATAAACCCTTTATTAAAAAGAAATAAAATTGCATTAGCACTGATGAGAGACCAAGGAAAAGAAAACAGGCAGAGCCCTGCTGCAGTGTGTCCAGGTATGGTATAGGCATATTTCCATTTGAAAATGGAAGGAGTTTGATTTAGGAATGATGGCTTCATTTCTTCCTTCTTAAAACATGATTTGTAAGGAACCAAGAAGAATAAATATGGTTTGATAAAGAAAATGTTTAGGTCATTCTTGATCTAAGCATAGAAAGAACCTATAATATCTCTTTGGATTTTGTTTGAAAGAGACAGGAAGTTAAAACATATTAGACAACTGAAAACATGTTAGACCTGAAAACCTCAGCTAAAATAACTACTAAAATTATTTTTTTCCACTATTTAGGCAGAAAATCTAAGTGTTATTTTGTTATTTCTAAGTAAGCTGTCACAAGGTATCAAAATTGTAAGACTTTATTGCTTTTCTGAGGTAAGCTTGTTTATCAAGCATCAACTGACAAATAGGGCTAAAATATGGAGAGAAGATGAGAAACAGAACAAAACTTTCAGTTCCTCCCTGCAGCCACACTCAATTCTAAATGCACTGCTTTTTGTCGTTGTCCATCAACAGGAGTAAAAGATAACGTTCCACACAGCATTAAAAAAGGACACCACCAGCCTAGCTTTAATAAATTAAATCAAAATCTAATAAAGCTACTTTCTCAAAGGGCACCTGCCTCTGAGATCATTTCCTCTATATTCTTTCTCATTATTTAAACTAATTTTATCTAATTTAATTTTTTTATTACTTCTCCATTGTCTGCTGCTGTGAGACCATTTCTTCCCCGTACACAGATGTAAGCAGCTTGCAAAGATTCATCTCAGGATGCCTGCAAGTAGGACCAAAATTTCAGGGTCCCTTTATGCACTCACCTGTTAATTCTTTCTCCTCTTCCTTAACTTCAAGCTGATTGACTGAATGAGACAATATTGGAAAAACACATGACAAAAATGCACTTGGGCAAACAGCATTCCCATCTTGACTCTCACCTCACAACCCTGTACTCAACAGCTCAACCTCAGCCATGGTTTTGCTCAACATGACAATTACTTGGATCCCATACAAAGATCTGCTTCAATTACCTTGTTCTTTACAAAATCTAAGTTAATTTTTAGAGGTGTTTAATTTTTTAATCAGCGCTATCCCAAGAATGCACTAAGCATCTTATTCCCAGACCCACATCATTCAGAACCTAGCACACCAGATCAAGTATTTAATTCTCCATGGCAGCTTGGCAGTTATTCTGTGGGTTCCCTTATGTGTTTTAGGTCGGCAGAAAGGAAAGCCCCTCCTCACATAGTGATGTCTCCAGTGTGTTACTGTCTGTTCCTGCTTCTTTCTCAGGGCCTCACAAAGTCTGACCATGCGCTTCTGAGACAGGGAGCAGCTTCTTAGATAAACATTCCTTACCCTAGCATCTGCAGGGATTCAGATGAGAGAAATAGTACTACTCACCAGCTGCTACATGGACCTACACATTTTCTGAACACTCAGAAAACATTTACAGATTAACTGATCTTAGTGAATAATATTTTCCTACTATCATCCTGCTAAGCTCTGCAACTTAAAGCTCAGATTATTTAAATTTAAGCAGCCATATTTAGAAGCTCTAGGTTTTCATCCTAGAGGAAACATGACTATTGAATTCTCATTTCTCTTTTGTTAAACTAGGGCACGACTCTGACCACTGACATTCACTTCATATGCAAAGAAAAAAATTGGAAATGATCTCTCTCCAACTGAACAGTTCTGATAGCACAGGCTGCATTTTCTGAAAGTGCTGTTTCAAAGAACATAGGCAGCGCTCTGCAGAAAGCTGGACAGTGCCACTTGTGGCAGCAGTACTTGTCTCCAGATCTAACCTCATCAAAAAAGCTAAATATCATTTTGGCATAATTTCCTAGTATTATTACCTATTCCACGTAAAGGGTTTTCTGTCATAGCCATAAAAAGTAAAGACTTTGAAAAATGGCCCTGCAGTGGTACAAACCATGATTCAGATAGCCACATTTCCTAATTCCCACCCTTCACAGTGTTTCTCTGTTCCCTGCTGCCTGATGTTGGCCAGCTAGCCCAAGCAGGCTACACCACTCGCCCTCACCTCTCTCCTGAGACAGCTGGTGTCATTTGCATGCACAGGTTCAATGAGCAGGTCAGTCTGAGCAACTCACAGTGCTGACCCTCACACAACACTCAGATTCCCACTTACCCTCCTGGGAGAGAGGCCAGATTTCATGGACTTTGCTTATTCTCACACCTCTTCTTTGTTGTTTCTGTTGCCTTCCTGTCTGGTCTGCAGTCATGGGTTTTTTCTGCCTTTCTGTCCAGTTTTCATTTCTAAAGAAGGGAGCATTGTTTTATAATTGATCTGTTTCTCATTTTGTATCCTGGAAAATGGACACACCTTTTCTTTGTACAGTGCCTCCTGACTTGCAAGTGTGAACTTATTCTGCTTCCAGCATAGCAACACCAGGAGCGCCGTTGGCCACAGGTCTGTTCTCAGTGCTAATTTAGTTACTGTTGTGCTTTAACCACCAAAACCAAGACAGGTCACAGAATCACAGAATCATAGAAAAAGCTGAGTTGGAAGGCATCCACCAGGATCAGCGAGTCCTACTACTGGCCCTGCACAGCACCATCCCCAAGAGTCACACCATGTGCCCAAGGGTATTGTCCAAAGGCTTCCTGAACTCTTGTCAGGCTGGTGCTGTAACCACTTCCCTGGGGAGCCTGTTCCAGTGCCCAACCACCATCTGGATAAAGAACTTTTTCTAATATCCAACCTAAACTTTCCCTGATACAAGTTCAGGCCATTTTCTCAGGCTCCTGTCACTGGTCATCACAGAGAAGAGATCAGTACCTTTCCCTCCTCTTCCCTTCATGAGGAAGTTGTAAATTGCAATAAGATCTCCCAGAACAATCTTCTCCATAACTTTACCAGGTACTGAAGTAAGGATGACAGACATGTAATTTCCAGAGTTCTTCTTGCCCTTGTTGAAAATTGGGACAACGTTCACCAACTTCCAGTCAGCTGGGACATCTCCAGATTCCCAAGACAGATCAAAAATCATCAAGATTTTGTGGGGACATGAGCTGCTCTTTGAGGATTCTTGCATGTATCCTGTCAGGCCCCATCAATTTGCTGGAGCAGCAGATCCCTCACAAGTTCAGGGTCACATGGGAATTGATCATTCCTGCAGTCATGGTCTGCCAGCTCAGGGTTGGAGACACCCTTGATCCATCATCTGTGTTGGAGACAGAGGCAAACAACATGTTACACACCTCTGCCTTGTCCATGCCCCTGTTTGTGAGGCCACCATCCTCATCCTGTAATGGGCCTTACATAAAGCCATCAGGTCAAAGGGAGTGCTCGTAAACTCTCTAGTGGTGTTGGCCATGCAGGCCAGCTAGGGCCACAAAGGAACAAGGCTCTTTTACTGGTTTTAAGCTACTCGCAGTTTAGAAGACAATTTAGTGGCTTCCAGGAACATCTAAAGAAGTCAATGAAATTGAAATAAAAGTTGTTGCTGATGGAGGCTGTTTCCCAAGTTGTCTCTTTATACCTAAGAAACATGGCGTAGCTGGCAAGCACACTTTGGTTATAAAGCAATACATGTGGAATAAAACCATTAAAGAACAATAAAAAATAGAATCCCATGAAGACAGTGTACATGATGATCACTTATCAGAACATGGTTCTATTTTAACATATGGCCTGTAAAAAATGTTACTCAGTATATTTTAAAACCTAAAAGAATGACCTTTTTAATTGCTGATGAAATTGGCTTGCTCCCCAGGCAGTCCAGTTTTGATGCAGCTACAAAGGAATTAACTGTTTTGTGACAAAATATAAAAAATGCATAACTTATATTTCCAGGAAATACCACAGTTGAAAAAAGAACCTTAGAAATATGGTGTGTCTTTAATTATAGTTTTTTTAATATTCATAGTGAGAAGAAGTAGAAATTAAAGTTACCACAAGCCACCATTACAAGTATTAATTCAACTGATTAAAAATTATATTAATAATTTAACCAGTTTTAATAATAGAATAACAGACTAGGTTTGATGAGCTAATAATAAAAAGATTTATCTACAGACAGAAACACATTATGCACAGGGTACCTCATTTCTCATATTCATAGAAGATCCATTTCTCTTATAATGAAAATATTGTAAGATTTGATCTACTGAAGCATCGTAGGGTGCCCCAGTGTGACTGATGTAAACCTATCAGGGGAGCTATGCCAGACATGTTGATTCTTATCTTATTTTAACCCTGTTACTTTTCAAATAGCCATTTGTACAGCCTGACATGGGGTTCAAGGCTGCTTTTTCGAAATCTCTTTTCTTTTATTAAATGCCATAAAAGCATTTTCTTGTGAAGAAATCATAGCTCATTTTACATTTCTCTTAACAGCATTTACTTAACGACTTCACCACTTCGGAGTTACAGCTGGGACTGACTCATAAGATATTTATATAAAGGACTATTTTATCCTGTAGCTAAATTCCCATATACAGACAAACTCTAACCATAGATAGAGCAGGACAAGATTGGTACCAAGGAATGTAGATTTATATTTAGGATTGCTGAAGACTCAATTTTACAAAAAGCCTCTGAAGTGATCTCACTATTTATTCATTTCCTAATAGACCAACCTGAGCTTATTTCCAGGCAGAAAGCGCCTGTGAATCTTGCAGAAAGAAGCAGCTTTCACAATCCATCTGCTGCCCTCTTCTACCCAGAACATGTGGGCAGTTGCACAGCTGTATCAATTTGTTCCTATCATAGCAAGCTCAAGAAGGCCTCTCAGTTATTTCCTAGCAGAGCTAACTGACAGGTGTTGGTTTTTTTTCAGATACGCTCTCTGTTTAAATTGAAGTGGTATTTTTTTATTTATCCCTGAAAAACAAAACAAGAACATTTAATGCTTTGACAAGATGCCTTTTACTCCCAGCATCTACACTTTTCCCAGTGAAATAAATAAAAAAAAAGAATAACAATAATTTTAAATGACTGAAAAGTCCAAATGACAGTCAAGACAGCCTTGAAAGTGAACGGCTGAGGAAAAAAAAGACTAATTTTGGGGGAAAAAAAGGGGGTTTTTTAGTATAAAATAGGCTGGAAGTTTTGAATATTCCCCTGCTGCCACACCAGGGGAGATGCAGACACCTGCTAGTATCTGATATTCAGTATAGCTGAAGCCATTTCTCTTAATAGAGGCAGACTACTACAATTATCCATGGACTCTCTCTCTGAGGCCTCTGGGCTCAGCCTGACTTGGTGCTCCCTGAGGCTCCCAGCCCCATGGGGCAGGTGTGTGCTTGATCACAGCCTTTGCAGGGAGGCAGCCTCATCCTTTGAGACACCTCACCCACTGCTGAGGATGGTGCCTATGGGCAATCACTCTCAAATTCCACTGACTTGTGGTGTTATGAGTTTATTCATTCTCATGGTCTGGGAGGAGGATTGGGATTTCCTCAGCTCTTGGGAGACCCTCATATGCTCCCTTTCAGTTCCATCACCTGCCTCCGAGTGGCTGTTTCCTATAACTCTTTCTCCATCTGTGTCCATGTGTCCCTGTAGAGACCATTCATGCAAACCCACACACAGGAGACTTTTATGACAAACTGGATTTTATTTTTGACAGCAGAAGAAGGAAGGGAGAAATTACCTTCCTAACCTACAATCTTAAAATGATAGTTGTATTTTTCTCCTAAAAACAGCTCTGGTTCTCTGCTTGATCTTGTTCACCACTGTGTTGCTGTGGAAAATGTTGTTTTAGGAATGCCTCGGATATTATGATAGATATGTGCTTTTATTCCTAAATGTTGGAAAGGCTTGAAGAAAGCCACCCAATAAACCTGCAGATAGTACAGCACTACAAAGGGAAGAACAGCAGTCTCTGTAGGGTAAGTTAGCTACCTCAGTTAGTGTTTTGCTTGCACAGACTCTCCTTCCACAGAACTTATTATAATAAGTACTTTAAAACTCCCAGAGTGGTAAAACCACTCTGTGTCACATCAGATGGTATATGTGTTCATATATATATGTATATATGCTTTCAGGATACAGTGAAATGATTCATCCACTTCCAAGGAACCAAGGAACCAAGCTGACTGTCCACTCCCTGTACTTTCTTTGGCCTATTTGTATGGCACAAAGTAAATATATAACACTATCTACCAGACTCCCTGGCTTTCTAAAGCTAATGCTCAAAGAATTATGAGTGTCTGTGACATAGCAGCATTTTATTCAGTGTTCTACCCGCTCTAGCTCAAAGGAGTCTTGGGCAGGGAGTGGAGTTCTGGGATGCTGTGACTAATGGGATTGTATTTGAGGGGCTTTTTTTAATCTCAGGATGTCTTTTTTTTTTTTTTTTTGCCCTGCCTGAAAAATCTATTACAAGAGGGTTTCTCTTGGATCAAGTTTTGAAGGCATGACTGAAAACAAGGAGTGGGATTTTGGTCTTCTGGGAAAAAGGATGGAGAGCAATGCCCCAAGGTGAGGGTGTGGATCATCCAGATAAAAGAGGTCTTGGTAGAGGTGAACCTGAGGTGTTGGACAACTGTACTAATTCTGGGGAGAAGTGGTAAAACAATTCCCATTACCAATTGTTAAGTTTTCTGGTACAGACATGCTAAAGGTGCTGGACACCTCTTCCCTGAGTAAGAAAGATTGTTCCTGTGACTGCTTGTATCTTCTCCATTTATCTTTGCTTTATGAATGTATTTATAGCTTCTGGAAGTTCCTTTTCTTGGAACCATGAGGACAGACACTCAGAGCCTCTTAGCTACTGGACTCTTACTGTTTTTTGTAGAATCATAGAATATGCTGAGTTAAAAGGGACCCACAAGGATCATTGCGTCCAACTCCTGGCCCTGCACAGGACAGTCCCAAGATCCACGCCATATGCCTGAGAGCACTGTCCAAATGCTTCTTGAATTCTGTAAGGAATTCAGGCTTGGGAAGCCTGTTCCAATGCCCAACCACTCTCTGAATGAAAAATCTTCTAACATCCAGCCTAAACTTCCCTTGGCAGAGCTTCATGTCCGTCCTTTTGGTCCTGTGACTACAGCGAAGAGATCCCTGTCTGCCCCTCTTCTCCTCTCAAGGAAGTTGCAGGCTGCAGTGAGGTCTCCCCTCAGTCTCTGCTTCCCCAGGCTGAACAGACCTGACCTCAGCCACTCCTCATAAGGTTGTCTTTCAAAGCCCTTCACCAAATTTGTTGCCTTCCTCTGGACACTCTCTAATAGTTTAATGTCTTCCATTGTAGCACCCAAAACTGCACAGAATATTCAAGGTGAGGCAGCCCCAGTGCAGAGCAGAGCAGGACAATCCCACCCCTTGCCTGGCTGGTGCTGCTGTGCCTGATGTCCCTCCGGACACGCTTGGCTCTCCTGGCTGCCAGGGCACTGCTGGCTCATATTCAGCTTGCCATTGACCAGGACCCCAGGTCCTTTTCCACAGCACTGCTTTCCAGCCTCTCATTCCCCAGTCTGTACCTCCAGGGTTGTTCCATTCCAGGTGCTTGGTGATTGCCCAACCCTCGACTATTTCAAGGTCTCTCTGCAGAGCCCCTCTGCCTTTGAAGGAGTCAGCAGCTCCTCCCAATTTAGCATCACAGACAGACTTAGTAAGTCCCATAAGATATGATACCTCTTTCCTGGTCATAGCTAATAGTCTAAACCCTTTGGCTTCTAGTGGAGACCCCAGTTTTGGGACAATTCTGGGATCTTGTATGCTATATACAGATGTTGTAGAAGTCACAGGTGGCTTAGTGCACCAGTTCCCTGCTCCTGGCTGAGAGATCCACAGATTGCCCCGTTAGGAAGCAGAGAGGAAGCAGGGCAGAGGCAGGCTGGCCATGTGGCTGGCAGAGTGCACACATTGTAGCAGAAGCTGAAAGATGGGATTAAGAAGGGCACAAAAGGCTCTCAGTAAGCAAAAACATTTAGGGTAACAAATGACACCAGATGGCTGGATTTGATGCTGTATTTATGAGGGAGATCAATTAAGAGAAGTACTGATTCCACCATTTCATGGAGTATGTCATCTTCAGAGGCCAGAGATGACTGTTAAATTACTTAAACTGACTTCTCATGTATTAAAGGCTCGTAAATGTCACCCACACATTCCGTTCTGAACACAATGACTTTAATTAGACTTAAATATTTCAATCGTCAAGCAACTAAACCCTTTGGTACCACAGAGTGGGAACAGACAAGATTGAGGCATCAGTCTACAGTGAAGGGAATCTACTACATCTGAAAGGACCTCTTTTACTTAAATTGCAAAAAAGTGCCATGAGTCTTTCCAGTATGAATATATTTTTCCTCCCAAGAGCATTTCTTTATAATCCCAAATCTGATGTTCAGTTTGACTTTAAGTAAATGTCAATCATCCATCTGTTGACAGGTGCATTTCAGAATACCAGTTCATCTGTTGTCCTGCTCCAGTCAAAGTCTGATGTCTTAGAATAAGGGAGAAAAATGGAAAAAACCAAAATTTGGCCAGTTGTTGATCTTACTGAAATGAGGAGCCTTGGGAACAGATTACAGCCATTTATTGCAGACCTGCCACTTCTGTGGCACTGCACAGGCAAGAGTGTTGTGCCTTCCTTGCCCTAGGAATATGTGGCTGGAAGTGGAGGGCAGAGTGGTATTTCAAGCCACAAGATCCAAGGTAAGAAGGACCACAACCTCTTAGGCTTACTTTGGTACCTGCCTGTGCTATCTTCACACCCTCAGAAGCTGGATCAAATCCTATCTTTAGGACAGCAACTAACGTCACCTTCCAATTATAGCGGCTGCACCACCCTCCAAAATCAGTGTTAATTTATCATCTTCCCTGTTAGAAAACTGCATTATATGTCAAGGTGAATTTTCCTGACTTCTGCTCATTGGATCTGGTTGTCTCATGTTATATAATACTGAATAGACTTCCAGATTTACTTTCTTTCCTAAAAGCCAGAACTACACACTTGTAAGATCTTTTTTCCCCTACATGTGTGAGTAGCTACGCAAGATCTTATCTCAGCCTCCTTTTTATAAGCTGAATAGGAACAGCTTCTCATCTGAAGAGTTATTTTTAGCAATTTCATTTTATGACTCTTCCTCTGGAAGTGAGGATAGCAGAGCTGCTATGGTAGTCCAGCATCTTACAGCAGCACAGCACATTACTGCAGCACAGAAGTACAGCTATTGTAGAACTATTACTGTGGCGTGTTGCTCCTTTGTGCAAAGGCAATATTGAATCTCTGCCCTGCACTTTGATGCTCCCTCTTTTTCCTCAGTCAAGGAGGAGCATCACCTTGATCAAGGGTGATCCAAGAGCAGTGTGACACAAACCTGAATGGAAGGTGATGAAGATGGCCATTGAGTAAGCATAGAAAAAAATAGTTTCTGAGTTCTAGAAACAGATTTCTTGAAAATATTTGGGGTCAGGGGGAAGAAATTCCATTTCTAGTCATTGTGAAAGTGGAAAGTTAGGGTGTTTTTATATTATATTTAAAAAAAAAACCTGAATGAAAATGAACTGGTACATGTCATTGTGAACCTATTACAGCTTCTCCAGAAAGAAATTACAGCATTTTAAGATTCAAGGACAGGTCAAGGAAAAAATCAAACAGAGAATAAATACTGACTACCGCACTCTTCTTTTTAAAGTGAGGCTCAGAACCAAAAGGAAGAAAAAAGCTGAATACATGCCATGTTTGATATCAAAAATTTTGGCAGAGGTAGGTTTGAAAGGACATTTGAGACCTGTAAAGTGCACTACTTACAGGGAAATGTGTTTAGCTCCCTGATGAAGTAGGTGAATTAAAATTTAGATGCAAGGCTCAAAAAAGTTCCAGTGTGTCAAAAAACATATCACTTCAAAATGGTTTGAAGAAAAACAGGTTTATGTTGCTAGAGATGTTTCTCAAGATAATTGATAAAATTATAGTTTTATAAGAAGCGGTTATGTCAGAATAGAGTAAAATATTTGTAAATGTATGTAGTTAACAAAGCAAGATTATTTGAGCTATGTGATAAAATTAATGTATTTTACCATCAGGAAAAACACAGAAAATATTTGTACACTGCTTCTTCAGAAAAGAAGAAAAATTGAAACTCAAAACCAGCCATTTATGATAGATATTTCAGAACATATTTGTCATCATTTCACGAACACCTATATGATATGTAAAGAACATGTTTCTCTTCTTTAATAATAAGCAGCAATTACATAAAAGGACTATGTCCAGATTTAAAAAATAAAATATCCATATATATAATTTACAACCATTTCATGTTTCAGTACAATATGTTTGCCTGAGTAGATAATGAAAATTTTTCATTTATGCTGGCAAACTGAATAACTGCATATTCTTTGAAGAGGAAAATTTCATAAGATACAAAGGTGAGTTAGACACACAATTTCCACCATATATCTACAGAAAATAGGTCCTTAATAGTGTGAGTTTTGCACATTTAAAAATCTTTCCTGCAATCATATAATCTTTTCTTTTAGAAGAATACATACTCTTTCTCCCAAGTTATCAGTGGGGAGTGTAGCTCCACGGGATTTTGCATTTGTGATGATTTTTTCAGTTCTAAAGGATGAGTCCCTATCAGAAACTCTCAGAATGAAAACTCATCATCTTGAAAAGATCTGATCTCTGAAACCAAATAAAAGCAAGAGAAACCAAAATGATAGAGTTGCCTCTACCATTCAAATTTGAAGCTGCAGTATTATAATTGTATTCTGACTTTGTTTGAGGGGGTTAAAGCAGAAGTTACAGAATTGCAGAAATGGGTTTGGGTTGGAAAGAACTTTTAAAGATCTTTGAGTCCAACCTCACTGCCAAGGGCAGGGACCCCTTCCAGTAGATCTGGTGCTCAAAGTCTCATCCAGCTTGACCTCAAAAACTTCCAGGGACAGGACAGTCACCACTTCTCTAGCAAAGCCTAAGGAATAAAGTAACCCAGGTTACTTTATTTATTAATATTGTGGAGAAGGTATCCAGCTAAGGATGCTGAGAGTTGAAACACTGCTGTGAGTTGGTTGTGACTAAGCTGGACCTGGATGACACATGGAATTGCTCAGGAACAGGATTCTCTTCCCTGTGACTTCTGTGTTCTGAGCTTATTGAGAATGGTCCTCTAAAGTAGAGGGTTTGCCTTTGAAATTTCCCCGTCTGTATAGCATGATTAGTCTTGATTCTTTCTATTCTTCCCTCCCCAGAAGCTCCTGTCACAGGCTCTGTTGTCCTGACACTGTAGCTGTTCACATAAATTGAATTTCTTATTATTTTGTAGGCATCTAAAAATTGGTGGAGAACTAGACTACATAATTAAATGTATTTATTCTCATGACAAATCCTAACACCCTTTAGCCACACATTTTTCCAATTACATGAATTTTGCGCAGTTCTATTTCAGAGAAACTAAATTGATTTTTTTCTTCATGGTCACTTGGATAAGCAGCAAAAAGATATATGACAACAGCCTGTGTTTTAGCCATGGAGACAATCTCCTGTGATATCAGAAAAGCTGACAAGCCTGACCCTGAAGGTCACTTCAGTCCCAGCAGACCCTGGAGAAGGTCGATGTGCTATCTTTGGCCTTCAGCTAGAGCCAGGGAGACAAGCTACACTTACTGTTTACCAATCTGGCATCTTACAAAAGAAAAGATAGGTCAGAAACACAATTTTTTTTCTGTCTATGCTCTATTTTTGTCTCGCTGAAGAATGCCATTCACCTCTTCCTTATTTTCTCCTTGCTTTTGTGCAGGGGCTTTTCTGTCTCAGCCAGCCCTGACACAGTAGGGACCTATACAAGAGAACCAAAAATAGGTATCTTCAGTATTCCTTGAGCTGCAAACATTTTCCTCTAGCTCATCTTTCTGAAAAGCTGAAGAAGTAGAATCAAATTTTAATTTTTAAATTACTGAAAAGTATACTTTTGTGCAATGGTTCCTTTAGAAGTTGAGCTCAGAGATAAATCTGAAAAACCCTTAGTACTTAATTTTGATTCAAACCTGCCTTTCCTCTGGTCATCTTTCCACTGAGGAAGTGTGTATTTCAGTGGAGGAATCTGCCCTGACTGCCTCCAGCTTCTTGCCTCTTTCACTACAGGATCTCCATTCCTGACCCTCTGCTTCTACTTAAAAAATCTTTTTCCTTGAACAGTTTTCCAGAGTCTTTCTGAAAACTGAGTTTGTTTCTGTTGCATGCTGCTGTGCCATATGGACACCAGGAAATGTTCAGAGTAGCTGTGTTTCTAAGAGCCTAAAGGTATTCTGGCTTATGCTGGTAAATCATCTGCTGGCAGTGTCTAGGATTTGCTTAGGGAAAACGATATGTACAGTCCCACAGATGAAACTCACGCACCATTTGTTCCACTGCAGCTGGTGCTGAAATGCAATTTAAGAAACTACAAGCCACAGAACTTCTGAATCTGTTCTGGAGGGTTTTGGGCCTCTTCAGCCCTCCATCACCTTCCATGGAGTGAAGGAAAATTGATGTCAATAAAATGGTGGTGTTGCAAGAAGTCTCACTTGATCATGTGGATTTTCCATTTTTCTTGCAGGATCATTGGCTTGAATTGGCTGACACAGGGAGAGGTAGCAAATTGCCAGGTGTCACTGCAGCTGGGTACTGGTAATTTGATCCTTGTCATCCCTAACCACTCTGATAGACAGTTCAACAAGCAATCAGCAAGATGTTAAATGAGTAGAATCAAAATTGTGAATATTTTCATATTTACATGTATTTCTGTATTTGAAACAGTAGTTGAAATGAAACGAAGATAATTTTAGGAAGGCTAAAGCTTAAACAAAATACAATGAAGGAGTTATAAATGGCTTAAATGAAACTAATGGCATTCATGAACAGTAGGAAATCACTTTTTCTATTAATGAATGAATTTTCACTGCTTCCCAGTGTTTGCCTTTGTACTGAATATGTGTGTGTGTGTGTGTGTGTGTGTGTGTGTGTGTGTGTGCCTGTGTGTATTTCGGAATGACACCATCTTTCCTGTTGTAGCTACTTGCAGGAACACCAAGTCACACTTCTCTGTGAATTTAACAGAAGTGACAACACCAATTGTCACACAGCATTCCCAAGATGGATGGTGGGTAGGAGAAGGCAGAGCAGTAGGACACAGATTAGTGGTTTTGCTTTATTTTGCTAGTGAAAACTACATTTCCTTCTTCAGGGATGCCTGTTATCTGGGGTAGGAGTGGAAATTCACAATTTTCAAATGTGGTTATCATCTGCCTCTACTGGAATCAACACAGTGAGTTGGGTCTTCCAATCACTGTGGCTAACAATAATTCTTTTCTAATTTGTTCTTATCTTGAGTATTCATTCATTCTCATTTTGCTTATTCTTTGAAAAGTAAACTAAGTCTGCAAATGTTTGATATTGATGTTGGGTCAGATTTCAGGTTTTGATATTTATCATTTGTTCAATGAAACAGAACTTTTTAAAGACAGTTAATAAATCACTTTGTCAGCTGAAAAGTGAACCACCAGAAAAGGAATGGAAGTAGTAAAAAGGCTTTTAAAAATATCTTACACATAGTCTGTGACTTCCTGTGAAAACTGTGGAAGGAACCTTTTCAGTCAGTTTCCTTCAATCCATTCCTGATTGCCCCCTGAAAATTTTTATGTGGGGTCTAGCATGAAATATGTGTGCGCATGCCAAGGTGAAAGATAAATGTAGCTCTTTGTTCTCACTGTTTCCTCTGGATGAGTCCAGTATATTTTAATGGAAATACCTGCAGGACCTGCAGCTCACCTCTACAGGCTGGTGTGAAAAGACATATATATCAGAAACTACCAGAACCAGCGTGGCATTGCTAAAAACAGACTAACACCAACAATTGGTCAGTGACATTGTCTGTGAGGCGATTAAATGTCCGTTTCACTTGGAAATTTTTCTAAATGACAGATGGTTCAAAGCATGAAGCTACATGATTTGTGCAGTAGGAAAAAAGGGAGCTTCCCTGCAATGGGCAGAGCTCATCTGGGGCATGTGGGCGGAATGATGGAATGCCACCAGGGCAAGGATGGAGCCCTCAGCTGAGGGGTACAATTGCATCCTTTCATCTGGGCACACCCTCATTCTTGGTCGACTCTGAGGACTTCTACACCATCAAAGTGTGAACTGAACCTTTGCTTAAAGTTTAAATACAGATTCCACTACCCCAGGTGTGAATTTGCTCAACTTATGCTTATGAAATAAGTATACAGTAATTACAACAGTGTATCAAGGAAACCTTGAAAACTTATATCTAAATTTGCGTCTCTTCCCAATGTAAAAGACCTCATCTGTGAAAGGGTTTAGTGTGAATTCAATATTAATCATTAAATTTCCATATATTATAAAAAAAATGAAAGTTCAACAGATGTAAAAACTCAGAGGCTGGAATGTCTTTAATGACTGTCATTAACAGAAATAATGATATTTTGCAGCAAAGTCAATTTATTCAACATTTGCTGTATTGGACAACAGGCATCAGTTGTGCATGTCAGTGGCACCTTTAGTAATCAATTTTTTTATGTCAGTGACTGTTTTGGAGCATGGGATTGAGTGTGCGATATTCATGTCACAATTTTCAGCTATTTTCTCCAAAGCCTGATGATTGTTATTTTGTAACAGTTGAAAAAGCAATTTCACTTTACTGGAATCTGTCATTGGACTGCTTTGACAATTACAGGATGTCCAACACATGTAGAATAAAGACAGGACAAAATTAGAACTGCTGCCTTTCTTTCAGTTGTGCTGTCATGAATATTTAGGATATCAGGCAGTGGGACATTGTGGTTTGCATGGTTCTTGTATTTCAATGCCTTCCTAAAGCCAGAATTGAACATTCAAAACCTGAAGGAGAGGTGATAAACAGGACCAACATGAGGAACCTGTTAAGATATTATCAATGACCTCTTCACTGATGATGTTGCCCTAATTGGAGCAGGTTAACTCCACTTACGTGTGTTACTTCAAGAAGCTATTTCTGACCATAACAAGCAGCAATGGGTCAGCTAGTCTTGAAATGTGGGGCCTAAAGCTCTCCTGGCAAAGGCATGTGTTTGCTTCAGTCCTTTGAGGAGAGTACTGAAGGAGAATGTAGATCCTCACAGTCTAATTCTCAGTTACAACAGCACGCACTCACACTGACCTAGCTGTTAATGCAGGGGCTTTACAGCTTGATGAAGGTACAGCCACACTTTTTATTCTGTCATACCATGAAAATGGAGTTTACAGCTTCTTGCCCTGATGGGCCAGTGAGGGCAGATAGTGTTCACCTTGCTTGCACAACTAGCCTCATCATCTCTGTACAGCTTCATGCCATGATTAAAGGGAGAGGATGGCTTTTAAATTTCACTGAACTCAATATAAAGGACTCTGCTGAGAAAACCAAGATTCTGATCCTGAAAATATTTTCTCCTTCGGGACATTTTACTTTGTTTTTCCCCTTGTATTCCTCCTTTGCTAAACCATCTTCTTAGGGTTTTGTCAAACATTGATCTCTCATGGGAAGTGCAGCATCCCTGCCAGGACCTTGGTTTTGGGGTTGCCCGTCTCCCACATACTCCCATGAAATGAGCCTTGACAGACATCTAGCTTCATCTTTCTCAGAAGTCCTCGAAAAAGAAAAGTAATGAGCGTTTCTGCTCACTTCTGTAATATAATTCTTGTAAGTTTTATTATGATTCTTATGGCATTTTATTCTTTCTCTCCGTGTTCCCCCCTATTTGTTACCAATGAGGTTGATTGATTAGTTGTGTCAAGTTAGGATGTAAGCTCTCCCAAGCATGGGCCATCTTTTTTGTTTGCATAACACCTGATTCCAGGATGCTAAATGTAATGGATGCCAAATCCATATTAGGGCTGCTCCTGTGTGCTGCTGCCTTACAGACAATCCCATTAGTCATAAGAACATATGACTAGTGCTGCATTTTTGTGTATATAACCATGAATTACATGACTGTGTGTTTTTTCTATGAAAAAAACCCTGTGATTTCAGCAGCAGTGGAGGCTGATTTCATGAACAGGTAGTACAAGAAAAATTTATCTCCAAATTCTGATCATCCAGCAAACCTTTTGCTTTTGATTCTCATGACATGATTCCTTTGTGAGGATATGAATTCTCTGAATACTTATTTTCAAAGAATAACTCCTTTTACTGGGTTGCAGATGATGTGAAAATATAATAATACATTATTCCAACACAAAGCCTCAGTTTCAAGAGAACTATATAACCTTGATTTTAGTTGCTTCAGTTCATTCTATATTTCTAGAGGCTCTGCATTGTCCAAAATGCTTCCTCAAACCAAAGAAGAATAAAACCATTTCCATTTGGCATTAGGTGTTCTATTTCTTTTCAAAAAACAGCAGCAGCCTTGGTAGTGTTCATGCTCTGCTATTAAGGGCTAAGAAACCTTTTCCTTAATTATATTTTTGCAGACAATGCTTTCATTTCACCTTTCCCAAGGCAGATAATGCCATGCTGCAACACATCAAGTCCTGGTACACCAGCCATACACCTCATTAGCCCAGGTCAGGGGATGGAATACAAGAAGCCTGGCATAAATGGATGTCATGAAGCACAATGTAGGATGACAGGGATGAGTCCTTGACGTGCAGCTCTTCTCTGCAAAATGTAGCGTGATGAAAGAGTGCCTTCTCATCACTCTCCAGCAGCTAAAGGCAACAAACTGAAAGTGTGTGCAAGAGCACAAAGAACTCCAGAGCTTGCTAAAATGCTTTTTAATATCTTCTAAACACAGGTGATTATCTAGTGCAAGCAAAAATGTTTCAATATAATAGGATCTCATGCAATAGGAGTCTCTTCCTGCTTTTCATCACTCAGGATCCAGGCCATTCAGCTCTAAGAGACAGCATCTCTCTCCCTCTGGAAATCATAAAAGTCAATGATGTACCTTAATTGTCTATACAGGAAAATTTGGCACTTGCTTGAGAAGAATTGCCTTTGTTAGACGTCTAAGATGTATGTACAAGGAAATTACTAAATTAGGCTGACTTGATACAATCCTCCCTTATATTTCTTATGTTAGAAGTATATGGGCCTCATTAATGGCTAATTTATTAAATGTATGGAAATAATTTACAGTTTAAAAATAATTACAACCCCTAAGAGTTATTTTTTATTACGTGAGATCAGAATCCATTGATTTTAACAGACTAATCAAGGTATCTGTGTTAATCATTTATTAAAAAAATGTAGCTAAAATTTCCTGTAATCTGAATGAAAGCAGGAATTAATTTTGCAACCAGAATCCATTTTAAGCACTACACATCCTGTAACCAGTACAGGCATAGTGTGCATAACAGAGGGACTGAACTGCAATAAATGAAAATAAGTTATTCTTGGGGAAAAAATAAGGAAAATATATCAGCTTTCCCAGGAAGAAAAAAAAAAAAAAGAAGAAATCAACAGGGCAGGGCTCCTCTACTTCATGTTCTATTCATCAGCCTTTCATTACTTTTGGCATTCTTGGGGCATATTTCCATGGTGTTGTCTCCAGACTTGAAATGCATTGTAATATTTTGATGGCATGTGTAGTGTTCTGAATCCTGTAAGCAGCATTCATTCTCTCAAGGTGATGCAGCTAGGAGGCAGGAGAGTTTGCTATTTGTAGCAACTAAATTGAGGAAGAAAAGGAATACTCAGAACAGCCTACTCTGAGAGTAAAAGTATTTTGTGCAAGAACCCCCAAAATTGTCCTCTTTCAGCTTGAATGGCCCTGTATTTTTAAGCTGTTTCACTGAAGCCTGAAGTACACAAATGGAAGCAAATTTTAAAACGCTTTTGCTTTCTGGGATTTTTTGCAGCTATTATATGAATTATTTAAATCTTTCAGATAAAATGTAGTACAGTGAAGAGAGTTCACTTGCTGTTCAGTGCTCTTCATTGAAGGGAGTTGAAGCTCCCTCCCAAATCAAAAGTGCAGTTCTTTTGCAGGCGGGTTTCCTCCTGGAAGAAAAATGTTTGGGCTACAGTTCTCAGCTTTATAAGCCTGCTTCATTTCTCAAGGCTAGAATCATCCACTGATGCTCTGCAAAACACCGTGCGTAGGCTGGTGCCACCATCTCCTCCTGCTCTGCATGCAAGAAGGGCACTTGCCTTGTGCTTTTCTCCTCCCAGGCTCCTTTAGGAGGGCTGATGCATGGTCAGAGTTGCTGTGAGAGCATCCCTGAGCACTAGAAGGCTCATGAGCCCTCTCTACGTGCAGCACTGAGTCAGGCACTTCAGGATTATCGAGTATTATATCAATAGAAGAGGTCTGTGTGCACACAGTATGAGTCTGTTTGTCTTCCCTAAAATTTACTGGTGTGACTCACGACTGGCTTTCTTTCTGCTGTTAATGGCATAATTGAAATACTTTTATAGTGGTCAATTTAACATGCTTTAATCCGACAGTAAAAAGAGAGGAATGGCAATTACAATCCCACACACATTTTGAAATTTTTAATATCCATGGGCTGAGTAGAATATATTCTTGTTTGCTAAAGGTATGGCAGATTTCTGGTGTGCACCACATCACTACACTCTCCTCATGGCTCATGCAGGATTTCAGTGGGCTGTGGGCTGTGGCTGGAATGGGATCAAGACTGCCTGTATGCTCTCAAGCCAAGATGGAAAAAAGGGAAGGTAAAGCAAGGTTAAGGTAAGGTAAAAGCAAGGCAAGGCAAGGCAAGGCAAGGCAAGGCAAGGTAGAGCAACAAAGTAATATGAAGGGACGCATGGAGAAGAAATGCTATTAATGACAAAGCAAGAGAAAAATACTTTGAGAAAGTGCAGGGTGACACTTTTGATAGATGGAAAAGAGCTGATCCTGTGCAGAGGGATAAATGAGGAGGACAGACAGCTGAAGGGAGAGACAGTGAAGTAAACGACTCAGGCTGGTATAGGGATGCAGGAGTGTTGTGAAGTATTTGCTGTATGGAAATGAGAGACTGAAGGTGTCCCACTGCCTTTCCTTTCATTACATGACAGCATTTGCTGGTTGCAGAGGAGCAGCCTCACAGGGAGTGCAAGTATTACTTCTCTCTCCAGAGCTGGCCAGCCCCAGGCTGAGTTACAGGCATTTCACACAGCACAGCTTTACTCATGGTATTGATCAGAGGACTCAGCAGTCAGATTTGTGGTGGTGGCAATACACCCAGAGGTCAGTCAGCCTTGTCACACAGGCAGTGCGTCTCATGATTGAGCTGCTGGCTTTGGGCCTTGCCAAGAATGTAAAAGTTGCAAACCATCACACTGCAAACCATCACACTGATCATCTGAATAGTAACTCTCTGTCTTTGAGGCAATACCCTCTGTGTCTGCAGTAGGGACAAGTCTCTGACACAATCTATGGCTGAAAACATTTAGAATGCACATACGTCACGGATGAATTCCCTCCCTGGGGCTCACTGACTAAGTGACAAATGCTGCAGTATACAAAGTATTTTTCTGATGCAATTTGGTGCAAGACTCTGCAAAATACGAGACTTTAATTGCACATGATTCCTTAGGGTTGCTGGCAATTAGCCAGTTCTGGACTTGCATCTTTCTGCAGTTTTTCAACATTGTTCAGTGCAATCACACACATAAATGCTTGAGATCCCTCCCAAACTGTTATTTGGGTGCAGATAATGGTAATTTTTGCTAGTGGGAGATGTGCTGGTGTAGTCAAACACCTTTAGTTTGCATGCGAGTCCATTCAGACCCAGATCCAGACTCTGTGGAGGACAAACTTTATTTGACTCGCAAAATTTCTTCCTGTGTCAGCAGGATTCACATGAAGAATAGATGTTAATGGGAGCTTTATACAGGAGCTTTGCTGGGTAAAGAACTTCATCTAGTGATATTATGGTAGCTTCTTGGTTATATATTAAAATGAGGACAGAAGATGTTGTATTTTAAAATGTGAATATTAATATACTTTGAAATATGTTGTAAAGTATTTTTTATAGCTAGATGGAGTGATTATAGCACTTTAAAAATCAATCACTGTTCCCCTTTTAAAAGGTTCTTTGCATTTACCAAACTGATGAATAGCCTAATTAAATTCAAAGGAGTTAAAAAAAACAAGTTCATAAACTGAAGCATGCTGAAGTGCTATTTTGGGCAACACAAAATATGGCTATGTCAAAAGCCTGTTTGGTGAAGCAGCATGTGATGAAAACTGTCTTACTCAATTGCTCCCTTCCTGTCTCTGATAAAGCTTTTGAATGAAGAATGGCAGTGCTGTTCTTTGAGGATCAGAGTTCCAGGTTCAACCTCACCTTTTTCACTTCCAGTAGTGATGTGAAACAGGAGGAGATTATAAATGCAGTACTGTAAATTACTGCTCTCCATTTTTATTCTTTGTGGAATTATGGATGCATAGTCATTTTATTTCTTATTTTAGTGTCCAGGCACAGCAGAATTCTGTTGCACGAGGCACTGTGCAAGCATAAAGTGGTGCAAGTTACTTTAGTGTAAAACAGCCATGAAAGTTAAAATTATTCCCCTCTTTGAATTAGGACATTTAAAGGATAGGACTGCATTGCTAAAACTAAAATATTTTAAATTTTGTATGTTTAATTATCTAACTAATGTATAGCTAATTATAATGTATTTATACTTGCTTATTTTTTATCAATTTATGATCTATATTGAATTTATGTCTTCCTTCTTCCTAAAACTTCAGCAGAGTGAAACAACAGAAGACTGCTACAGACATTTACATTTGCTTGTTCTACATTTCTACTGGAGTTTTTTTAGTTTCTCAGGCTTGTTTGGTTTTCTAATACAACAGCAGAAGTCAAAATTTCCTTTAAAACGGTTCCTATGTGAGAACTTATCTGGCACTTGGATACTAAAGAAACAAACTCTCTTTTCTGCACATGGATTGCTTGTTTTCCCACCTTACAGGCAGCACTTATAGGAACCTGCTGTCTTCAAAATTTTGAACAGTTATCTCGATTTCAATTAGGTGAAAAAAATAAATGGGAGAAGGAGTATTAAGGGTATTATTTTTTATCTCAAATTTGAAAAGAGTGGCTGCAAAAGAAGGGCTGGGGTAGAGAAAATGTTAGAGAAGAAAATATGATTGTGATTAGATAGAATGTGCCATGCAGGAAATAGAGATAAGGTCCAGAAACAAACTCGATGGGTAGGTGAGAGATGAAGTTGAACTAGGGCTGACACTCAGCACAAAAAAACAGCAGTGCAGCAAGGGAGGGAAGTCAAAGGACTGGAATAAATGAGAACTGCAGACAAAGTGCCAAGTCTTAACAACACAGAGAAGGGAAGAAAGAAAAGAGCTTATTAGACCAGTCTAGTGAGAGAGAAAGGAAGATGCAGTAGGCATGGAAGAGTAACACACAGCTCCATGTTGGCCTTAAGTGTAGAGTACCACAGTTCAAAACAACAGTCAGGTGTCAGCTAATGGGAGGAAAGGGACAAAGCACTTTGCTATGGTGATAGATCTGTGTGATTTAAACGCTGGGCTCAGTGAGATGTCAGTGGGCTTTTCTTCAAATTGTCAGCTTTTGAGGCATGTTCAGGATTACCCTTTGACTTGGAGGAGAGAGAACAAGAGCTTACTCTGATTTTCTAGTTGTAACTCAATGATTTAGCAGAATAAATAGAACTTCAAGTGAAAAGAAAACTACCAGCAGCTTCTTTTCTTGTTTGGATTTCTTTTTGCTAGCACATACTGGAGTTTGACATTACTTTCTCTTTGCTCCCTGGTGCATTAGCACACACTATTCTACAAGAATAGTGTCACTGTCAGGTTTGGACTGACTTCTGCCGCTGACTGACTTAGAAAGTGAGGCTTTCTGGAGCAGATAAGCTTATAAGTAGCTCCATAAAATTTCTACTTTTCTCATTTTTGATATTGTGTGGAGGTTATCAGGCGGCCAAAGTTCAGTCACTCTCAAGTGCAGTTCATGGCTCAGGAACATACAGGTGCCAGACGAATTTATTGCAGAGTGGCACAGTCTGATTTCAGCATGTGAATCGTCCCTCTGATGAAAAGCATATAGAATTTGGACTTTCCAAGAAGCATCTCACAATGAAGAGCTGAAACCTGTGATAAACTTAATGGTGTTTGCTAACTTCTTGATTTTGTAAAATTCATTTGTCTGGTGAAGAAAAAAATCAATCTATCTCCTAACCATTTTATTTAGACATTGAAGCTGTTAGTCAAATCCTCTTTTTTTTTTTCCTTTTTTCTCTTCTTCATTATTTGCACTTTGACTTCAGTGGACTAGTGCTAGTATCTAGGGCTATCTAGGGCTAGTAGGAACAATACCTGCAACCAGTAGCTCCTGGGAAATGGCTGATGTGTCTCCATTGATTAGTGAGTACAGCTGCACATTTTGTCACCTGAATTTTGGAAATTTGTAAATTCTTTTTTCACGTATGCTACACTGTATTTGCAAAGCTGTGTGAAGGTAACCACATTAACAGAATGATAATAATTCTCTGCTGCTGCTTTGTGCTGATCCCACAGGGTGTCCTGGTAATATCTATGAGCAAACAAGGCAGACATTATTGCTAAGATCTAAATAGTGAAAGATGCCACTGCCCAAATTAAGGTGCAAACGAGACCATATGGTGAAGTCAAGAGTATAGATCTTATTTACAATAAATGTGAGGTAGAGAGAGGGAAATAGAAAAGAGAGGGGGGAGAGGGGGGTGAGAGAGAGAAGGAGAAGGAGAAGGAGGAGGAGGAGGAGGAAAAGGAGAAGGAGAAGGAGAAGGAGAAGGAGAAGGAGAAGGAGAAGGAGAAGGAGAAGGAGAAGGAGAAGGAGAAGGAGAAAGAAGGAGGGAAAAATTTGCCACCCATGGATCCAGCAGCATCCCATTGGTTCTTCTTCACCCTGGGCTTCTTGGTGCTGGGCCACCCGATGTCATTCAAAATTTTTCACTATTTATATGATTTAGCAAACAGAGGAACTAATGCTCATTGGGTGCATAGTTCTTTTATTCTACTTGTTAAATGATTCCCTCACTTCTAATGCTAATTCTCTCATTCTAATGCTAATTAGTCCACACACTCAGTCTTTCTCTTCTTTTGGGTCGTTTCTTGGGTTGATGGGTTGTGAGTCACTGGTCACAATCTCCCCCAGAATTACCTTTTATCCATAAGAACTGATTTTAGCACAGTTATTGAGTTGGCTTTCCTTGTGGCCCATAAATTCTGAATTCTTTGTGTCCATTATCAGTGATAGATTCTTCTCCACAAGCTTTGTGAACCTCCCTCTAAGTCTGGGTCAATACCTGGACTACAGTACCACATTGTTTCTTATATCAAGTTCTTGCTGTGGCTTAACTTAAAGTCTGAGTTCCAGGTACCCACAGAAGCATATTCTGGGGGGCTTTGGTGGTCGCTGGTGGTGGCAGATGTCACCTGTCTGCCCCATAACTTGGGGTGATGTTTATCTCCCCAGTGATAAACTGACCAGTGATATATGTATGACCCATTGCTTCTTTACATACTTTGCCACACTGGAATTTTTTGTCCAAATACATTAACCAGGATAAGCTAACCAGATCTTGCCTCCACCAGGCTTGGGGCTAAGCCATCCTGTTGCTCCATTCTCTGCTTATCTCATGGCAAACTCCTTCTGTGGTATTAACAGTGTTTGAAACAGGCAACTGTGCTGTTTAAGTCCTTACATTTAATGCTTTTCCATATTTAACTTTAAAAGGTATGTGCTGGTTGACAAAACTGCTTCTCTGTTCCTATAGTTTTCCTTTGGCTTGCTTCACTTTTAAACCCTATTCTCTCTCTGTGTCCATAAGGTTTAAGCAATCTCTAACTTTAGTTTCAGATATCTGAAGATCCCCTGCAAGGTGCCTGGTTTCATCAGAGCACTTTTATTATTCAGCTCTTGCGTGGAAAGAGCCTCAATCCCTCTCCCAAACTCCACACTTCTGGGAGAAACAGCAGTGAGCTGGAAGGCCATCTAGCAATGGTAAGTTTTGTTGGATACTTATCTGGATATTTGGACTTCTGACATGTTTGGTACTGCCTTCTCTTGTGTGAATGTATTTTTTCTTTTCTAAATCTAGGTTGTGTTTAAAGATCATTGTGGTTGCCAACCAACCATCTCGATGTGGGTGGGACAGTTTACTGCTCCCAGATGACAGAGCTGGGCAACACCACAACTGGCTTGAGCATGTAGAGCCAGAATCAAGGAAGGTGAGAAGACAAAGTGAGAGACGTTTCAGAGTCTATTTGTGCATGCAGGGACATGAAGCAGATAATGATTCAGAGAAGCTCCCAATTCTGCTTCCCAATCATCACACCAAACTACTGAGTTTCCTATGGTTGCTACCCTGCCTTTTCTTCTACATAAAGCGACCCTGTGGGCAGGGAATGGAGGAAACACAGACAGAGATTTTATCTTAATATAATGGCCAGACACAGCTGGATAAGAATCTGCCACCTGAAGCTGGAGGGAAAATCTGGCCTGTATTGCTCAGGCATAGATATCCAGAAGTAAAGTGGTATCAGCACCACTGATTTTGGTGCTCAGTCTGACAGTCAGATTATGGTATTTCAAAATTGTTACAGTTTTGCAGCCCATGACACGCAGGTATTAGGGCCAGCTTCATGAAAGTTAATGTGAGAGACTATTGAAACAAGTCTGGAGTGCTAGCCAGAGAGTACTTTTCATAAAAGCATCACAGTGCTTGCTTTGGGTTCTCAATCTGTTTCTATAGTGAAGAAACATTCATTTTGTGGGATGCAGAGAACCCTGTAGATCCATCTATCCAGTGCATTGTACAGGTAACAACTTCAGCCACTGCAGCGATAAAATTTGATTGCTTTACTACCAAACTAAGCATGTTTGGTAATTTTCTAAATGTTTAAATTTGTATAGATCCTTATGGGAGAGAAAACACACTCTGCCTGCAAACTTGAAGGTTTTTCTTTATAGTGTAGGAACATTAATAAACTCTTCACAAATATAATTTTAATAGAAGACAAAGAGCTTGTCCCTGGGGTCATTCTTACATAACATCTTGTAAAAAAAACCTACAAATTCACAACCTGGGGAAAAAATTAATCCAGAACTTTGGTTAATCTTTGGTAACATTTTAAGTAACTGGAAACAGAGTCTTCTAAAGGAATGTGTCAGGAAAATTGAACTGTGGGAGGGACTGTCAGCTATGCCTACAATTCCTTATATACATCTCCTATTGGTGATAACCCTATATAAAAACCTTAAAATGGTTAGTACTTTTCTAATAATTTTCCTTATTTGAGTCTGATAATTGTCCATTAGATCACTGTTACTGCAGTTAATCATACATGCATTTCTTGGCAAGGTTTGCTTTCTTCGGAGTTAAGTTTTATCTCAAGTTACAGTTCTTTTTAGTATTGCTTTAAGGTCTGGAAACAGCCTACTCTTTTCTTCTTTTGTCTGGGTACATGCAGATAATATTTATGTCTTGAACTAAATCCAGGAGGAAGTGTGATTGAGACCATTTACCACTACCTGAGTGACCCTTCTGCACATGTCTAGATTTTGAGTGTCTGAATTTAGGCAAAATTAATTCCATCCCAACTAGAATTATTCACTATTACCCTCCTCGCTATCAGATGAAGGACAAAGAAACATGAGCAATTCCAAAAATATTCACCTTCATTTGCAGGTGTCATCTGACACTTTAATGTCATTCTCCAAGAATAATGAGGATACTATGCTGAATCTGAATTCATAGTAGGCAAATCCAAACCTGTACAAACAAATAAACAAAAGGTTAATAGTCCATTCACATCTGCCAACTCCATGGACTAGGCTAAAATTTTCTCATTTTTTTCACTTTGTATAAAACTGATTCAAAACAAAAGCTCTCATTGGTCTGAGGGAATATCAGGTCTCCCCTCCTCAACATGTAACAGATGGATTCTTAAGAAGCTATTGGCTTTTCTCACTGCTGGAGAAACCCTTCATTTGCATTTTTCAGTAAGAGTCTGATAAATAACAGAAAGTCCTTCTTTCCCATCAGCTCTCCCAACTGCTTCAAGCCAGATGGAGTGTTCCCTTTCTGCTTCTCCCACCTTTGGTTTTGGAAATGCAGAACTATTTATTGTTCAGCCGGAAGCCACAGCTTGTCTTTCTCTTCCCATCCTATTTTGTATCTCCTGCTACTGTAAATAGTTCCAGACTGTGACTCTTCTTCAAAGCTCCACCAAGCTGATGGAGGATGATTCTGACCCAAGCTTTCTCAGCTGCTCAGTTGTCCCCAGGGATCCTGGCATTGCCACTGTCCACAGCTGTCCTGGCAGCACCAATTCATCTATTCTAAAACAGACATCTAGGACAGATATAAGTGTCAAGGACCTTATATCCAACCATAACCCTTGGGAACCATAACCTCCTCCAACCATAACCCTTGGGAAAGCTGGAAGCTGCAACAGAAGCACAGACAGCTGTGTACCTTTAACCTCAAGGAAGACAGCATTGATCTGGTCATTCCTGTTTCATGTAAAGAGGGTTTTCATCTGAATTACACAGGCTTGAGCCTGTTTATTTCCATACTGATATTTAAATAAAGTTAAAATTCTGCAGAATTTGATAACACTTGTTTGGAAGAATTGAGGTTAGAGAGGAGCTGTTTCGTCAAGTCTTACATATTTAGTAGCTGACATCTTCTACTATATTTAGCTTGTGTACTGAAGAGCAGATAGCTGATTATGCAACAAATTGAACTTTTTCCGGCCTCTTTGCAATGAGCAGGGCATTTAGCAACCTGATTACAACTGTAAACAGTTAATAATTATTGTAATAAGGACTGTTAGCATTAATTTAGCATTAAACTTCTGATATTTTCAAAGCATTTTACAAAATACTGGAGACTTGTAACATTCCTGTAAGTTAATTAAGACCTGACATTCTTCTTGCTTTGGGAGGGATCTCAGGATTAAAGGTCCCATCTGGAATGAAATGGAGATGGTATCGACTCAGGTTTCAGTTTTAACATTAATAATACTGGTAACATTTAATTGAGTCTTTACGCTCATATAACTTATGTGCCTTAATACAGAAACTGCAAAATTATACTAAGCTACTGCTGGCCCAACTTTTCCAGAAGTTTCTCTTGCTGGTTATAATGAAGGCACAATTAAGGCCTCTGTTAATGAACTTATAAATCCTGCTACTGTAACATTTATTAAATGTGTGAGGAAAAAGAGGAAGTCTGGAAGAAAATTCACACAGCAGAAAGTCATTCAGGTTTTTTATAATCCCTAGCTAATGGTGAATCAACTATGTAAGTATCAGACATAAGGATTTTTTTTTTAAGAACAGTATTTTTGTCAGTGTTTAACTTCATGTAGTTGGCACTTTCCAAAGATTACTGAGGAAATGGGTGGCATCAAGACTTTGAGATATGAAGAAATTTCCCCAAATATCCAGGCCTTTCATCTCTCAGTACTCTCCTCTAAAAATTAAATCCTCATCCTTCAATGAAAGAATTAAATAGATTTCTGAAGCATAATTACTGTGCTTTATAACTCCACAAGTAAATCAGAAAAGATGCTTCACAAGAAACAAACATCTTAAACACTTTGGTTTCTCACAAAGTGCTAATTATCGGTACTATGATGTATTATTATTCTTTTTTTGATCAATTTTCTAATTATTTAATAAAATGCCATAGTAAAATAATGACTTTGAGAGGTTAACTGTGCAGTAAATTGGCTGTTATTAGTCAGCAACTTTTCATAAGTTTTTGTTTGTGCATATAGCTGTAGGTAAATTGTCAAAGTAATATAACAAGTCAATAAGGAAACCTGCAGTTCTTCTTCCTAATTTCACCCCAAAAAAATTAATGTTTGAAATTTAAAAAAACCCAAAAAAAATCCCACAAAAAAACCTCCAAAAAAGCAAACAAAAAAACCCCAAAACCAACCAACCTAACAAAAAAAAACCCAACCAAAACAAAACAAAACCTCTGTAATTGATTTTATTGACTTACTGTTGCTTGATTCATTCATGCTTATGTAAGGTGAGGGCCTAGCCATGGTAAGGCTTCCAATGTTCACCCATTCAGAGACCACAAAGGTCTTGTCGATTAAGTAATGTACATTTCATCATCTGCTAAAGTGTCAGCCCTAGGGAGATGGATGAATTAATATTCTGTATTTCCTAAGGAGCCACACATTACCTGTGCATTACCACACATTGGAGGGTGTATGGTAATGGCAGATTGGTTTTATCTGAAACAAGCTGTATCTCCCAAGATAGCAGCATTTTGTGTTTAAATTAATAAATGCTTGTGTGTTCCTGCATGCAAAATTAAGAGATTACTTTTGATTTTCTTCTGATTAAACCACAAAGTCTCGCTTTCCTTCTCTGATTTATTGACATTTCGATGTAAATTTAATTATGCTATTTTATATGTTTTTTCCCCTTTTAGTAAATCAACTGCCCTTATGTTTTGGCATTCTGTTTAACCATGGCAAAAAGTAACCACAGATTCAGTAGAGCTTCAATTGTTCTCCTTTAAACATTGACATTCCATGATTTTGTGCAAGCCACTTTTCCAAAGGAAAATATATCAGACCTAGAGAGGCAAATAGAATTACCCATTTTTCATTATACCATCCTACCTTAACCATTTCATATCACCTATCAAGCTGTAAGGAGGCAAAAGCATGGCCCTACAAATTAATGATAAAACACTACAAAACTCCTGCCCCTTCAGGTTTCCAGTCTCATTCAGCCTCAAAGGAAAAGAAAGGAGTTTTTTGCTCTTTTCTTTTTCCATCCATAGATAATTCTAGAGTTTTGTGAGTTTGGTGGGGGTATTTTTTCCCTAACAGCAACTCTTGGGATTTGGAGAGCAATGAAGTAGTTTGCTGATAAGTTTCCTCAACATTGACATCAGTGATTTTTCTGACTAGATACAATGACTGATGTCCTCCTGAGTGCTTTGTGACATTAACTGGGGAGCTGATGCAAGCATCAGCTCAGACTAGAAGCAAGTGTGGAAGTGTCAGTGCCCAAGCCCAGCCACGGCCACTGGAACAGCCACATGGCTAAGCTGACCAACGTGCCCCAGCTCAAGACGAGTGTGATTCAGTAGCATTCCATGGAGCTCACTGTGAGGAAGGATGGCTGCAAGTGGCTTCCTGCACATTGCCACGGTCTAGGAATGTGTGCACCAGTGTCTCTTGCTTCTCAGCTGACATGTACTAACATTGTACCCTGCAGCAATCTGGTCATGGATCTGAGCCTCGTGCAGGAGGCAGTGAAGAAAGCGCCAGCTTAGAAAAGCTCAGGTACAGGTTGCTGGCAAAGGAAGAGAGAATATTTGTCATAGTCACACTGGGACTGAAGTATTGTTAGAGGTGTTTGTCATACCACATGTGGCTTCTGAAGCATACCTCCCCAATTGTGCTCAAAGGCTTAAAAGTTTTGATTAAAGCTTTTATTTAAATTACTGAGCATTGGGAGAGTTCAAAATTTTCTGTGTGACAAATCTATTACTTATGACAGAGTCCTTAGTTATTTGTAAGTGAAAACATTCCATTTATATGACACTAGTGTATAAATTAGCTAGAAAACCATGGATCCACTTGTGAAGTCACTATTTCAGAAGCTTGCTGAGATTAAAACTCAGGTTTGCATTATCACCGGATACATAAACACCAACAGGTCCAGAAACTTTACTCCTTTCAGGATTACTGTTACTAGTCAGTTTTTGGTCTGTTAAAAGGACCTCAACACACATGTTAACCAACAGAGATTACCACAGCTTAGAATCTTCTTGTTCATCGTTCCATTTTTCAGCCAGTACATCTGTTATGAAAAGCTCTATATTACTTTTCATCTTTTGTGCTATTTTAACCTAGCACAACCCACTGCCTTTTGTTCACATATGTGGCAGAATGTCACTATGGTAATAACTGTGCTATTTTTTTCAGCTGTTTTAATGGTATGATAACATTTGTTGGAAGCTAGAGATTTGCTGGGGTACTATTTCTCACATCTGGAGCATATTGCCTACTGAGGTTAGTTCTGTTGATTCAATTTCTGATTATAAATCTAGCCCTAAATTTTATTTGTTCTCCTTGGCTTCTACTCAATGATCTAAATTTGTGGGTTTATACTCTTTATGTGTAGTTTTCCTTAAGACATCCTGTGAAAATCGCTATGCAAGCACAATTCGTGCTGCATGGTGTTATTAAGTATTCTCTTTTGAATTGTACAGTGAAAGAACTGTATAATTCATTTTGTTGTAGCTTCCCAAAGAAATATATTTAGCTAAAATATTTTTGATTAAAAATTGATGTGTCATTTAGTTACTTCCCACTGATTTTAAGTGAACACAAATGGGGTAGACTTAAAAGGTTTTTTGAAAAGTGTGGTGATCTCATGTATTTTCTTCAGGTTGAATCTAAAAAGGCTTCCACTGATAAAATACTATTTCAAAGTTATCACATTATCACACCTAATTTCTTATGACACTGTTCCTCTGGAGATCAAGATTTTAGAGTAAAATAATCAATAACAGGATAGGTACTTCATAGTTGAGGCATGTGAATCAATCTCCTTTTCTCACACTTTGAATTTTAGTATCACAGATCATAGCATGAGGAACCATGATATGCAGTACCACTTTAAATATTCTGCTGGTGAGAAGACAGTGTGAGAACTCCTATTTTAAATTAAAAGATCCAATTTTTACGTCAGAGCAGGATGTGATCATACACGGCTACTTTGCAGTTCACCATAACAGTCGTGAATAGTGAAAACTGCTCTGAAAACATGGTTGACTGACTTTCTCAACAGATTTTAACCAAACTGCACTTCCACAGGAACCATCTCTGGTGCATTAGCCTTCTAACAAGTTTTCTTGTGGAATAAAAAAATTTGCTTTCTTTGGAGAACAGTTCTTAGAGAAGTTGTCTTTGATGCTTTGCAGAGGAGTAGCCTTGTCTACAGAACTGCAACCAAATCTTAGTCTTTAATCTATATGAACAGCTTTCATTTATCTTCATAGTATTGACAAATGTATACATGAGCTGATTTAATTTTACTGTGATCTACATTACATTGACAAAATAAGTTCCAATTCAAATAAATCCTATACATCCTCTTCTTTAATAAGCATTAAATGTGAATCAAAATGCCATTAAAAATTAAGAATATCTCCAGATCTCAATATGCAATGGAGTTCCACTAAAAGTAATAGTGGTGCTGAATCAAATCCAAATGGAAATACCCTTCAAAGTCAAGGAAAATTTAGAACTGGATCTGAGTTTATGTGACTCAAACCTGTCTTTAACAGTTGAATTGCAAAGTTACAACCATTCCTTGCTTAACTGATATATCCAGGGCATAAAAACTTGGGATCCTCTGCTAAGCTCTACTGTAGTCCAATTTTGACTTGTTTTTGAAGGCACTGTCATCCTTCTGAGTAACTGAGGTACAAAAGTATCTCTTCAGCTCTTGTCAATGACTCTTTTCATCAGCTCCTCCCTCTTTCACCACTCTTCAATGTGATATCCTGTCTGCTCTGCAGTCTTTCTATTCCTCAGTCAGCATACTGCTGGCATATATTTTTAATTCTCCTTCTTTTGCGGAATCTTGCTTCACAGACCTGTGTCTACTCCTCTGCCCAAATTTTGGAGGGAAGTGGAGTGGGACGAGGTGCACAGATCTAGACTTAATAACTCAGAAACCAGATTTTTGCCTCAATATTTTGTTCCTAGCTCATCAGTTCTTGTAAATTGTATGTCTCCTGTATATCTAGTGGAGTGAGGAATGTACTTTTAAAAACCTTCAGGAGAAGGCCCTATGTGCCTAAATTTTAAGTGCAAGAACAAGCTTGCATTAGGTACATGGTTTGTCATACTTTGTGACCCTCTCAATGGAGACCTGGGAATATTGTTTAGGCCTGTACTTCCTTAGCTTAATACAAGTAAAACTGAATTTTCTTTCTTCCTGTCCCTCTTTTATGTAATTGCCACAGGCATTTCAGATGTATTTCCAGTAATTCAGATTTCCAGCTGTGCAGTTCTCTGACCTGTCTTATGCTTCTCATGGTCAACTTTACCTTTTCAACATCCTTCAAAATCCATCCTTTTCTTAACACCTCCGTCAGCAAAACTTCATGTTTCAAAACTTCATTTTTCCTTTTGTTTTTTTCCAATTTTACATCTCTAGTATCTCTCACTGAACACTTTCTTCTTACAATTGTTCAGCTTGAAGCATTAATTCAGTTCTGCTCCAAACTACAGTTAACATGAGATCTGTGATGCTCGACTGGGTCCTTATCTCTTGCAAGATAAATGCTGCCCTCTCCTAGTGAGAGAAGCACAACCAAGCTGCTGCGTAACTGTGGGTCTTCTCCTCATTCAAGTGCCCTTCTGGCTTGTACACCCTCTCTGTTGCTCTCCTACCATTTTCTTACTTTGTTAATTTCTTTGCCTTTCTCCCCCTTTTGGAAGTTTTTCATGTAGCTCTTAGCTTAAGGCAGTGGAGGTGTGAACAATGCAGGCTACATGGATGGCAGGGTCCTATTCTCAGCTGGCCTGACAGGACCATCCTTCTCTCTCCACTGACTATGGAAGGAATCAAAGACAGCAACCACTGTTGGGCCAGCCACCTGCTGTGTTTCCTTCTATACTCTTCCCTCTGCTTAGTGATTTTCTTAGAGTGCATTAAGGAACATGCCTCCCTGCAACTCCAGCCTTCCAGTCCAATAGTGACTCCCTGGGTCATTGCCTAGAGGATAGGAGCCATGGTATTTTCAGGTTGTATTGCTGTGGAGAGCAATGTATCCTTTTAAATCTGAAGAATATTGGTAATTCTGGCACTTGTACAAAATTGTTTATGTGTTTGCTTCCAAATTTACTTTTCAATTAGTTTGCTTCAAATTCTATTTTTCATATAGCTTTTACTTCTCCAAGTAATATTTATTTTTAATATCAAAACATTCATGTCATGAGACGATTTTTAACCTCCCTTGGTTCTATGTTTAAACTTCAGTGAGAATAATATTTTTTATTAAAATATTTGTCTTAGACTTAAATGACAGAGCAAATATTAATGAGTGATTCTGTACTACAAGAGCTGCAGAGAATGAAACAATCTTTACACAACACATTTTTTTCCTGCTCATTTGAACACTGAATGACTATTCTACCTTCCTGGGAACAGCACTTTTTTCCTAATTGTACTTTTACTTCCCAGAAGAGAGTCATGCAGGACAGAAGACACTCATCCATTTTAGCATTTGTCTGTTCTAGTGGACTTCCACTCCATATGAAATAGCTTGAGCTGATCAGTTGTTTTCCCCCACAAATTCACTGCACTTCCATGCATCTACTACCATGTCTCACTGACCAAAAATTCTGGCCTTGTTGAATTTGTATTCTGTCTAGAATACTATTGACAGGAAAAAAGCAATAGAAGATTTTAGTCACCCACATGTTCCTTTTCATTCACAAAAGTCACCTCTCTTTCTCCTCTAGCTCAATATGGGGAGAGGGGTCTATCTAGTATTCAAGGTTAAGGATGAATAAAGAATTACAAGATTTACCATGCAATCTTTTAATCTTATTTTTCTGCCACTGCAGAACTTTTTTGCAGCCACACAAAACTTGTGGTGCTTGTGCTGTCTGACTACATATGATGGATTACTGAGAATGAAAAATCATTCAGTGGTAACACCTCACATCACTCCAGTGCGATCTCACATGATGATAAATGCTTCAAGTTCCCTGAGCTCAGACTTGTAGAAGGGAGAGATTGAGGATGTTCAACAAAAACAAAAGCCCACATGAATGGGCTTTCAAGGAAAGATAAGAGCGGAAGTATAAAATAAGATGTTACAGTGCCCTGATAGAGGGGACAAAGCCACATTTGTGTCTGATTGTTGGTTCTTGCAGTCTGGGAATAAAAGGAGAAGAAACTTGACTATAAGACAATTTTATTTGAGGAGTGAAGTAAAGTAAAACTAAATAATAGATATCCAAATGCCTGGCAGAGACTAACAGGACTGACATAAACCAACTTCCTTAAGATTTCTTCAGCACTGAAAGTTTCCTTTTCATGGATAGCTTTCAATAGAGACTTTTCATGTTTGCTCCACTCATGTCAAAAGCCTTGGCCTTACAAACAAGTAACTGAGCGTAGGATTTACAATGTCTCCTGTGATCCCTTCTACTACAGTGACTGGTCTGGGACATCTCAATCGTAGAAGAGGCATAGCCAATAAATCTGGCTCAGTTTTCTGCAGTGTTTCCACTGACTTCAGGTGATAGCCTAGAGGTATCTCTCAGAAATTCAGCAACAAAGGTGGGAAGCAGGTTGCAGGAGTCAAGAAATGTGTACCCCAAAGAGCTGTCTGAAAGCTAACACTGAAGTAGTTTCTTCTCCAAACATCTCTTTGCTCCCAGAATTCCATAGATTTAGCAGCTTACACATGCCTAAAAGGAACTAGAATTTGGCACAGGCTGTGAGTACTTATGGGCACAGAAGAGTCTGAACACTCCATCAACAGGAGAGCTTCCTCGCACAAGCAGCACCACAGGCTCCATCAGGGCTATCTATGCATGACTTCGCAAAGGTTTCACTCAGCTGTGAGCTAGGAGGTGAGGAGACCTTTAAAGACACCCCAGGGGAGTGGGAAAACCTTGAGTGATCAGTAATTAGGGGTACTGTTCATACTGCCATTTTGTCATGGGGTCTCTCTGACCCCATATGAGGCACCTCCGTGGAGCTTTCCCCATATGAAGAGAGGCCTTACCTCCTATGACTTGGACTTTGCAGGGATTGAAGCACGTATGGAAGCTGGGCTGTAGAGGAGTCTGTCAAATCTGGGGGGGTTGCCAAGGGAGTTAGTGCATGGCAGAAGTACAGGGTCTGAAAGTATCACGTGCTGACTTTTCCAAGTGTGGCCATTCCATGTCATGCAGACCTCTGAACAAAGTTTCACATTTGACAATGTCCATCATGAGTGAGACTCTGGAAACTGTAGAGGTCTGTGTTGTCCAGCATCAAAATTTCTGTGCAGCTGGGAAGGGAAGGAATCCCTCCTGGCAGTTTACCCTTGAATTAACATCCCTAGAACCCATAAATGGAAAGGCTGCATCTTGCCCTTTGGCCATTTTAAAGGGATTCTGTGCATGAGGGTGTGGTGGGCTGAAGTACATCAGACCCCAGAAGTCCATGAGGACCACGTGTGGGCGTGGGAAGCTCCATGATACAAAGTTATTGTGAGGACTTGAGGGAGGGCCAGAGACCAGATGTCCAACTGTACAAAAGCAGACACTCTTCAACACTCCTACCTCTACACAAGACAGTCTCCAGGCCAACACAAGCTGCATGTCATCATGTCCTGAAGACAATCTTGGACATTCTAAATTCTCCTAACAGATGTCTCAGACATAGCCCATACAGTCCATCTCCAGTATTTCACATTTAAATAAATGTCTTTCTCACCAGAAGTAAAATCTGAAAAGCACATCTTTCTCTACTGTCAAACAAAAAAAAAAAAAAAGGCAATAAATAACTTCAGATCCTGCCACACAGGATAGTTTCAGGTGTTAAACAGCAATCAGTTACTGCTCTCCAGGTAGAGTACTTGTGGCTGAAGACATTTTAACCTTAGCCTTAATACTTAAAAGAAATGGAGAGACAACATTGCTATCTCAATTTAGCTTTGCAACAAGTAAATTTTAAAATATCTAAACTGACAGTCAGAATTTGTTATATAGGGAACTGATGTCAGATCCAGCTATATTCAAAATCTAAAACTGACAGAAAAGTTTGTTATACTTTTATTTTATGACATGCTAGAGTAAACAGGATTTTGCCTGACAGGTTCTCAGGCAGGCAATCTTACCATTATTGTATTGTGAAAAGGATGTTAGCAGTAGAGCACTGTTAGGGGTATATGCCAATATGCAACAAAACCTGGGCAGAATTTTTTATGCCACTTGAAAATACATGATCTAAACACATCTTCAGCTTTGCTTCTTCATGGGGGACTTACAAGAGCATTAGAAAAATCAGATAAACCTGCTTAGAATATCTAAATTCTTGAAACTGTAATAACTTTTTCCTGAAGTGTTATATTTTCATTATTTTTGCTAATTTTCAGGTTATCTCTTTGATTTTGCAACTTTTTTTGTCATAGAACCATCATCTCTTTTTTCTGTTTTGTTGTCATTCTTTGGACTGTTTGTACTTCAGATACATCTAATAGTATGTCTTAGTTATAATGAGGAGGCCAGAATTCATCCCAGTATTTATGTTAGCCACTTCCTAATATTCAATAGAATGCACTTTTTAATACATACACTCCAGTTTTCCTTTAGAGAATGGCACTTACAGCTGTACACAGGTAAGTTAGGCTTGTTCCTGTACTGTACTCTGCAAAATGACAAATTGTTGGATGTCTCTATCCATCACCAGTGTCACCACTCAAATACATAGGTTCTGTAGTTGAATGTAATTAAAGTATGCATTATTGATGTGTCTCTGCAAGAAAAGAAGCAGCTAAAATGTACTTTTCTCATCAGTATAATTCTAAATACAATGACATCTGTCATTATTAGTTTTACCTAGTATCTTACAGGAGCAGCACTGTTTTAATTAACTATTGGAGGTAGTTTTTTCCTCTGTTCATTAAACAGCTTTCTCTGGTTTCCCTATCAGAGTAACTCTGTTCACTTTTCTCATTATTGTCCCTCCACATCTGATAGCAGCTTTATTTTCTTTCCCCAAGTTACCTTAGTCTTTCCTCTCTTCATTTAAACTTAGCTCTGCTCACTATTTCTTCCCCTTTATTCTTCTCTATGAACTCCTAAATATAATTCCCTTAAAACCATGTCCCTGTTTTTCCAACTGCTGTGACTTTGATGTTTCCAAAATCTCTTACTTGTGAAATATCTGGAACATTAGGTCATTCTGTATTTGAGAACCCCCATTTATGAATGCTTTCTCTGCATTCCCAAGCGCTCCAGGACTACCTAGGAGACTCTGCTGGGCTCAAGGCTCATTGCAATGCATGATCCATTCTATGAGAAATATAAATGTCACAGTACACATGAAGAGTACTGCCTTTCACTGAAGAACTGACATGCAGAGATGACAGCCTGCCCGTGCAAGTTCATGGCAGAATTTAAGATAGTGGGCAATTTAATGTCTTTATTACCAAACCACCTCATCCTGTCACTGGTAAAACTGAATCATGGTTATCAGTCACAGATGAGTACAGATGATTCAGAGGTTCATTAATGAAGCACTCTTTGATGTTGTTCGAGGCTGAACTAATTAGGTTTGGAGATACAGCCAGAATATTCAAGAATCTTATTGTTTCCCTTTGTTTGCTTGTAATTGCTGTTCTGCAGTACAGCAGTTTTCTGTGCTAGGAGATTTATTTCTAATTTCTACAGAGTATTACATTACCCTTTAATGTAACTCCCTGGTGACATTTTTAAATGATTCATGCACACTTCATATGTACCAATTTATTTTTAAATGAAGGTGCGGAGCAAAATCTTACAAGACACACATCTGTAAAAGGAGCTTTGCTGAAGACTTTGTGCTCAAGGAGTCGGTGATCTTGCATAGGTCTCACCTGCTCTGTTAGGGCTCGTATTTAGGGCTTGAGAAGCCCTCATGATATTAATATAATATGCAACTTATAATATAGCTTTGGGAAAGGTAAGCTCTACATGGATCAAGGGGTGGTGTGCATTGATGCTGATCAGGAGAGCACTGCTCATTGAGGAGGGAGCGAGCCACACCACACCTGAGCAGGCACTCCACACCTGAGCAGGCACAGGGCAGCGTGCACTGGGCTGAATGTCCAGCACGGCCTCCAGACTCTGTTGTACCATCTATGTCCATTGACTGCAGGATGAGCTCCACCAGCTCATGGAACCAGGGGAGCCTGCAGGCAGCTCCCACCTGACTCTGCTGATTGCAGCACCTGCCTGGCCTTGACTTCATCTAGAAAAAAGGGTAGAGAAGTTTATGTGCGAGCATCCTGTAGGAATACAGTAGTTTTTTTGTATAAAGTACAATTATTGTATTATACAATTGCTCAAATGGCCGAAAAGGGAGACCTTCCCTCCACAGACATGATCAGCTCTGCACCGGTTGATGGGGAAATTCCATTTAGTATTAGCTTTGATGCTGTATGAAAACCTGTGCCCTCCATCTGAAAGAATATAGCATCTGCTCACTACATACATTCCTTTCTAGTCTGTCTTATTAAAGTAATTATACTATTGATACTTTTGTTGTCAAAAAAAGGGGTTTTTTACTGAGGTCTAGGAAGAGCCCTGCATGGGCTTGTTCCCTCTCTCGCTCAGAACAACCTCTCAATCACTCTTACTCAGTACAAAGTCACTAAGGGTGACATTTATTTAAGTCACTTAAATAAACATTATTCTGATTTTAAAATATAGCTAAAGAGGAAAGGCTGAAAGAAAAGAAAAACAAGGCAGCTTCTGTTAACCAAATTCAGGATTTGTCTCTGATGTTAATTGTTTTGCGTGATCACTCTTTATGAACAGAATACATTCATTCATGTAACTTAGTAATGGGGGACAAATCATCATAGGGGAAGAAATAAAATCCAGGACATACTTATTTCTAAAATATTACTCTCAGTTTGGAAAACCAGCACCTGAGGACTTTTGATGCTTAGGCAAGAAACTTAATGGGATTGCTCTGCACTTAGAATAATAGTTAAATTTCTCAGTCAGAAAGCCAGATGATGATATGATTAAATCATGGGAGCATAAATCAGGATTCTCATCCAGGTGACTTTCATGAGAAACTTTAATTAAACTTTGATTAGGTGTAGATTGGAGAGGAGAGGTATTTTTGTCTTGCCTATCCACCTCTGTGTTCACCTCTCCGTTTGTTCACTCTCTAATAATTTTTGAAGCTACCAGTCAATCTTAATTCATTATGAAAGACTAGGTGAAGTATTAAATATATCAGACACCAGGCAAACCAGAACCCAACAGTACTGCTGCTTGGAGAACTATTTCCTCTTTCCTTTTTTTTTTAATCTTTATATTGTATAAGAGATGGAAATATTTCTGTCCTTTTTGATCAGTCCATAGAATCAGTTAGCCTGTATCCTATTTCTAGCAGTAACTGGAACAAGAAAATAATTTGTACAAGTAAAGAATTACCTGTCCACAATAGAGTGGTCCTCCACACAGGGATTTCTATTCCCATGCCCTCTTAGCTGGAGCTTGCCCTGAACAGGATTTTGTATCCCTTGTCTTTCCTAGGTTGGTTTTCTGAAGGCAAAAAAGTATTTACTGTTTTTCTGCCTATCTGCTTGTGCATGCAGGTGTGTCACACTACCACCAAAAACCATTGAACCCACTGGGCATTTTTAGCAAAACTTGAATAAATAAGAAAAGTCTGGTAAACCATATGAAAATTGGTGGTTCTGGAAAGGGGCTTATATTAATGTTCCCACTCAAAAAAATCTGGCAAAATTCAGCTGCAATACCCCTGGTTTGGTGATAGCTTGGGAGCCAGCCTTCAGACTGAGCTACAGTGTTGTGGCCTCTGGCAAATGAACATTGAGGCCTGGGGAATGAGAGCTAGGACATGTGCGGGGAAAGCAGATGAGGGGACAAGGCCTACAGTAAAACAGTTGGATTACTGTTTACAGGCAACTCGCTTCAGACACTGTTGCTTCTGTAATAAGAAAAAAGGTACAAAAGGATGAGAACATTCACATCACAACCTACATGTTATTTTGGAGGAAAGTGGAAAAAAAAAAAGGTTCACTGCCACATGAGAATGTTATAGAGTGTTTGTAGGGATGGACTCCATTGTACTAGTAAATTTGACTGAGTGAAGTGTTTATGAATTTTTTAATCCATGTAAACCAGAGTAGTTTAATTACATATTAAAAAAAAGTATTGCATAACCTCTGTGAGGTGTTGAATATTTCATCTCAGCCTAAGGACGCAGCATGTTCCATTAGTTGAAAAAGCCCTTGAGGATGTGTGAAAGCACTGGATGAGAGTGTCTCCGTGTTAGATAGGAAAGCATGCATACATGTATGCGTATATCCATAGGGGAGAAGAGAAAATAGCTATGGGCAATGTCAGATGATGAACAGTAGGTTGTATCTCATTGAGAGGAAGCAGGTATTATATAGAAAGATACAAGCATCTTTATAAAATCCAATTTTATTAGTATAAAAATTTTGACTTTAAGCTCCATTTTGCTTTGAGATGTGCCTTTCATTTCCTTTAAGAGCAAAGAGAATGGTTATATGAAGTCTGAAACATTCATATACTCTTATCTGAGTATCAGGATGTTAAATGATACCTTGATTGTAATATTTGGTGTCTGTCTAAGATGTCTTTGTTTTTATGCAATCAGCTTGCTGCTGAATGTTCACACTCCTTGTGGCTATTTGAAGAAAATAAGATTTAATTTAGCAAGGTATTTATTGTTAACTTGCTAGATACTTTGGTCTCCGCTGACATAAAGAGACTTTTTTCATTGTCATTTATTTTGCTCATGGCTTCAGCAGAAGCACACCATAAAACATATTAATTCCCCTAATTGCAGTTCAGAGATGGCATACACTACATTCCCTGCAGCTCAGGTTCATACCTTCTGAGGAGCAGGGATCTGCAATAAGTTCAGAGTCCATAGTGGATAGATGTAAGTTTGGCTATGCAGCCATGCTTGGTTAAGCAAGAACATCCCTCTCTAAGTAAGTACTGAAAACTGAAGTTAAACTTTAGTTTTATTCATCTGTCCTTGCCATGTCTCCTAGATTAACACACTAATAGCATGTAACAGTTTAGTAATTTAAAGCTGTTTCATACTTAGCTCTTAAAAACATAAAACTTGGCTTTTCTCATCTGTCACAAACCTGGAGCCCAGGTCAGCTCTGAGTTAGATAGTAACAACTACCAAGGTCCAGAAACACAGGGACAACACTGATCTGTAGGTGCCTGATCGAGAAGGTGAGGCAGACCTTGCTGGGACACAAGGATCACTGCTGTGATGTGGATGATGAGAGCAGGAGAGGAAAAACTTGAGCAAGTGCTGTTGGTACTTGCAAGGGATGTTTAGCTGAAGGTCTGTAAATGCCCAGGAAAAGGCTTGGGGTAATAAACAGCTGGTCTTCACCATTTCCTTGTGAACATAAAGAGCTATGACAAGCAGTCACTCCCTTTCACTGCTGTCAAAGCAGATTGCTGGGCAAACCAGATTGCTGCTTTGCTGTCTCCTCTTTGATTTAGTCCATGCTGTCTACAGTGAGCCTCGGCCCACATTTCCTTCCAGTCTGCTGTCTTGGTTAAACCTCAGCGAGCAGCTCAGCCCCATGCAACTACTGCTCACTCTCCCACAGAGGGAAGGGGGAACAATTAGAAGAGTAGAAGTGAGAAATAGTTTAATGGATAGCTTAATGGATAAAAGAAAAGCCACCCACACAAGCAAAGCAAAACAAGAAATGCATTCATTGTCCATTGCATGGGCAGGCAGGTGTTCAGCCACACCCAGGAAAGATGGGCTCCGTCATGTACAGTGTGACTTGGAAAAACAAACACCATCTCTCCAAACTCCTGTTTCCTTCTTGCCCTAGTTTAATATCCTGGGCACAATGCCCTATGGTATGGGAAGTCCCTGTGGTCAGTTGGGGTCAGCTGTCCTGGGTATGTCCCATCCCAACTCCTTGTGCACCCACAACCTACTCCCTGGTGGGGTGAGAAACAGAAAAGGCCTTGACTCTGTGCAAGCTCTGCTCAGCAACAGCTAAAGCATCCCTGAATTGTCAATTCTCTTTCCGGGACAAACGAAAACCAGCCCATACCAGATACTGTGAAGAACACTGTCTCTATCCCAGCCCAAACCAGCACACAGTGCCACAAGATGGAGGCTGCATTGAGCTGTTCCCCAGGAAGGCCTGGATGGACCAGTCTGCTCTGTGTCAATGTGACCCTTCCTCTAGTGTGGGTGGGATGACAGCAAACCCAGCTGAGCTCACCAAGCCCATACCTTTAATGCTGCAGGAAAGGCAAAGCCCATGCTGAAGGGCTGCAGGGGCCTGGGCATTCCCCTTAACAAGCCCCAAAGCTACTTGAAACCCTAAGCCTTCGAGTCATGTGGGGTTGTTGCAGGTGCCAGACAGGCTTGGGTCCAAAAGGATGAGGGTCTTAAGTGTCAAATTCATTTTTTTGACCAGTATAACCTCAGGGGGTCTTATTTCACTTGACAAGTTTAAACAAAGTTTTTAATGAACTTTAGCATGGGATGCAATCACAGGGGCAAGCTTTTCTGAGGTAAGCCCAGGAAATGCCATCAGTGTACCCACATCACAGAAACTCTCTTTTCTCTTTTCATGGGAGGTTAGGAGTTGTAGCTCTCAGTGCTCCCAGTCAGCACCTGCTATTTAAACACACTCAGCAACAACTACATCTCACTGGATTTCAAGGGTTCATCCCCCCTCACAGGCAGCTGCCCTCATTAATGGCTTCTCACCACCAAAAAGGTTGGTGGATTTGCCGCTCTGTCCTGCTCCCTTCCCATAATAAAACAGAAAAAAGTCCAAACAAACAACAAGCAAACACAAACAAAAGAAAAATCCTGTTTGCTTTGTGCTGCTGTAGCAAAACAAATTTGTTTCCAAAAGCTCAGCAGGAGTAGCACACATGCTGGAGAAGGCAACAAGGCAGACTGAAAAAGAAGCAAGACCTCTCAGTCAGCAGCGCTGGCTTTAAACCTGTTCACCCCATCCTGTGAAAACTAAATTGGGAGTGTGGAGAGTGACTGCCTTCTAGCCCGGTGGCTTTAACACCTAATCGAAATCTAAGGCATTTTAACCACAGCAATTCAGTGCATTCATTGAAAAAACTAATTGCAGATAGATGTTTCTTGAGATTGCCCAAGGTGAAGTTCATTCATATTTGAGGACTGCTTTGACAGAGCCTCACCCAGTCCACATAAGAAACACCCCAAATCCCATTTCTCCAAAATGGGTGATTTTAACTCTCATTTTTGTCTTTGAAAAATGTCTTTATTACTCCTGGTTATCACCTGGAAGATATAATTTCACTCAATGGATTTTCACTGTTCCCACAACTCCTCCAGGCAGATTTCAAGAGATGTCTCAGCTTTAATTCTCTCACTGTCCTCTTTCCCCTAATACTTTTACTTAATGCCATATAATCAGGCAGAACACTATCAGTTAGTCAAATTAGAGCACAGATGACATGCCATCAGCCAGAAGGAAGGAGAGGGATTAGAGGCTGGTTCAGACACATGGCGATATCTAATTAGTTGACATATTGTGAAATCCTGTGAGATTTTTGGAGAGTGGTGGTAGGCAGTAGAAGAGCTGCTAATAGGTGATGGTGATAGTTTTTCCCATAGTCTCCAAAGAAAGTGATTGATTACTCTGAATATTTTGAAAATTGTCATGGGTAGAGCATTTTTCTGTATCTAAACAATTCATTTGGGCCTTTTAATACTGTTCACAGATGGGAAGGTGGGTTATTTACAGTAGGACTGCAAAAAGTTTAATCACAGGACAGAAAAACTATGGGGAGTGTTGAGATTTTAGCCATTGCTCTTGCTGGCAGGAAAGGAAAAAATCCCAAACTGGTGACTGAGCAGACTTCACAGCACACAAGTTTGGAAGGTCCTCAGTGGGACACTTGGAGCTTTAAGCTACCCAAAGGGAGATGAAAGGTAACCTTTGCTGCAAGATGTCAGACTACAGGCTTACAGTCATGTCAGAAACAGAACCCAATATTTTGCCGTTTGAAGTCCAGGGACTGCCAATAAAGTTTGAAACTTGTATTAAAGCTGTAATAAAACTGGCATTGCAAATGTTCATCTCCCATAGCAGTGAGAAAAATGAGATCAACATTTGTTTTGTATTTTCCCTCTGTTTTCATTAACTAACCTGTTACACCAACAATTACTAACCTGTTATTAACACTAGCCTGTCGCAATCTGTTACAGTAATTTCTACTTGCAGTACTAATGTGACAGAACTCCAGCTGCACTTCATTTCATACTGAATTACATAAGTGACAAACAAACCCTTTCAGTTTGGACATCAGTAATAATTTCTTCACTGAAACGCTTGTCAGGCATTAAAATGGACTGTCCAGGAAAGTGGAGTCACCATTCTTGGAACTGTTCAAGAAACAACTGGATGTGGCACTTTGTGCTATGGTTTAGGTAGCAAAGTGTTGTGCAGTCCGAGGTTGGACCCTGGGATCTTGGAGGTCTTTTCAGCTTTAATGATCCTATGATTCTATTCTATTCTATTCTATTCTATTCTATTCTATTCTATTCTATTCTATTCTATTCTACATTAGCATAATTTTATAGCAGGCATGAACAACAAAAATAAATCAAAAGCTGGGAAAAACATAAGTATTTCTCATGAGAAAAAAAGGTTATGTGTTGATAAAATAACACTTGATATTTGGTTTATATTTAATCTGGAAAAACTGAAATACAAGACAATTATGAGACAAAAAACCCAGTAACAAAAACATCTCACAAAAATCTGAAAGGAGTGACTCCCTTAGGATAGCTGACAATAAGAGTTCTGAAATGTGAGGGCATGCAGAGGTAAAGATTAGATAATACTGCAAAAAAATTAAGACAAAGAAACAAAAATAGTGTGAACATGTAGAATATTCATTTTTAAAGGACAAATTGAACTTTCTAAGAAAAATATATAAATTCTTTGACTGCAGACTCAAAACAGTAAAAGGGAAGACTCAAAACAGTAAAAGGGAAGAACTGGATCAAAGAGTCATTTCCAACTGATAGACCAAACCCCTCTTTTTTTTTTGTGGATAACCAGTGAAATTACATAAGGGAGTTTGCAAACCTTCTTGGAAGCCTTGTTCTAGTACATAGTCTATACTCAATCCTTATTGTAAAGCAGCCAGTAGTTGATCCACACTAAGAATTTTGAAAATTATTACGAAATATAATTTTCATTAATTTAGTAATTACTTGTCTTTATGACACTATATTAGATCTTATTTTTAATATGGATTTTATTGTACAATTTTGTTAGTTATTTTTTCCTTATAATGCCATTTTATAGGGACTTCAATAGTCAGGAAAGAAATAAACTTTTGAATTTGCATGAAGCAGTCTTTACAGATGTTCCTTCATTCCTTCATAATATACTTTTTTTTTTTAATGATGAAATAACAGTAGCCATGTTGGCTCACACTGGAGGTCCCTTTAGCCCAGTACCTTGTCCTTGGCAGTAAACAAGGGGGGATGTTCAACGAAATATGAAAGAACAGGATGAACATATAGGATGTTTTGCCTGTACAATAAACTCCTCCAAATTTTTGTGGCCTGTGCACACCCAGTGGTTTATAAGCATTAATAATTGCTACTTGACTAAGAACCGTGAAGTCTCTGATCCCTTGAAATTTTTAAAGCCACAACATGCCATTGATTCTGTGTACAAAGATATACATCCAGTTTTATTTGCTGCATGCCAGGTTTTGTACTGAGGGATACAGAGCAGAACTTACTCCTATTCACTTTCAGCACACTACTCATCTGATTAGACTTCTGCTTTATGGCCCCCATTTCTCTCTTTCCCAGACTACTTCCAGCATCTCAGTTTACTGAGAAATCCATGAACTTGATCATCTTTGTAGCTCTTCTCTGAAGCTTCTTCTACTTCTCTCTTCTTATTTCTCCTTTCTGGACATTTTATTTTATTCTTCCCTTTTTGAGATGAAGCGAGAAGAACTGTATGTAATGAACCATACAGCCATGGCATAATGATATTCTGCCTCACTCTCTGTACCTTCTGCTAACAATTTAATATTTAGGGTTTTGACCTCTGTCAAGCATTGATTTAGTGTTTTCATCAAGGCATCCAAAACTTTTCAAGATGGCACTTCTGAGTAGATATACATACATATATGTATAATGCTGCATTTTATATATTATATACTCTTTCTTTGCCCTCATTCCCCTGAAGGATTCGTGTATGATACACTTCCTTCACTTCCCTCAAGGATCAAGTATTATCTGAAAACTCTTACTTTGCCACCTTCCTTCTCCAGGTGCATGTACATGTTTTACACAGATCCATGCAGAACTCATGAATTCCTAAAATCTAAAGAGCTGAGAACTTATTCCTATGCTGTGTTCCTTATTCCAGCCAATTACTTGGACAGGAACCACCAGCATCCCCTGGCAGCAGAGACTGCCAAAGGCATATGGGGCTGCATCCCTGGAGCACATCCAGGAGATCAGGGAGGCATTGGCTGCCCCTTCTGCTCAGCACTCACTAGTGCTACATCTAGATACTGTTCTCCAACACAGGAAAGATATCAAGAAACTGCAGCAAGCTCAGTGATGGTCAGGGCTGGAGCAGTGTCCCTGGGGCAGGGGGCTTGTCCATCCTGGGGCAGAGAGGCTTTGGGAACACGGCACAGCTACCCCAGTATCTATAGGAAGCTTGAGGAGATGGGAGTCACACTATCCAATGTGATGTGCAGTGGGAGGATAAGAGACAATAGGCAGGAATTTAACCTTCTCTGAAGTTTCACCTTTGCTGTTAACAAAAAATATTTTAAAATCTGTGGACTATTTACACTGACAAAAATCAACATGTAATGCCTATGCCTCACAATCTCTTGAAGCTCATGTAAAGTAGCTCCTTTACTTTTGAGGATTCTAAAGTTTTTAAGTCCCATTCTGAACTGATTTTTACCTCATAATGATTTGCAATTTCCCTTTATGATTCCACTTGCTGACCATATATGTATTCCTCACTAATTCCTGGGCAGAAATAAATAGAAGGCTGACTCCAGGAGACATTTCAGGCTAGTTATCTAGAAAGGACAAATAGGCATGTCATTGGTGTGATGGGAAAAAAATTAAAAATTATTTAATGTATTTTTAATTAGTTCTAAGGGTTATTTAAGAGTCAGAGGAAATAAATTAGCATATGAAGAGATAGGTTTTTCACTTTTCAGTTACATCTAAACTGTAAAATATTTTGAGCATCTAATCAAACCAAAGAATGAAAAGCCATCTAGCAGATCTTCCATGCAAAGATCTACTAATTGATTAAGCATTTTATTTTTCTAGAAATAATGTCTTTCTTCTAATGTAAAGATCTAATGATTAAGACTTCAAAATAATGAAAGCATGTATTTTCATTGCTTTACAAATTCTAAGGTTTAATTGTTAAGAGAAATGGTGAATACTCAATGTATAGCACTAAGGACAGAGCACTAGAAAGCTGTAGAGTTATAGCAGAAATTTTTTTAGGGGACCACGATTTAGAGCAGTGAGTGATGTTTCAATCATGTATACACAGAGCAACACTGACATCTAATGGCCATAAAGTTAATTATTTCTATATACGTTGCATGGCTAAGACTTTTTCTATATTCAGTATCAAAAGCTATTATTTTCTATTTACATTGTATGCACATTAATAAAATTTGAAATACCCATATAAGAAAGGCACACATATATCCATGCAATCAATACTTTAATTGAAAATCAATACTTCATAATTCTGAATTATGTTAGAGCAAAAAATGCTACAGCACTAGTGGAGGTAAGCAAAAAAGTCAGAAAGCACTTAAATTACTCATATGGGTACAGAAAACATTTTAATTTTGGCATGGTACAACACCATTTATTAATCTAGTCAACTGTAACATGTAAAATGGTAATATAGCCAGAATAAGCAAACATTTGAGGGTTTTATATCCTTGAAAGCAGAGACTTGCCATATGTTACAGCAAGCAGGCACATACAACAATTCCTTAAACTAAGTCTTCAGGGCATGTTAGAGCATAGGGACAAAAACTTTGATTAACCTGGGTAAGTTGTTCTTCTGGCAAAAGAGGAATTACCTAGACAAGGAAAGGGAAGGGAAAAAGAAACTTTTCCAGGGATCACACAGGGGCCCAAGGGCTAGCATTCTGAAGGATTTCAGGGAGGGAATACTCATTTCCCCAGCTTTCCCAGCATAGTCACATACCTGGCCTTCTTACAGTACCTGGCCTTCTGACTGCTCCAGGGCCATGAGTGCCTTAATTTGCAGTGAAGAATGACCAGCAGCATCCACTCCTTGAGTTCTTCAACAAAAGGGGGTGTATGGCACTATGTATGGACAAGGGATAGTGTGGCTCCCCAGTCCAGACCTATGCAGGATGAAGTGATGATCCATCCAATCCTCATCTTGCTCTCTGGCCTCTCTTCAAAGCACAGGCAGGAGAGGGCTCCAAATGATGGAGGCTAAGCTCTTCCACCAGCCTAGATGCAGCTCACCCTGCACACCATACAGAATAACCTGCAAGGTCAGGTCTCCTTCACAAGCCTGCATGGACATGCAATACCCACTGCCTTTCAGCTCTTTTGCAAGGAATTTTATTCCTTCGGCCTACACAATATTCCTTTCAGATCCTTCCCCCTGATTTTCTCTGTGTTATCGTGACCTCTTCAATATCACAATGAGTGAAAAATTCAAATACCTATAACCTACTTAGGGATTTGAGTTATGGGATTTAGATAACACATCTAGAGTATACATTCTTGCTGCAAGACTGCAAGTAAGTACTCCTTGAGAGCGTGATTTGGTACAAAACAGAAATACCATGCTGAGAATGATATCCAGCTTTCCTGGGAGTTGGAGGTAAGCCAAAGACCAAGCAGAGGAGAATCAAACTCCTTCCATTATTCCCAGGATCTCTGCATCTCTCTCCAAGTTTGAAGGCATTATGTTTTCTAGTACCTGAAGTAAACAAGGGAAGCAGGTCATTCCTGGGTCAGGCACATATTCTGGGTCAAAAGCAAAGAGAAGTTCTGAAACACAGAGTTTCTATTAATAAAATCTAGGCAATAGTAAAATGAGACTTACCAATGTGTATTTGTAGCGTTGCCAGTAGTAAAGGTTACATTTAAACTTGTCTAATTGTCTTTTATCTAGCTTCATTCAGACTACACATAAGTCACAGTTATTTTCAGTGCATTAGTTCAAAATATTCTTTTATTAATTAATGAATGAGGAAAGAAAGACTATTTCTTTACATTTGCATTGAATCTGCTAAAGACAGTTGAGTTTGCACAATGACGTTGGTGCTGCACAATGACCAGCACAAGAAGTAACAGTGACAGCTGTTGAGGTGCAGAAATACTTCCTGAAACCTGTCATGGGCTTAGTGACCACTGCAATAATTTTTATTGGTTTGCAGCATGAGACCTCACTGAAGAATGAAGCCACATGGGAGACACACAAGAAATAAACAGGCAAACCCACAACATATGTTATGACTTTTTGCTAACCGGTTGGTAGTTGTTTCCTTTTTTCTGTTTGGAGATACTGCTCTGTGTCCATGATAAAGACACAGTAGACAGAACATAGCCACAAGTGTCATTCTTCTTGGCTGGCACATGTAAATGAGCTCATGAATCATCAGAGATGTCTAAGGCACCTGAGCTTCTCACACCGACTTCAATCAAGCTCCTTTATGTTTAAAAGCTCATTTTGAACTTTATGACAATGAATGTTGTTGGACGGCTACAAGCTTTAGAGAAGAGACGATGGAAGCAAGAGAGGAGTACATTACAGAGTGTTTTACTGTACATGACTGTAAATTACAGAGTGCTTTGATTGCATTGGAATGGATGATGATTAAGATGACAAGGCTGAGTGCCTATGGGTAAAGATCATGGGAGAAGTTCATCGGGGCATATGTCACAGTGGGAGCCTGTTACAGACCACCCAACCAGGATGAACAGGCTGATGAGGCATTCTACAAGTGGCTGCCAGAAGTCTCATGATTGCTGGCCTTGGTACTCATGGAAACACATTTGCAAAATATCTACTGAGAATACAACACAGCAGAAAGAAAGTAGTCTAAGAGGTTTCTGAGGTGTGTGGGAGACAATTTCCTAACACAAATGGTGAATGAGCCTACCAGCAGAGGTACCCTGCTAGACCTTTGTTTGTGAACCAAGACGGAAAAGTGGGTGATGTGGTGGTCAGTGGGCATCTTGGGCACAATGACCATGAAATGTTAGTGTTTTCTATATGGGGTGAAATAAGGAGAAGTAGAACTTCCACAGGCAGACTGTGGCCTGGTTAGGACAGAGCCCTTGGGGAGTCAGTCCTGAAGGGCAAAGGAGTTCAGGAAGGCTGGATATACTTTTAAAAATAATTGTTTAATATTTGGGAGCAGGCCTTCCCCATGTGTGGAAAGATAAGTCATTGGAGGAAAAGGCTGATCTCTGTAACAGAGAACTTAGGCTGGAACTTATGGATGGTAGGGATGGGTTGACAGTTGGACTTGATGATCTTAAGGGTCTCTTCCAGCCTTGATGGTATGTTTCTACTTGGTTACTCTTTTCTCAGCTGGCTTATAAGGTGAAGCCTTGATTTCATATGCTACATTTTTCACTTAAACGTTCAGGCTTTGTACAAGAGTTGTAAAGCTGTAAGTGAATCTTTCTCTAAACCGTGAAAGCCAAGGGACAAGCTAACTCTGGCCTATTTCATATCCAGGATATTTTCTATCACATCATAAAGAAATGTGAACAACGTTTAGTTCTGAATATTTGCTGCCCTCAAGAGGAGAACTTTAACAAATATCTAATTCATGATATTACTCAAAAACAGTGACTGAGGGGTTGTTGTTTTCATGTTTTGCAACGCAGAAACATATCCCAGCCATTAAATGCCCAGATGACTGTTATTGAAGAGATTGCAGTCTGAAAAACTTAGCTTTAAAGTTATTAATATTTTAAAATCAGGTAAAATTAAAAACACACACTAGATAATTGTCACCTCACCACTGTCAACGTATCATTTCAAGTCACAGACTTGACTTCCTGTGACCCTAAATAGAGACAGCAATATCCACACTGAGGACTAGTAATGTGTTCAAGTAGTCACTAAAAAAATTACTGAAATTACTCGCCAATGTAAAATGTTGCTACATGTTGTAACTAGTTTGTATAGGGTTAGTAGCTGCCTCTGCTTTAAAAGAGAGGTAAACTGTCACTGAGTATTTGTACTACTGCATGATGCCTCCTCCCCGCAGGGCTGGGGGTGCCGGACCACACTGAGGACTAGTAATGTGTTCAAGTAGTCACTAAAAAAATTACTGAAATTACTCGCCAATGTAAAATGTTGCTACATGTTGTAACTAGTTTGTATAGGGTTAGTAGCTGCCTCTGCTTTAAAAGAGAGGTAAACTGTCACTGAGTATTTGTACTACTGCATGATGCCTCCTCCCCGCAGGGCTGGGGGTGCCGGAGGGGCTCTGCCCGCGCCCCGGCCCC